>NW_027514551.1:2230000-2560000 GCF_048772815.1 Callospermophilus lateralis
TTTTTAGGTAAACTGTGGCCTCTGGGGTCTAAGTGTCTCCCCGTTGAACTGTGAAGCCATTTGGCCCTCCTACACTTTCTGTGGGGTTTTTGCTGCTGCACTGGTAGTTTGGTATTTGCTTCATAAAATAGAAGGAGTTCAACTGGGACACAGTGCTGGAGGGAGTTCTGTCACGTGTGGTGGGTCAGGGTCTGCAGGAAAATGCACCAACCAATCTTCTATCCCTCAAAGCTTGCCCCATTGCATCCTTGTCCATAGCAACCTGATTCTGAACATTGCCCTGAATCCTCTCCATATAACAAGATGCCTTTACTTATAAGGGTCTGCTGGCTGCACCATGTAAGCCACAAGCCATTTTTAAGCCAATGGAAGATCCAAATTGCTCCAACACAGAAGTTTTATCACACTCCTGCCCACCACAACTCTAGGCCCACTTCTTAGGAGCCTGAAACTTACTGGGACCTCTGTTGTACACCATTTTCATAAAACCCAGTCAAGCAAGGCACTGTCAGGTACATCCATGATCAGCAGCAGGACATCCAAAGGTTCTCTAGTGCAGCCTAGTCATGGGAATTTCAAAAATTTCATGGTATTTATCTAGACATTTTACAAGGATGAAGTTGGAAGCACTGTGGGTTTCAATTTTTTCAGGAACCATTAAATGGTGAGGAAGATTATTTCAATGAAAGCTCTGAAGAACCCTCACAGGCAAGGCTTCTCAAAGAGTGGACAAAAGGTCACATTAAGCCAGGACCATTGAGGTCTACAATGTGAGTTCCATGTGTGTTTTGACTCTCAAATATGGCTGCCAAGTCTTTCGAATGAAATCATGTGATACCTTGGCTGAGATTCCCAGTGCTCTGTGCAAAGCCACTCTGGGGCTAGATCTCAGTTTCCAAGGGTCACTCTCATACATGGCCTCTTTAATCCCAACACAATACATGGCAATACTTTTCTGAGGTCAGTTTCTGAACTCAGTCTCTAAGGGGAATCACACCAAAATTCAAGCCCAGGTAGACCCAGTTATGTCTTCCAACTGCCACACAAATATCCACAATTAAATCCAAAACACTCCCACATGTCACTCATCTTTTCTATATACCCACTCATCATAACCTCTGGCTGGAGGTTTCCATGATGGGTGCTGCCCAAGACAGTGTCCAAAATAACCACCCTTGCCCCTCATTTGCCTAAAATCAGGGTGGCCTGGACATCCTTCCAGTGAACCAGGAGTGATCAAATTGGCCGGCCATTAAGATGGCACTGCTTCTCCAATTTGAGGCCTACAGACTGTGGGGTTTAGAGTCTTTATGTGATTTGGAGTCATGAGAAAAATCAAGCACTTATGGGCTATCCTCTGCAGGGTTTTGAGGAACACATTTAAACCAAATGATCACTATTCTCACTTGATGAAGGTCAGGAACCTTACAGAGGAATGCGAGAGACTTCATCCAAAATGAATGCTCTTTTGTCCATTTTGGTTTTGGATGCACACATGGGATCTTTCTTTAGATTCATCAGGTGCTAAGAATCTAAGCCACAGCCTCACACAGGGCCAAAAAGCTGATTCAGACACATCCCTTTCCAAAGCAATTAAACAAAGAGCCACAGGTGATGCCCATTCATTTCTATTTGAAAACTATTTCTTTTGACTCTACAAAGGTGTGGCCTGAGGCAAAGACGTTCTGACATTCAGGGCAACAGAACAATTGGTAAGCAAAAGGCCCAAAGCAGGGTTTCTCCATTAGAATTTTCTGGTCACACTCATATCTGAGTTTTCTTAGATGCTCCCATTCCTTTCAGCAATCCAGTACATGGCCAAGTCTCAGAGCTTGGAGGTGGTACATATTTTGGACACAAAAAAATGAGACTATTCTGGAAATTGGCCAGAATTCAGGAAGAAAACAGGACCTTAGCAAGATTGTAGGAGTTGCCCACCCATAAGTCAAGCCACAGTCCATTCATAAATTGGGCAAGATGAATCTTGGGAAGCTTTCTACTAGACAGGACACATACAATGATTCATTCTCTTTTCTAATGTCTAAAACCACGGACACAGTGGGATACACAGACAAAGAGACACTGGCCTTGTCAAACGACTTACCAGAAACAGTTCACTCCAAAACAAACAAACCGCCTTTCCTACCTATTCTCAGAACATGAGACAAAACCTCAAACCCACACCCACACACACAAAGGCAGCTCCTTCCCCCAAGTAGGTCTGTGACTATCAGGAGTGTCCTCTGACAGGTGGGTCATACTATGTTCTGATGAAATCGCCTGTCCTGTGTCAGATATGGTCTCATTGGCCCAATCTGTGAAGTTGTCACTAGCCAGCTGTGAGCCACTACCTGCTTTCTCAGGAAAGGCCTCTCTTCAGAGCTTTCCTGACATTTGTCCATCCTCACATCAGTAGGTACCAAGAAAGACTGACTCTGTCCTTGTTAAATCCAAACAAGTGAGACCACTGGGACTGGGAATGGGACTGGCTCTGCGTGCCTGGCTTCCCGGATCCCAAGTTCAGAGAGTTTCATCACCAAGGAAGTGAGGTGAGATTACTTCCTTCAGGAATTTAATGAGGTCACTGCCTTGGCAACCACTTTGTCCTAACAGTAGCTTCCAATAGTCCTATGAGATGGAGGCAGCCCTTACTTCCTGTGACACTTTCATATGTTAGAATGGTATATCAACCATAGGCACCCAGGAACAGCTCTCCACACATGCCTGGTATGGTCCATCTTCTCTACATTAAGAAGAGAGGCTTATTCAGACAAAACCCTTCATTCTGGAAAGGTTGTTTGTGATGGAAGATGACTTTTGCTCTCTCAGGTCCTTTATAGCTGCCTAATCTTCTCCAGGGATCAAATCTGCATGGACCTTTGAGGTTCTCAGCAGGAGGCAGATCCCCTACATTCCTGTATTGTAAGATGAACTCTCTCGCTGCTCTTCTGTAAAGTTAGATTGAGGGAAGAGTGTATGGTTAGGGTTATTAACATGTTCGATTTGGATTACGAATCATCCTGCAGGATGATTAATAGTATTGGGAACCTGCGATATTTATAAGATTATAGAGGTGAAATATAAGTATGAAAACAGAAATGTTGGTAAGATTTGAAGCCCAGAAGGGCATTAGGCCCTTGATTGGGATACTTAGCTTTTAATTACGTTCTACACAGATGTCTCAGATAAATTGATAATCAATGGCATAGGACCTTATACCTTGGATGTTTGATTTTAGAAGAGAACATCCACTCAAATTGAGATAGTCGGTGGGATTAGGAAGATAGTCTGTAGGTTTATAAAAAAGAGTGAGTATAAAATTTGGACAAAAATTTCTGTAGCAATAGGGTTTCGGTTATAGAGTGAATGTAAATGTCAGCACATGTGAAGAGTCAGTCACAATGATTAACTGGGGAAAATATGTAGGAAGGAAAATATCAATAGAGACATTACAAAATGAGGCAATTATATAGTGAGTGATAGGATTAGATATTTTCAACAGGGTTGAGATTGAGTACATAATCTTAGGAAGAAACAAATATGTAGTCACCAATAGGAATGACATTTGAAAGCATTAGGCAACCTGGATATGGATGTTTTTAGTAAGCCATGTTCACTTTCCATTTAGGATTTGGTACAATCATAAGTGTGACCTTTGCATTTTGTGCCCAGAAAATTATTGTGATCAAATATATATGTAGATCATATGATATGTGTATTTCTTCCACCATTTCTGGGAGCAATATTTGAGGACACATAAATTAGTATTGTGGGTACCAAGTGGTGTACCCTGTGTCTACGAATATAGAGATAATGCATGAATAGACCTTAGTGTGAATAAATAATATAACTTTTTTCACTTTAAATAATGGATTGAATTGATATCTTAAAATATATAGGAAATCATATATTGACATACAATCATTCACTCCAACCAGTTACACATATAATGGTAATCTTAGAGTTATTGTTTATGATGAAGTGTGTGTGAGTTTTGTTTCAAAAGTGTTTATGGAAATCGAAAATAATGTGTTTGGAAGGAAGTCTCATGAAAAGACCAGTCAAGAAATATGGAGGAATCCATGTGTTCAAAGCAGGAATTGATTGAAAGTGAAACAAATGCCTATAACTTTGCTAAATTGTGGATGAAATATATATCCTGTGATGTGCATAAACTGATGAAATAGTAATGTACCAGTGTTGAATAAAAATGAAGGTCAAAGTACACATCATGTTCCATAGGAATCTACTTGCATTGATGTTAAACTGGTTCAGTTACTGTAGAAATATTAGGATTTTATGCATTATTCACCGTAGTTAGTTTTATTTTTTTTCATTTTTATTTATAATTGTTCAAAACATTACATAGTTGTTGTTATATCATATTTCACACTTTGATTCAAGTGCATTATGAACTCCCATTTTTACCCCATGTACAGATTACAGAATCACATCATTTACACATCTATTGATTCACATATTGCCATACTAGTGTCTATTGAATTCTGCTGCCTTTCCTATCCTCTACTATCCCCCCTCCCCTCCCTGCCCCTCCCCTCTTCTCTCTCTACCCCCTCTACTGTAATAAATTTGTCCCCCTTGTATTATTTTTCCCTTTCCCCTCACTTTCTCTTGTATGTAATTTTATATAACCCTGAGGGTCTCCTTCCAATTCCATGCAATTTTCCTTCTCTCTCCCTTTCCTTTCCACCGCTCATCCCGGTTTAATGTTAATCATCTTGTCATGCTCTTTGTCTCTCCTCTGTTCTTAGTTACTCTCCGTATATCAAAGATGAAATTTGGCATTTGTTTTTTAAGGATTGGGTAGCTTCACTTAGCATAATCTGCTCTAATGCCATCCATTTCCCTCCAAATTCTATGATTTTTTTCATTTTTCAATGCAGAGTAATACTCCATTGTGTATAAATGTCACAGTATTTTCTCCATTCTTTCATTGAAGGGCATCTAAGTTGGTTTCACAGTCTTCCTGTTGTGAATTGTTCTGCTATGAACATCGATGTAGCAGTGTCCCTGTAGCATGCTCTTTTTAGGTCTTTAGTGAATAGACTGAGTAGGGGAATAGCTGGGTCAAATGGGGGTTCCATTCCCAGCTTTCCAAGAAATCTCCATACTGCTTTCCAAATTGGCTGCACCAATTTGCAGTCCCACCAGCAATGTACAAGTGTACCTCTTTCCCCACATCCTTGCCAGAACTTGTTGTTGTTTGACTTCATAATGTCTGCCAATCTTACTGGAGTGAGATGGTATCTTAGGGTGGTTTTGATTTGCATTTCTCTGACTGCTGGAGATGGTGAGCATTTTTTCATGTACTTGTTGATTGATTGTAAGTCCTCATCTGATAAGTGTCTGTTGAGGTCCTGAGCCCATTTGTTGATTGGGTTATTTGTTATCTTATTGTCTAATTTTTTGAGTTTTTTGTATACTCTGGATATTAGGGTTCTATCTGAAGTGTGAGGAGTAAAGATTTCTTCCCAGGATGTAGGCTCCCTATTTACCTCTCTTATTGCTTCTTTTGCTGCGAAAAAACTTTTTAGTTTATGTCCCATTTGTTGATTCTAGTTATTAACTCTTGTGCTATGGGTGTCCTATTGAGGAATTTGGAGCCCGACCCCACAGTATGCACATTGTAAGCAAATTTTTCTTCTATCAGACACTGTGTCTCTGATTTGATATCAAGCTCATTGATCCATTTTGAGTTAACTTTTGTGCATGGCAAGAGAAAGGGATTCAGTTTCAATTTGTTACATATGGATTTCCAGTTTTCCAAACACCATTTGTTGAAGATGCTATCCTTCCTCCATTGCATGCTTTTAGCCCCTTTATCAAATATAAGATAGTTGTAGTTTTGTGGATTGGTTTCTGTGTCCTCTATTCTGTACCATTGGTCCACCGGCCTATATTGGTACCAGTACCATGCTATTGTTGTTACTATTGCTCTGTAGTATAGTTTGAAGTCTGGTATCGCTCTACCGCCTGATTCACACTTCCTGCCTAGCATTGTTTTTGCTATTCTGGGACTTTTATTTTTCCATATGTATTTCATGATTGCTTTCTTTATTTCTACAAGAAATGCCTTTGGGATTTTGATTGGCATTGCATTAAACCTATAGAGAAATTTTGGTAATATCGCCATTTTGATGTTAGTCCTGCCTATCCATGAACAGGATATATTTTTACATCTTCTAAGATTTTCTTATATTTCTCTCCTTAGGGTTCTGTAGTTTTCATTGTATAAGACTTTCACCTCTTTTGTTAGGTTGATTCCCATCTTTTTTTTTTTTTTTTTAGGATATTGTGAATGGACTGGTTGTTCTCATTTCCATTTCAGAGGATTTGTCGCTAATATAGAGGAATGCCTTTGATTTATGTGTGTTGATTTTATATCCTGCCACTTTGCTGAATTCATTTATTAGCTCTATTAGTTTCTTTGTAGACCCTTTTGGGTCTGCTAGGTATAGAATCATGTCTTCTGCAATAGTAATAATTTAAGTTCTTCTTTTCCTATTTTTATTCCTTTAATTTCTTCCGTCTGTCTAATTGCTCTGGCCAGTGTTTCGAGAACTGTATTGAACAGAAGTGGTGAGAGAGGGCATCCCATTCTTGTTCCAGATTTTAGAGGGAATGCCTTCAATTTTTCTAGATTCAGAATGATGCTAGCTTGAGGCTTAGCATAGATTGCTTTTACAATATTGAGGTATGTTCCTGTTATTCCTAGTTTTTCTAGAGTTTTGAAGATAAAGGGATGCTGTACTTTGTCGAATGCTTTTTGTGCATCTATCGAGATGATCATATGGTTCTTATTTTTAAGTCTATTGATGTGGTGAATAACATTTATTGATTTTCGTATATTGAACAAGCCTTGCATTCCACGGATGAATCCTACTTGATCATGGTGCACAATTTTTTTAATATGTTTTTGTATCTGATTCGCCAGAATTTAATTAGGGATTTTTGCATTTAGGTTCTTTAGGGATATTGGTCTGTAGTTTTCTTTGTTTGAAGTGTTTATGTCTGGTGTAGAAATTAGGGTGATATTGGCCTGGTAGAATAAATTTGGAAGATCTCCCTCTTTTTCAATTTCCTGAAATAGCTTGATAAGTATTGGTATTAGTTCATATTTAAGGGTTTGTAAAACTCTGCTGTATACCCATACTGTCCTGGTCTTTTCTTAGTTGGTAATCTTTGGCTGGTTTCTTCTATTTCCTCAATTGATATTGGTCTGTTTAGGTTGTCTATATCCTCCTGACTCCATCTGGACAGATCATATGACTTAAGAAATTTTTCGATGCCTTCACTATCTTCTATTATATTGGAGTATAACGAATCAAATTAATTTCTTATTATCTTCTGTATTTCAGAAATATCTGCTGTGATTGCCAGGGGGTGACAAATAACTTGTGTAGATTGATACAGCAGGAGTGGAAGCCATTTATTGTAGAATCCGAGCGATATTTATACATTTTATAAAGCTTATCTAATTAGCATAAAATAGATACAGCAGTCAACCAATAAGAAATCTCCACACTTAATGGCTTGCTTTTGTTACTTCAAAAACCACTCCCTATGGCATTTGGCCAGGCGCCATCCAGACTTGTTTACAGACCCTAACATTTCTCTGGCAAAATACCAGGTGCCATGCTGACTTGTTTATAGACCTTAACATGTGATATTGACTTTTTCATCCCGTATGCTAGTAATTTGAGTTTTCTCTCTTCTTCTTTCATTAGCATGGCTAAGGGTCTGTCGATTTTATTTATTTTTTCAAAGAACCAACTTTTAGTTTCCTCAATTTATTCAATTGTTTCTTTTGTTTTGATTTCATTAATTTCAGCTTTGATTTTAATTAAATCTTACCTTCTACTTATTTTGCTGTTGTTTTCCTCTTCTTTTTCTAGGATTCTGAGATGAAGTATGAGATCATTTATTTACTGTTGTTTTTTTCTTTTTTTAAGGAATGAAATCCAAGCAATGAATTTTCCTCTTAGAACGGATTTCAATGTGTCCCATAGATTCTGATATGTTGTGCCTGTGTTTTCATTTATCTCTAAGAATTTTTTAATTTCCTCCTTTTTGTCTTCTATAACCCATTGTTCATTCAGTAACCTGTTGTTCATTCTCCAAGTGATGCATGATTTTTCCTTCCTTCTTTTATCATTGATTTTTAGTTTATATTCCATTATGATCAGATAAGATGCATGGTATTATCTCTACTGCTTTATATTGTCTAAGAATTGCCCTGTGACATAATATATGATCTATTTTTGAGAAGGATCCATGTGCTGCTGAGGAAAAATGTAACTGCTTGATGTTGTGGAGTATATTCTATATATGTCAATTAAGTCTAGGTTATTAATTGTGTTATTGAGTTCTATAGTTTTCTATTTCAACTTTTGTTTGGAAGACCTGTCCAGTAGTGAGAGAGGTGTGTTGAAGTCTCCCATGATTATTGTATGGTGGTCTATTAGACTCTTGATCTTGAGAAAAGTTTGTTTGATGGACATAGCTGCACCATTGTTTTGGGGCATATATATATTTATAATGGTTATGTCTTGTTGCTGTATGGTTCTCTTGAGCAGTATATATTGTCCCTCTTTATCCCTTTTGATTAACTTTGGCTTGAAATCTATTTTATTTGATATGAGTATGGACACTCCTACTTGTTTCCGAAATCCATATAAGTGATATGATTTTTCCCAACCTTTCCCCTTCAGTCTATGTATGTCTTTTCCTATCAAATGCGTCTCCTGTAGGCAGCATATTATTGGGTCTTGTTTTGTGATCCATTCTACTAGCCTCTGTCTCTTAATTGGTGAGTTTAAGGCATTAACATTTACAGTTGTTATTGAGATAATGGTTGTTCTTCTAGCCCTATTTGTTTATTTATGTTATTAAACATGGATTGTTTTCTTCTTTGATTATTTCCCACTTTTACTGTACTACATCCCACTGTTGGTTTTTATTGTTATTTCCCTTTCTTCTTCCTGTAATATTTTCCGAGGATGTTTTGAAGAGATGGTTTTCTAGCTACAAATTATTTTAACTTTTTTTTATCATGGAAGGTTATAATTTTATCTTCCATCCTGAAGCTTAATTTCACTGGATACACAATTCTTGGTTGGAATCCATTTTCTTTCAGTGTTTGAAAAATGTTATTCTAGGATTTTCTAGCTTTCAGAGTCTGTGTTGAAAGATCAGCTGTTATCCTGATTGTTTTACCCCTAAATGTAATCTGCTTTTTTTCTCTTGTAGCATTTAAAATTCTCTCCTTATTGTGTACGTTGGGCATCTTCATTATAATGTGTCTAGGTGTGGATCTCTTATGATTTTGCACATTTGGCGTCCTGTAGGCTTCTAGGACTTGGGAGTCAGTCTGATTCTTCAAGTCTGGGAAGTTTTCTCGTATTATTTCATTGAATACATTCCTCATTGCTTTGGTTTTAACCTCTATACCTTCCTGTATTCCAATGACTCTTATGTTTGGTCTCTTTATGTTATCCCGTATTTCTTGGATATTCTGTTCATGGTTTCTTAACAGTCTTGCTGAGCTGTCTATGTTCTTTTCAAGTTGGAATACTTTGTCTTCATTGTCTGATGTTCTATCTTCTAAGTGTTCTACTCTGCTGGTAGTCTTCTCAATTGAGCTTTTAGTTGGTTTATTGCTTTCTGCATTTCTAGGATTTCTGTTTGTTATTTTTTACAACCTCTATCTCTCTGTATAGCTGATCTTTTGCTTCTTGGATTTGTTTATGTAATTCATTGTCGAAGTGATCTTTCATTGTCTGATTTTGCTGTCTAATGTCTTCCTTGAGACTCCAGATCATCTGAAGCATGTATATCCTGAGTTCTTTATCTGACATTCCATCTGCTGCAGCTATTACCCGTGGACCCCTGGGGTGTTCTGCCGATTGGTCGCAGGTCTGCCTACCTTGTAGGTGCTGGCGGCGGCTCTGCTCTGCCCCTATTCCAATTGGGGTGACGTGACTACCATGCAGGTGTGTTGCTGGGCCTGTTCCGCCAGTTTGTCTCAGGTCTGCCTGCCTTGCGGGCACGGGCAATGGATCTGCTCTGCTCCTATTCCAAATGGGGTGAAGTGTCTGCCGTGCCGGCAGGGCGATGGGCCTCTTCTGCCAGTCAGGTGCAGGTGTGCCTACCTTGCGGGCGCTGGTGATGGCTCTGCTCTGCCCCTACTCCAATTGGGGGGTCGTGACTACCATGCCGGCAGGTTGCTGGGCCTGTTCTGGGTGCGGGCGAAGGCTCTGCTCTTCCCCTACTAATATTGGGGTGACCTGACTACCATGCCGGTGGGCCACTGGGATAGTACTAGGTGCGGGAGAAGGCTCTGCTCTGCAACTACTCCAATTCGGTTGATGTGACTACCACGCTTGCGGGTCGCTGGGCCTGTTCTGGGCAAGGGCGGCGGCTCTGCTCTGCCTCTATTCCAATTGGGGTGATGTGACTACCATGCAGGTGTGTCGCTGGGCCTGTTCCGGGCGTGGGCGGCAGCTCTGCTCTGCCCCTCTGGCTTGATGACAAAGTGAGAGAGACCCGGGTGTTTGTGACTCACTTTCTTTACCAGGAGACCAACTGTTTCTGTCACCGCTGCTATCAATGAGGTTATCTCCTCTGCTGCTTTCTGATGACATCAGATCTCTGCCATGTTGGTATCCCATGCAAAAGGCAGCATTTCGTTCCCTTTGCTGGGTGACTAAAGCAATCGGTGAGTCCTGACCGGCATTCACAAGCCCCGTCTCAATCCTGTTGCCACTGCCTATGAAGGCTCGGTTGATATTTATTGATATTCAGCAAGACCCGGACCGAGAAGCAGTTTCCGCCGGTTCTTTTGCCCTGGGCCAGATCAGTTCCTGGAGGCGGAATTCGGCCGCTCTGGGCTCGCTGTATGTTCTAATAGAAGCAGGCTCCAAGACGCAGTTTCTGCGGGTTCTTTAGCACTGAGCCTGAGTAATTTGTCTGCAACACAAAGGTGAATGGCATCCTGAAATTACCTGTTCTATAGCTGAATAAGCTGCAATCAGTCGAAAACACGAATGATGAAGTCACCTCTCCATGATGGTGGCCGCTGGGTTCCTCTGTGGTCTGACGGGTGTGGAGAAACGAGTTGGACTGCATGTTTTCCCGTCTCAAACCCAGAATTCAGCACTGAGCACAGTGATTGCATACCTGGCAGGAGCCCACAGTACCTGCACCACTGTATATTTGCCTTGCTATCTCGTCGTTTCCCAGCACGCGCCACAGACTCTAGCCATGGAGCGATTTCCTGAATAAGTCGCATGACCTTCTGTGAGGACAAATCACTCGCGTTTGAGCCCCCGTAGCTGATCCTCCTGAGATGCAAATATGTACACTTGGTTTTGGAGATCCACAATTTTGCTGGAAATTCCTAACAAGATAGGTTTTAGCCATTCTAACTCGTCATTCTCCCTCACAGTGACGCAGTACATGGGGGTGATGCACTCCCTTCGCAGCCATCATATGATCCCCTGAAGTTAGTTTTCAGTACTAGGAAACAAATAAGTATTTCAAGTGGATGAATATTTCTGAGAATAATCTTTTGAAAAGTTGATTATAAATCCACATACATGAATATGAATGAATTTAGGGAGTGTATAATAAGAAAAATATACTTCATATTTTGAAAAATCTGCAGAGTGAAAAAAAAATATATATGTGTGTGTATATATATATATATATATATATATATATATATATATATATATATATACATATATATATATATACACACAGAGACATTAAAAAGTAGCATTATGTATGCCAATCAAAATTCACCATGAAATATATATCATCCACAGATCCAAAAATATTCATTTTAATGAACATGGATTTATGTCGTTCAACTAAGAAGCTCACCAGTATGTTGAATTTTCAGTTCCAACAGCATTAAGTAGGAGTGATCTCTTCTCACAATTTGTATCTGCCAAGCCAGCCACCTCACAAAATGTACGAGTGATACCAGGTAGAATTTGAAATGTGCATATAAAAATACATGTGATGAATAGGCTACAGAGAAAGGGAGACAGTTATTCACATATTTGTTAACTTTTAAAACACATGGAGAACTATTTCAATTAAAATTTGCTAGATTTATAACACCTACCATTTATCATACGAAAGGCAAGTCCAACTATACACCATGCCTCTTGTGAACCTCTTGTATTTCTATTCTGTTTGGGTTATTTTTCTCCATAATATTAGCATTAAAAGTCAAAGTCTATTAGGGTATGTGTTAGTGTCAGGGATTCAGTATTTCGAATGGAAAATTTGAAAATGTATCCAATTTGTATGCAAATATGTGCTACACAAAAAACTTCCCACTCTCATTCAGAACAATGCCTTGACATTACCTTAGCCCCACATAAGACACAATTAGAGGAGAGGAGTTAGAAAATCTGTGAATACATATGTGGAATGGAAAATGCTCAGGAGTTCACAAATTTGGAGGTGGTAGAAGAGGTTCCAAAAGTAAGGGACAGGGTAAACACTCCACAAACATGAAGTTCTGCCAGCCTGACATCTGGAGAAACTGCCTCTAAGGTTTGGCAATGAAATATATGCTGTTGTCAGGAGCATTAGCTTCATTTGGAGTGACACCATCAAAGCTGGGTCTTCATCTATGTGACATGGATGACATTGTTTCTTATTTTCCAATGAACATGAGGCAGCAGTGCTGAATTTTCTATTTGTATGTAACTTGTGGCCACTGGGGTCTAAGTGTCTCCGCGTGTGCACTGTAAATCCATTTGGTCATCCTCCACTATTCATGGTGTTTCTTGCTGCTGCACTGGGAGTTTGGAATTTGCTTTATGAATTACAAAGAGTTCAACAGGGACACAGTGCTGAAGTGAGTTCTGTCAATTGTGGTGGGTCGGGTTCTACAGGAGAATGCACCAACCAGGCTTCTATCCCACATTGCTTGCCCCATTGACCATAGTAACCTGATTTTGAACATTGCCCTGAAACCTCTCCATATAACAATATGCTTTTACATATAAGAGTCTACTGGCTGCAAAATGTCAGTCACAATCAATTTGCAAGCCAATGGCAGATCCACATAGCCCACCACAGATGTTTTATCACCCACCTGCCAACCACTGCTCTAGGACAACTACTCAGCAGGATCCAACTTACTGGCATCTCTGTTCTACACCATTTTCATAAAACCAAGTCAATCAGGGCACTGTCTTACATACTCATGATCAGCAACAGGACATCCAAATGTTCTCCTGCCACCCGGTCATGGGAATTTCAAAAATTTTTATGGTATTTATCTAGCCAATTTTCAAGAAAGAAGTTGGAGGCACTGTGGGTTTCAATTTATTCAGGAACCATTAAATGGTGGCTAAGCTCATTTCAATGAAAACTCTGGAGAATTCTCACAGGCAAGGCTTCCCAAAGAGTGGCCAAAATGTCAGATTAAGCCAGGCCCATTTAGGTCTACAATGTGAGGTCCATGTGTGTTTTGACTCTCAAAAATGGCTGCCAAGTCTTTAAGAATAAAATCATGTGATATCCTGGATGAGATTTCCTGTGATCTTTGGAAAGTCAACTTGGGCCTAGATGTCACTTTCCAAGGGCAACTCTCATGCATGGCCATCTAAAATCCCAACACAATTCATGGCAATACTTCTCTGAGATCAGTACCAGAACTCAGTCTCTAAGGGGAATCACACTAGAGTGCAAGCCCAGGTTGACCCAGTCATCTCTTCCAACCACCATTCAAATGTCCACAATTAAAACCAAAACACTCCCACATGGCCCAAATCTTCTTCCATATAGACACTCATCATAACCTGTGGCTGGAGGTTTCCATGAGGGGAGCAGCCCACGTCAGTGTCCAAAATAAGCTTCCTGCCCCTCATTTGCCTAAAGTCAGGGTGGCGTGGACACCCTTCCTGTAAACCAGGAGTGATCAAATAGGCCTTCCTTTAATACTGTTTGGCTTCTCCAACTTGAGGACTACTGACTTTGAGGTTTAGATTCTTTAAGTGAATTGGAGTCATGAGAAAAAACAAGCATCTATGGGCTAGCCTCTGCTGGGTTTTGAAGAACTTATTTGACCCAAAGGATCCCTGTTCTCACTTGATGGATTTCAGGAACCTACCAGAGGAAGGCAAGAGAGTTAATCAACAATATCTGATCTTTTTGCCATTTTGGTTTTGGATGCATGCATGGGATCTATCTTTAGATCCATCAGGTGCTGAGAATCTAAGCCACAGCCTCACACAGGGCCAAGAGACTGATTCAGACATATCCCTTTTCAAAGCAATTAAGCATGGATCCACAGGTGATGCCCATTTATTTGCATTTGAAAACTGTTTTCTTCAGGCTTCACAAAGTGGTGGCTTGAGGTAAAGATCTTCCTGACATTCAGGGCAACAGAACAATAGGTAAGCAAAAGGACCAAAGCAGGGTTTCTCCACTGAGACTTTCCTGGTCAACTGATATCTGAGATTTCTGAGATGCTAGCCATTCCCTTCAACTATCTAGTACATGGCCATGTCACAGATATTGGAGGTGGTACATATCTTGGACACAAAACCATGATACTATTCTGGAGTGTTGCCAGAATTGAAGGAGAAAACAGGAAATTATGAAGCTAGTAGGTGTTGCCCATCTATAAGGCAAGCCTGAGTCCACTCATATATTGGGCACAATGAATGCTGGCAAGCTTTCTAGTAGACAGGAAACATCCATTGATCCATTCTCTCTTCTAATGTCTACAATCATGAACACAGTGGGATACACAGACACTAGCATTGTCAAAGGACTTACGAAAAATAGTCCACTCTAAACCAAACAAACCGCCTTTCCTACCTATTCTGAGAACATGAGCCAAAACCACAAAATCACACCCACACCCAAAAAGGCACCTCCTTCCCCCAAGTAGGTCTGTGACTCTCCGGAGTGTCCTCTGACTGGTGGGCCATACTATGTTTCCCCAAAATGACCTCTCCTCTCTCAGTTCTGGTCTGCATGGCCAACTCTGTGAAGTTGTCAAGAGCCAGTGGTGAGACACTACCTGCTTACTCAGGAAAAGCCCCTCTTCAAAGGTTTCCTGGCATTTCGTCATCCTCACATCTGTAGTTTCCAAGAAAGACTGACTCTGTCCTTGGTAAATCCAAACATGTGAGACCACTGGGACTGGGACAGGGACTGTCTCTGAGTGCCTGGCTTCCTGGATCCCAAGTTCAGAGAGTTTTATCACCAAGGAAGTGAGGTGAGGTCACTTTCTTCAGGATCTGAATTATGTCACTGCCTTGACAACCACTTTGCCCTAACAGTTGCTTCCAAAAGTCCCATGAGGTGGAGGCTGCCCCAGTTTTCCTGTAACACTTTCACAAGTTAGAATGTCATATCAATCATAAGCACCCCGGAACAGCTCTCCACACAGAACTGGTTTGGTCCATCTTGTATACATTAAGAAGAGAGAGAATGATTCAGACACAACCCTTCAACCCGACCAGGATGATTGCCATGGAAGATGACTTTTGCTTTCTGAGGTCTTTCATAGCTGCCTTCATCTTCACCAGGGATCATTTCTAAATGAACATTTGAGGTTCTCAGCAGGTGAAGATACCCTACATTCCTGTATTTTAATACCAACTCTGTCCCTGCTCTTCGGTAAAGTTAGTGTATGGTTAGGGTTAATTATATGTTCGATTTGGGTTAGGAATCATTCTGCAGGATGAATAAAGGGATTGGGTACCTGCGATATTTATAAGAATATATAAGTGAAATATATGTATGAAAACGGAAATCTAAGAAAGATTTGAAGCCCAGAAGGGCATTGGGCCCTTGATTGGGATATATAGTGTTGAATTACGTTCTGTACAATTGTCTCAGTTAAATCAATATACAATGGCATAGGACCATGTACCTTGGATGATTGAATGTAGAAGAGAACATCCAGTCAAAAAGTGATAGTCGGTAGGATTAGAAAGATAGTCGGTAGGTTTAGGAAGAAGAGTGAGAATATGATTTGGAATAAAAAGCTTATTTAGCAATAGGGTTTCATTTAGAGAGTGAATGTAAATGTCAGTACATGTGAAGAGTCATTCACAATAATGAACTGGGGAAATTATGTAGAAAAGCAAGTATCAATAGCGAAATAACGAAATCAGGCAAAGTATAAATGAGTGATAGGATTAGACATTTTCAACAGGGTTGAGTTTGAATATATAATCATAGGTAAAAACAAATATGTTGTCACCAATGGGATTTACATTTGAGAGCATTAGGCAACCTGGACACGGATGTTATTAGTTATCCATGTTCACTTTCCTTTTAGGCTTTGGTACAATCATAAGTGTGACCTTTACATTTTTTTTGTTCAGAATATTACTGTGGTAAAATGTATATGTAGATCAGGTAACATGAGTATTTCTTTCACTATGTCTGGGAGCAATATTTTGAAGACATATACATTAGTATTAGGGGTACAAAGAGGTGTACCCTGTGTCTATGAATATAGAGATAATGCATGAATAGACGATAATATGAATAAATAATGTAACTGGTTCCACTTTAAATAATGGATTTAATTGAAATCTGAAAATATATAAGAAATCTTATATTGATATATAATCATTCATTCCAACCAGTTATATATCTAATGGTAATATTAGGATTATGGTTTATCATGAAGGGTGTTTGAGTTTTGCTTTATAAGTGATGATGTTAAACGAAAATAATGTGTTTGGAAAGAAGTCTCATGAAAAGACCAGTCAAGAAACATAGAAGAATCATGTGTTCTGAATCAGGAAGTGATTGATCGTGAAACAAATGCCTATAAATTTTCTAACTTGTGAACGAAATATATATCCTATGATGTGCATTAACTGAAGGAGTAGTAATGTACCAGTGTTGAATAAAAATGAAAGTCAAAATACACATTATGTCCCCTAAGAATATACTTGCATTGATGTTAAACTAGCTCAGTAACTGTAGAAATATTAGGTTTTGTTTGCACCTTTCACTGAATTTAGTTTTCAGTACTAGAAAACAAATATGTATTTCAGGTGGATGATTATTTCTGAGAATAATCTTGTGGAAAGTTGATTATAAATACACATATATGAATATGAATGAATTTAGGGAGTGTATAATAAGACACATATATTTCATATTTTAAAAAATCTGGAGAGTGTATATATATATATATATATATATATATATATATATATATATACACTCTCATACATACACACTCACATGCACAGATATAAAAATTAGCAATACAGGAGATCCATCATGAAGGCAGGCATGGAAAAATCAAGTCTCTGACCTCTTCAGCTGAGCGGGCATAGGGAGTCGTAAACTGTCTAAATGCTGTTTGCTCAGAATCAGTAGGCAATGTTGACCTGATGTGGATCTGGGGCGAACATTCTGGGCCCCTCAGAACACACACCGAGCCTGGATGGGCTGCATTCAACCTCCGGTTTGCCTGGTTCTCATGACCCAGCACTAAGATCCCACTGAAATAACTTCTGAACTTTCAGAGGTAAAAGCCAACCAAGCCTTCAAAAGCAGTGGCCACAGGATTGAAACGGCGCTTGGGAGAGACAGTCAGGACCCACCCGTTGCGTTGGTTACCTTGCAAAGGGAACAAACAGTCACCATTTGCATGGGATACCACCATAGCATAGAAATGACGTCACGGGCAGAGGAGATAACTTCATTAAAACCAGCGTGACAGGTGTGTAATCCCCTAGCCATCTCTCTCAACACAGCGGGGAAACCTTAAGGGCCCCTCCCAGCTCAGCCTTAAGGGCCTCTCCCAGCTCTCCCGTGAGCACGATAGCCAGACCTAGGGAATCAGGATTGGCTCGGGACTAGCGCATGGAATTCCCGCCTCCTGATCCCAGAAGTGCTGACAATTGAGGTCTCTTACACCACGTACCAGGGGCATGGCTCCCAGAGGGCAAGAAAATTCGCTGGGGGTCCTCAGCCCCAAGCTCTACAAAACTAGGGTCTGAGGGAGGCAAACAGGGAGAGTGTGCCCAGGCATTCATAAAAACAGGGCTGCCAGGAGTAGAGTTCTGGCTTGTAACCACTATTGTGGTGAGCGTCACAGGTGAGCAAGGCATGGCTTGAGGAAGCACAAGAGAAGGCCCTAGGCACTCAGGATTGGAGATCTGCCAAGTCTGGGAGGAAGAGCTGCTGCACAGTGATTGGTTCCCACTTATTCAGAGGAGAAGCTTGGCCCAGTGCACACAGCTCCACCTACTGAAAGAGAAGTTAATTGAACTCTATGACTGCATTTATTATTATTATTTTTTTAATTTATATTTTTTCTATTTCTTTCATTTTCATTTTTGTTGTTGTTGTTCTTTAACTTTTTTAATGTTTTTATTTTTTTTATTTTATCATTATTATTATTAATATTATTTTAAATTTTAATTTTCATCTTTTAATTATAATTATTATTTAAATTTTTTTTCTTTATTTATTTTCTATTTTTCTTTTGTCTTTTCATTTCTTTTCAATTTTCTAATTCACCCTTCCTTGAATTCTACCTGCCTACTCTCATTCTCTTTAGTGACTTCTTCCCTTCCCTTCTAATATCTTTCCTCCAAAGCATCAAATAAATTTATAAGAGTAAGCAGTAACTCAGCAGTCAAACAAAACAAGAAGTAACATGAGCAGCATAAAAAAACAAGGAAGAAAAGTAGTACAAACAACAATGGACAGCCTAAATATTCAGAAGGAATCATCAGAAAAATGGTCATATAAAGAACTCAAGGAATACCTTAGACAGATGGAATGGAACCTTAAAGAGGATACGAGACATCAAAACAAAACAGTGAAAGAACACATTGAAAATGAATTACATAAACAGATATAAAAAGAAATTAAGCATCTTTATTAGGAGATAGAGATTATAAAAAAAATCAAACAATAATTCTAGAAATGAAGGAAATGATAAACCAAATTAAAAACTCAATTGAGAGTATCACTAACAGAGTGGAGCGAGTAGAAGACAGAATGTCAGATAATGAAGACAAAATATATCATCTTGAAAAAAGTCTAGCCAACAAACAAATGCTGGTAAAAAGTCATGAGAAAAACATCCAAGAGATATGGGATATCATAAAAAAAAAAAAACTTATGAGTCATCTGGATAGAGTAAGGTACAGAGATTCAAACCAAGGGAATGAGTAACCTGCTGAATGAAATAATTACAGAAAACTTTCCAGAAATAAAAATGGAAACGGATAAAAAAAATTGTAGATGCTTACAAGACACCGAGCACAAAAAAATCACAGTAGACCAATGCCAAGAAACATTGTTATGAAGATATCCAATGTAAAAAACAAAGAGAAAATATTAAAAGCTACAAGAGAAAGGAGGCAGATTACAATCAGGGGTAAACCAAAAATGTTAACAACAGATTTTTCATCACAGACGCTGAAAGTGAGAAGATCCTCTAACAACGTATTTCAAACACTTAAAAACAATGGATGACAACCAAGAAATCTGTATTCAGAAAAATTAAGTTTCAGGTAAGACAACTAAATAAAAATATTTTGTGATAAACAAAAGCTAAAAGAATTTGCAGCCAGAAAACCAGCATTGCAAAGCATCTTAAGGAAAACACTACACGAGGAAAAAATGAATATCAACAACGAAAACCATCAGTGGGAATTGCCTCAGTAATGACAGAGGGAGGGGGAAAAGCTAATCATGGATAAACAAACTAAATTTTAAAAAAAAGATAAATAATCAAAGACGGGTGGCAATACAAACCATATATCAATAGTAACTCTAATCGTTAATGGCTTAAACTCTCCAATAAAGTGACATAGGCATGTAACGTGGATTAAAAAAAAACAAATCCAACAATATGTTGCTTCCAGGAGACACATCTGAATGGAAAAGACATACACAGGCTGAAGGTGAAAGGTTGGGAAAATTCATATCATGCACACGGTCCTTGTAAGCAAGCAGGGGTGGCCATCCTCATACGGAATAAAATCGACTTCAAGACTAATTTAATCAAAAGGGATAAGGAAGGACATTATATACTGTTAAAAGAAACCATTCACCAACAAGACATAACAATTATCAATATTTACGCAGAAAATAATGGTGCTGCGACATTTATAAAACAAATTCTCCTCAATTTCAAGAATCAAATAGACCACAACACAATAATTATGGGAGACTTCAACTCACCTCTCTCACCATTGGACAGATCCTCCAAACAAAAGTTGAATAAAAAAAATATAGAATTCAATATCACAATCAATACCCTAGACTTAACTGACATATATAGAATATATCAACCATCATCAAGTGGATATACTTTTTTCTCACCAGCACATGGATCCTTCTCAAAAATAGACCATATATTATGCCGTAGGGCAACACTCAGTAAATATAAAGGGGTGGAGATAATACCATGAATTTTTTTCTGATCACAATGGAATGAAACTGGAAACCAATGGTAAAAGAAGGAAGGAAAAATCCTACATCACATGGAAAATGAACAATATATTACTGAATGATCAATGGGTTACAGAAGACATAAAAGAGGAAATCAAAAAATTCTTAGAGATAAATGAAAATACAGACACAACATATCAGATTCAATGGGACACAATGAAACAAGATTCAAGAGGCAAAATCATCGCCTGGAGGTCATTCCTCAAAAAAAGAAAAAAAAACAAAAACAACAAATAAATGAGCTCTCACTTCATCTCAAAGCCCTAGAAAAGGAAGAGCAAAACAACAGCAAATGTAGCAGAAGGCAAGAAATAATTAAAATCAGAGCGTAAATCACGAAATTGAAACAAAAGAAACTATTAAAAAATTAACAAAACTAAAAGTTGGTTCTTCAAAAAAATAAATAAGATGGACAGACCCTTAGCCATGCTAACGAGGAGAAGAAGAGAGAGAACTCAAATTACTAACATACGGGATGAAAAAGGCAATATCACAACAGAAGCTACATAAATACGAAAGACAATTAGAAATTATTTTGAAAACCTATATTCCAATAAAATAGAAAATAGTGAAGACATCGATACATTTGTTAAGTCATATGATTTGCCTAGACGGAGTCAGGAGGATACACACAATTTAAACAGACCAATATCAATCGATGAAATAGAAGAAGCAATCAAACGACTACCAACCAAGAAAAGCCCAGGACCGGATGGGTATACAGCGGAGTTTTACAAAACCTTTAAAGAAGATTTAATACCAATACTTTTCATGTTATTCAGGAAATAGAAAAACAGGGAGCTCTGCCAAGTTCATTCTATGAGGCCAACATCACCCTGATTCTGAAACCAGACAAAGACACCTCAATGAAAGAAAACTACAGACCAATATCTCTGATGAACCTAGATGCAAAAATTTTCATTAAAATTCTGGTGGTTTGGATACAAAGGCACATCAAAAAAATTGTGCACCATGATCAACTAGGATTCATCCCTGGGATGCAAGGAGGGTTCAATATATGGAAATCAATAAATGTTATTCACAACATCACTAGACTTAAAAATAAGAACCATAAGATCATCTTGATAGATGCAGAAAAACCATTAGACAAAGTAGAGCATTCCTTTATGTTCAAAACATTAGAAAAACTAGGGATAACAGGAACATACCTCGACATTGTAAAAGCTATCTATGTTAAACCTCAGGCTAGCATCATTCTGAATGGAGAAAAAATGAAGGCATTCCCTCTAAAATCTGGAACAAGACAGGAATGTCCTCTATCACCACTTCTATTCAATATAGTTCTCGAAAAACTGGCCAGAGCAATTAGACAGATGAAAGACATTAAAGGCATAAAAATAGGAAAAAAAGAACTTAAATTATCACTATTTGAAGATGACATGATTCTATACATAGAAGACCCAAAAGGGTCTACAGAAAAAACTACTAGAACTAAAAAATGAATTCAGCAATGTGGCAGGAAATGAAATCAACATGCATAAATCAAAGGCATTTCTGTATATCAGCGACAAAACTTCTGAAAAGAAAATGAGGAAAAACATTGCATTCACAATATCCTCATAAAAAATTAAATACTTGGGAATCAACCTAACAAAAGAGGTGAAAGATTTATACAATGCAAACTACAGAACCCTAAAAAGAGAAGTAGAATAAGATCTTAGAAGATGGAAAAATATACCCTGTCCATGGATAGGCAGAATGAACATCATCAAAATGGCGATATTACTAAAAAGTTCTCCATAGGTTTAATGAAATGCCAATCTAAATCCCAAAGGAATTTTTTGTAGAAATAAATAAACCAATCATGAAATTCATATGGAAAAATAAACGACCCAGAATAGCAAAAGCAATTCTAACCAGGAAGTGTGAATCAGGCGGTATAGCGATACCAGATTTCAAACTATATTACAGAGCAATAATAACAAAAACAGCATGGTACTGGTACCAAAACAGGCAGGTGGACCAATGGTACAGAATGGAGGACACAGAGACTAATCCAAAAAGCTACAACTATCTTATATTTGATAAAGGAGCTATAAGCATGCAATTGAGGAAGGATACCATCTTCAACCAATCGTGTTGGGAAAACTGGAAATCCACATGCAACAAAATGAAACTGAATCCCTTTCTCTCGCCATGCACAAAAGTTAACTAAAAGTGGATCAAGGAGCTAGATTCAAATCAGAGACTCTGCATTTGATAGAAGAAAAAGTTGGTTCCGATCTACATATTGTATGGTCAGGCTCCAAATTCCTTAATAGGACACCCATAGCACAAGAGTTAATAACAAGAATCAACAAATGGGAGTTACTTAAACTGAAAATTTTTTTTCTCAGAAAGAGAAACAATAAGAGAGGTAAATATGGAGCCTAGATCATGGGAACAAATTTTTACTCCTCACCCTTCAGATGGAGCCCTAATATCCAGAGTATACAAAGTATACAAAGAACTCAAATAATTAGACAATAAGATAACAAATAACCCAATGGGCCAAGGACCTGAACAGACACTTCTCAGAGGAGGACATAGAATCAATCAATAAGTACATGAAAAAATGCTCTCCATTTCTTGCAGTAAGAGAAATGCAAATCAAAACCCCCCTAAAATACCATCTCAATCCAGTGAGATTGGTAGCCATTATGAAGTCAAACAACAACAAGTGCTGGTGACGATGTGGGGAAAAGGGTACTCTTGTACATTGCTGATGGGACTGAAACTGGTGCAGCCAATTTGGAAAGCAGTATGGAGATTCCTGGGAAAGCCGGGAATGGAAGCACCATTTGAACCAGCTATTGCCCTTCTCGGACTATTCCCTGAAGACCTTAAAAGAGCGTACTACAGGGATACTGCCACATCGATGTTCATAGCAGCACAATTCACAATTGCTACACTGGGGAACCAACCCAGATTCCCTTCAATAGATGAATGGATAAAAAAAAAATGTTTTTTTTATATACTATGGAGTATTACGCAGCACTAAAAAATGACAAAATCATGGAATTTGCAGGGAAATGCATGGCACTAGAGCAGATAATGCTTAGTGAAGCTAGCCAATCCCAAAAAAACAAATACCAAATGACTTATTTGATATAATGAGAGCAACTAAGAACAGAGCAGAGAGGAAGAGCATGAAGAAAAGATTAACATTAAGCAGAGACATGAGGTGGCAGGGAAAGGGAGAGAAAAGAGAAATTGCATGGTAATGGAGGGAGACCCTTATTGTTACAAAAAAATTACATATAAGAGGTTGTGAGTGTAATGGGAAAATAAACAATAAGAGAAATGAATGACAGTAGGTAGGGTAGAGAGAGAAGATGGGAAGAGAGGGGAGGGGGGATAGTAGAGCATAGGAAAGTTAGCAGAATACAACAGTAACTAATAAAACATTATGTAAAAATATGGATGTGTAACTGATGTGATTCTGCATTCTGTATTTGGAGTAAAAATTGGAGTTCAAAACCCACTTGAATTTAATGTATGAAATATGATATGTCAAGAGCTTTGTAATGTTTTGAGCAACCAATAAAAGAAAAAAAAAGTAGCAATATATATGCCAATCGAAATTCATCATGAAATATATATAATCCAAAGATCGAAAAATATTCATTTTACTGAACATGGATTTATGTATAATGTTATTCAACTAGGAAGCTCACCCGTAGGTTGAATTTTCAGTTCCAACAGCGTTTAGAAGGAGTGATCTCTTCTCACAATTTGCATCTGCCAATTCAGCCACCTCACATGTGTGTACAAGTGATATCAGGTAGGATTCTATATGTGCATATAAAAATACATGTGCTGAATAGGCTACAGAGAAAGGGAGACAGGGATTCACATATTTGTTAATTTTAAAAACACATGTAGAACTATTTCAACAAAAAAATTGACTAGATTTAAAACTCCTACATTATATAATGCAAAAGGCAATTCCAACTATACACCATGCCTCCTCTGAACTGCTTGTATTTCTATTCTTTTTGGGTTATTTTTCACCATCATTTTAGGATTATTAGTCAGAGACTAGTAGGGTACGGGTTAGTGTCAGGGGTTAAGTATTTCAAATGGAAAATTGGAAAATGAATCCAATGTGTATGTAAATATGTGCTACACAAAAATCTTCCCACTCACATCCAGAGCAATGCCTTGACAATACCTTTGCCCGAAGTAAGACACAATTAGAGTAGAAAAGTGTAAAAATCTACGAATACTTATATGGAACGGAATATGCTCGGGAGTTCACAACCTTGGAGGTGGTAGAGGAGTTTCCAAAAGTAAAGGAAAGGGTAAACACTCCACAAACAAGGAGCTCTGCTGGCCTAAGAATTCTTGGGAAATGGCCTCTGATGTTGGGATCCTGAAATATATGTTGCTGTCATGAGCTTTAGCTTCCTTTGTAGTGAGACCATCAAAGCTGCGTCTGCATCTATGTTACCGGGAAGAGATGGTTTCTTATATTCCAATGAACATGAGGCAGCAGTGCTCAATTCTCTCTTTGTAGGTAAACTGTGGCCACTGGAGGCTAAGTGTCTCCCAGTGGGGACTGTGAAGACATTTGGTCATCCTCTACTTTTCATGGTGTTTTTTGCTGCTGCACTGGGAATTTGGTATTTGCTTCACAAAATATAAGAAGTTCATCTGGGATACAGTGCTGGAGGGAGTTCTGTCACTTGTGGTGGGTCAGGGTCTGCAGGAGAATGCACCAACCAGGCTTCTATCGCACAGAGCTTGCCCCAATAACCATAGCAACCTTATTCTGAACATTGCCCTTAAAACTCTCGATATAACAGGATGCCTTTACATATAAGGGTCTCATGTCTGCACTATATCAGTCACAAGGCATTTGGAAGCCAATGGCAGATCCACATAGCCCCTCCATGATGTTTTATCACACTCCTTCCCACCACTGTTCTAGGCGCACTACTCAGAAGGCTCCAAATTACTGGCATCTCGTGTTCTACATCATTTTCATGAAACCCAGTCAAACAAGGCACTGTCTGGTATACACATGATAAGCAACAGGACATCAAATTTTCTGCAGTTCCACCTGGTCATGGGAATTTCAAAAATTTCATGGTATTTATTTAGCAATTTTTCAAAAATGAAGTTAGAGGCACTGTGCGTCTCAATTCATTCAGGAACCATTAAGTGTTGAGAAAGTTCATTTCAATGAAAGCTCTAGAGAACTCTCACAGTCAAGGCTTCTCAAAGAATTACCAAATGGTCACATAAAGCCAGGCCAATTGACGTCTACAATGTAAGGTCCATGTGTGTTTTGACTCTCATCTATGGCTGCCATGTCTTTCATAATAAAATCATGTGATATCCTGGCTGAGATTCCCAGGCCTCTGTGGAAAGCCACCCTGGGCATAGATCTCAGTTTCCAAGAGTGAGTCTTATGTGTGTCCTCCTAAAATCCCAACACAATTCATGGCAATACTTCTCTGAGGTCAATTCCAGAATGCAGTCTCTAAGGGGAATCACACCAGAGTTCAAGCCCAGGTGGATCCAGTCATCCCTTCCAACCGCCACAAAAATTACCACAATTAAAATCAAAACACTCCCACAGGCCCATCATCTTCTTCCATGTAGACACTCCTCATAACCTCTAGCTGGAGGTTTCTATGAGCCCAAGGTAGTGTCCAAAATAACCTCACTTGCCCCTTATTTGCCTAAAATCATGGTGGCCTGGACACTCTTCCTGTGAACCAGGAGTGATCAAATATTCCTGCTGTTAAAGTGTTCCACTTCTCCAATTTCAGCCTACTGGCTGTAGGGTATAATTCTTTATGTGATTTGGAGTCATGAGAAAACCCAAGCACATATGGGGTAGCCTCTGCACGGATTTCAAGAACTCATTTGACCCAAATGATCCCTATTCTCACTTGATGGAGTTCAGGAACCTAAAACAAGAAGGCAATAATATTCATCCACAATGACTGCTCTTTTGGACATTTTAGTTTTGAAAGCACATGGGATCTTTCTTTAAATCCATCAGGTGCTGAGAATCTAAGCCACAACCTCATACAAGGACAAGAGGCTGATTCAGACACATCCCATTCCAAAGCAATTAAGCAAAGAGCCACAGGTGGTGTCCATTCATTTCCATATGAAAACAGTGTTCTTCAGGCTACACAAAGGGGTGGCCTGAGGCAAAGACCTTTCTGACATTCAGGGTAATAGAAATAGAATTAAGCAAATGGCCCAAAGAAGGGTTTCTCCACTGAGACTTTACTGGTCACACTGATATCTGAGTTTTCTGAGATGCTCTCATTCCCTTCAGCTATCCAGAACATGGCCATGTCACAGAGCCTTGTGGTGTTACATTTCTGGGAAACAAAACCATGAGTCTATTCTGGAGAGTGGCCAGAATTCACGAAGAAAAGTGGAACTTTAGAAGATAATAGATGTTGCCCATCCATAAGGCAAGCTGCAGTCCATTCATCAATTGCGCAGTATGAATCGCGGAAGCTTTCAACTAGAGACAACACATCCATTGATGCATTCTGTTTTCTAATGTCTACAACCATGGATACAGTGGGATACACAGACATAGAAACACTCACAATGTCAAACGACTTACTAGAAACAGTCCACTCCAAACCAAACAAACCACCTTTCCTACCTATTCTCAGAACATGAGAAAAAACCACAAACTCACACCTACAACGGCAAAGGCACTTTCTTCCCCTAAATAGGTCTGTGACTATCCGAAGTGTCTTCTGACTGGTGGGCCATATTATGTTCCCCCAAAATGGCCTGTCCTTTTTCACATCTGGTCTCCTTGTCCAACTCTGTGAAGTTGTAAGGAGCCAGCGGTGAGCCACTACCTGCTTTCTCAGGAAAGGCCCCTCTTCAGAGCTCTGCTGGCATTTGGCCATCCTCATATCAGCAGGTACCAAGAAAGACTGACTATGTCTTTGGGAAAAGCAAACAAGTTAGCCCACTGGGTCTGGAGTGGGACTGGCTCTTGGTGCCTGGCTTCCTGGATCCCAAGTTCAGAGAATTCCATCACCAAGGAAGTGAAGTGAGGTCACTTCTTTCAGGAACTGAATATGGTCACTGCCTTGGTAACCACTTTGTCCTAACAGTTGCTTCCAAGGTTCCCATGAGATAGAGGCTGCCCCAACATCCTGTGACACATTCAGAAGTTAGAATGATATATCAACCATAGGCACCCTGGAACAGCTCTCCACAGAGGCCTGGTTTGGTCCATCTTCTCTACATTAAGAAGAGAGAGGCTGACTCAGACACATCAATTCATCCTGACCAGGTTGTTTGCCATGGAAGATGACTATTGCTCTCTCAGGTCCTACATAGCTGCCTACATATTCTCCAAGGATCATTTCTTCATGGATCTTTGAGGTTCTCAGCAGGTGGAAGATCTTCTACATTCCTATATTGTAAGACCCACTCTGTCGCTGCTCTTAAGTTAGTTATATTGAGGGAACAGTGTATGGTTAGAGTTAATAACATGTTCGATTTGGGTTACGAATCATTCTGCAGGATGAATAATGGTATTGGCAACCTGTGATATTTACAAGAGTATACATGTGAAATATAAGTATGAAAGCAGAAATCTAGGTAAGATTTGAAGCCCAGAAGGGCATTGGGGACTTGAGTGGGATACCTAACTTTGAGTAATGTGCTGCACAGATGTCTCAGATAAATCAATATACATCGGACCTTGTACCTTGGATGATTGAATGCTGAAGAGAACATCCAGTCAAAAACCGATATTCGGTAGGATTAGGAAGGAAGTTGGTAGGTTTAGAAAGAAGAGTGAGTATAGGATTTGGACCAAAAGTTCTTCAGCAATAGGGTTTCAGGTAGAGAGTGTATGTAAATGTCAGCACATGTGAAGAGTCAGTCACAATGATGAACTGGGGAAAACATGTAGGAAAGCAGATATCAATAGAGATATTAGGAAATCAAGCAAAGTATAAAGTGTGTGATAGGGTTAGACATTTTCAACAGGTTTGAAGTTGAATATATAATCTTAGGAAGAAACAAATATGTAGTCACCAAGAGGATTGATATTTGAGAGCATTAGGCAACCTGCACATGGATGTTTTTAGTAATGCATGCTATCTTTCCATTTAGGCTTTGGTACAATTGTAAGTGTGATCTTTGCTTTTTGTGTCCGGAATATTTCTGTGATAAAATGTGTATGTAGATCAGGTGACATGAGTATTTCTTCCACCATTTCTGAGAGCAATATTTTGAAGATTTATAAATTAGTATGGGGGTAGAAATAGGTGTACCCTGCTTCTATTAATATAGACATAATGCATGAGTAGACCATACTGTGAATAAATAATATAACTGGATCCACTTTAAATAATGGATTGAATGGATATCTGAAAATATATAAGAAATGTTATATTGCTATACAATCATTAATTCCAACCAGTTATATATCTAATGATTATCTTATGGTTATGGTTAATCATAAAGGGTGTGTGAGTTTTTCTTCAAAATTGATTATGGAAATCGAAAACAATATATTTGGAAAAAAAAGTCTCATGAATAGACCAGTCAAGAAACATAGAGAAATACATGTGTTCTGGAGCAGGAAGTGACTAAAAGTGAAACAAATGCCTATAAATTTGCTAACTAGTGAATGAAATATATATCCTATGATGTGCATAAACTGAAGAAATAGTAATGTACCAGTGTGGAATAAAAATTAACGTCAAAATACACATCATGTCCTATAGGAACCAACATGCATTGATGTTAAACTGGGTCAGTTAATGCAGACATATTAGAATTTGTATGCACCTTTCACTGAAGTTAGTTCTCAGTACTAGGAAACAACTATGTATTTCATGTGTATGAGTATTTCTAAGAATAATCTTGTGAAAAGTTGATTATTAATCCACATCCATGAACATGAATGAATTTAGGGAGTGTATATAAGACACATATTTTTCATATTTTTAAAAATCTGGACAGTATATATATATGGACACACACACACACACACAAACACAGAAATTAAAAAGTAGCAATATATATGCCAATCGAAATTCATCATGAAATATATATCATAAAGATGCAAAAACATTCATTTTACTGAACATGGGTTTATGTATAATGTTGTTCCACTGGGAAGCTCACCCATAGGTTGAATTTTCAGTTCTAACAGCGTTTAGGACGAGTGATCACTTCTCACAATTTGTATCTGCCAAGTCATGTAACTCAAAAGAATGTACGTTTGATACCATGTAGGATTCTATTTGTGCATATAAAAATACATGTGCTGAATAGGCTCCAGAAAATGAGAGACAGTAATTCACATATTTGTTAACTTTAAAAACACATGGAGAACTATTTCAATTAAAAATTGACTAGATTCATAATACCTACCCTTTATCATGCAAAAGGCAAGTCCATCCCTGAACTGCATGTATTTACGTACTGTTTGGGTTATTTTTCTCCATCATATTAGGATTAGTAGTCGGAGTCTATTAGAATATGGGTTAGTGTCAGGGATTCAGAATTGCGAATGGAAAAATAGGAAAATTAATCCAATGTGTATGCAAATATGTGCTAAAACAAATCTTCCGACTCTCATCCAGAACAATGCCTTGAAATTATCTTCGCCCCAAGTAAGACACAATTAGAGAAGAAAAGTTGCAAAATCTGTGATTACATTTCTGTAATGGAAAATGCTCTGGAGTGCACAAACTTGGAGGTGGTATAGGAGTTTTCAAAAGTAAGGACAGGGTACACACTCCACAAGCATGGAGCTCTGCATGCCTAAATCTTTTTGAGAAACTGCCACAGAGGTTGGGCACTGATATATAGGTTTTTGTCAGGAGTTAAGCTTCCTTTGTAGTGATACCCTCAAAGCTGGGTCTGCATCTATGTGACCTGGAGGACAAAGTTTCTTATTTTCCAATGAACACGAGGCAGCAGTGCTGAATTCTCTCTTTGTAGATAAACTGTGGCCCCTGGGGGTTTATTTTCTCCCCATGTGGACTGTGAAACCATTTGGTCATCCTCCAATTTTCGTGGTGTTTCTTGCTGCTGCACTTGGAGTTTGGTACATGCTTCACGAAATACAAGGAGTTCAACTGGGAAACAGTGCTGGAGAGAGTTCTGTCACGTGTGGTGGGTTATGTTCTGCAAGAAAATGCACAAACCAGGTTTCTATCTCTCAAAGATTGCCCCCTTGTTCATAGCAACCTGATTCTGAACATTGCCCTGAAACCTCGCCATATAACAAGATGCCATTACATATAAGGGTCTCATGTCTGCACTATGTCAGTCACAAGGCATTTGGAAGCCAATGGCAGATCCACATAGCCCCTCCATGATGTTTTATCACACTCCTTCCCACCACTGTTCTAGGCGCACTACTCAGAAGGCTCCAAATTACTGGCATCTCGTGTTCTACATCATTTTCATGAAACCCAGTCAAACAAGGCACTGTCTGGTATACACATGATAAGCAACAGGACATCAAATTTTCTGCAGTTCCACCTGGTCATGGGAATTTCAAAAATTTCATGGTATTTATTTAGCAATTTTTCAAAAATGAAGTTAGAGGCACTGTGCGTCTCAATTCATTCAGGAACCATTAAGTGTTGAGAAAGTTCATTTCAATGAAAGCTCTAGAGAACTCTCACAGTCAAGGCTTCTCAAAGAATTACCAAATGGTCACATAAAGCCAGGCCAATTGACGTCTACAATGTAAGGTCCATGTGTGTTTTGACTCTCATCTATGGCTGCCATGTCTTTCATAATAAAATCATGTGATATCCTGGCTGAGATTCCCAGGCCTCTGTGGAAAGCCACCCTGGGCATAGATCTCAGTTTCCAAGAGTGAGTCTTATGTGTGTCCTCCTAAAATCCCAACACAATTCATGGCAATGCTTCTCTGAGGTCAATTCCAGAATGCAGTCTCTAAGGGGAATCACACCAGAGTTCAAGCCCAGGTGGATCCAGTCATCCCTTCCAACCGCCACAAAAATTACCACAATTAAAATCAAAACACTCCCACAGGCCCATCATCTTCTTCCATGTAGACACTCCTCATAACCTCTAGCTGGAGGTTTCTATGAGCCCAAGGTAGTGTCCAAAATAACCTCACTTGCCCCTTATTTGCCTAAAATCATGGTGGCCTGGACACTCTTCCTGTGAACCAGGAGTGATCAAATATTCCTGCTGTTAAAGTGTTCCACTTCTCCAATTTCAGCCTACTGGCTGTAGGGTATAATTCTTTATGTGATTTGGAGTCATGAGAAAACCCAAGCACATATGGGGTAGCCTCTGCACGGATTTCAAGAACTCATTTGACCCAAATGATCCCTATTCTCACTTGATGGAGTTCAGGAACCTAAAACAAGAAGGCAATAATATTCATCCACAATGACTGCTCTTTTGGACATTTTAGTTTTGAAAGCACATGGGATCTTTCTTTAAATCCATCAGGTGCTGAGAATCTAAGCCACAACCTCATACAAGGACAAGAGGCTGATTCAGACACATCCCATTCCAAAGCAATTAAGCAAAGAGCCACAGGTGGTGTCCATTCATTTCCATATGAAAACAGTGTTCTTCAGGCTACACAAAGGGGTGGCCTGAGGCAAAGACCTTTCTGACATTCAGGGTAATAGAAATAGAATTAAGCAAATGGCCCAAAGAAGGGTTTCTCCACTGAGACTTTACTGGTCACACTGATATCTGAGTTTTCTGAGATGCTCTCATTCCCTTCAGCTATCCAGAACATGGCCATGTCACAGAGCCTTGTGGTGTTACATTTCTGGGAAACAAAACCATGAGTCTATTCTGGAGAGTGGCCAGAATTCGCGAAGAAAAGTGGAACTTTAGAAGATAATAGATGTTGCCCATCCATAAGGCAAGCTGCAGTCCATTCATCAATTGCGCAGTATGAATCGCGGAAGCTTTCAACTAGAGACAACACATCCATTGATGCATTCTGTTTTCTAATGTCTACAACCATGGATACAGTGGGATACACAGACATAGAAACACTCACAATGTCAAACGACTTACTAGAAACAGTCCACTCCAAACCAAACAAACCACCTTTCCTACCTATTCTCAGAACATGAGAAAAAACCACAAACTCACACCTACAACGGCAAAGGCACTTTCTTCCCCTAAATAGGTCTGTGACTATCCGAAGTGTCTTCTGACTGGTGGGCCATATTATGTTCCCCCAAAATGGCCTGTCCTTTTTCACATCTGGTCTCCTTGTCCAACTCTGTGAAGTTGTAAGGAGCCAGCGGTGAGCCACTACCTGCTTTCTCAGGAAAGGCCCCTCTTCAGAGCTCTGCTGGCATTTGGCCATCCTCATATCAGCAGGTACCAAGAAAGACTGACTATGTCTTTGGGAAAAGCAAACAAGTTAGCCCACTGGGTCTGGAGTGGGACTGGCTCTTGGTGCCTGGCTTCCTGGATCCCAAGTTCAGAGAATTCCATCACCAAGGAAGTGAAGTGAGGTCACTTCTTTCAGGAACTGAATATGGTCACTGCCTTGGTAACCACTTTGTCCTAACAGTTGCTTCCAAGGTTCCCATGAGATAGAGGCTGCCCCAACATCCTGTGACACATTCAGAAGTTAGAATGATATATCAACCATAGGCACCCTGGAACAGCTCTCCACAGAGGCCTGGTTTGGTCCATCTTCTCTACATTAAGAAGAGAGAGGCTGACTCAGACACATCAATTCATCCTGACCAGGTTGTTTGCCATGGAAGATGACTATTGCTCTCTCAGGTCCTACATAGCTGCCTACATATTCTCCAAGGATCATTTCTTCATGGATCTTTGAGGTTCTCAGCAGGTGGAAGATCTTCTACATTCCTATATTGTAAGACCCACTCTGTCGCTGCTCTTAAGTTAGTTATATTGAGGGAACAGTGTATGGTTAGAGTTAATAACATGTTCGATTTGGGTTACGAATCATTCTGCAGGATGAATAATGGTATTGGCAACCTGTGATATTTACAAGAGTATACATGTGAAATATAAGTATGAAAGCAGAAATCTAGGTAAGATTTGAAGCCCAGAAGGGCATTGGGGACTTGAGTGGGATACCTAACTTTGAGTAATGTGCTGCACAGATGTCTCAGATAAATCAATATACATCGGACCTTGTACCTTGGATGATTGAATGCTGAAGAGAACATCCAGTCAAAAACCGATATTCGGTAGGATTAGGAAGGAAGTTGGTAGGTTTAGAAAGAAGAGTGAGTATAGGATTTGGACCAAAAGTTCTTCAGCAATAGGGTTTCAGGTAGAGAGTGTATGTAAATGTCAGCACATGTGAAGAGTCAGTCACAATGATGAACTGGGGAAAACATGTAGGAAAGCAGATATCAATAGAGATATTAGGAAATCAAGCAAAGTATAAAGTGTGTGATAGGGTTAGACATTTTCAACAGGTTTGAAGTTGAATATATAATCTTAGGAAGAAACAAATATGTAGTCACCAAGAGGATTGATATTTGAGAGCATTAGGCAACCTGCACATGGATGTTTTTAGTAATGCATGCTATCTTTCCATTTAGGCTTTGGTACAATTGTAAGTGTGATCTTTGCTTTTTGTGTCCGGAATATTTCTGTGATAAAATGTGTATGTAGATCAGGTGACATGAGTATTTCTTCCACCATTTCTGAGAGCAATATTTTGAAGATTTATAAATTAGTATGGGGGTAGAAATAGGTGTACCCTGCTTCTATTAATATAGACATAATGCATGAGTAGACCATACTGTGAATAAATAATATAACTGGATCCACTTTAAATAATGGATTGAATGGATATCTGAAAATATATAAGAAATGTTATATTGCTATACAATCATTAATTCCAACCAGTTATATATCTAATGATTATCTTATGGTTATGGTTAATCATAAAGGGTGTGTGAGTTTTTCTTCAAAATTGATTATGGAAATCGAAAACAATATATTTGGAAAAAAAAGTCTCATGAATAGACCAGTCAAGAAACATAGAGAAATACATGTGTTCTGGAGCAGGAAGTGACTAAAAGTGAAACAAATGCCTATAAATTTGCTAACTAGTGAATGAAATATATATCCTATGATGTGCATAAACTGAAGAAATAGTAATGTACCAGTGTGGAATAAAAATTAACGTCAAAATACACATCATGTCCTATAGGAACCAACATGCATTGATGTTAAACTGGGTCAGTTAATGCAGACATATTAGAATTTGTATGCACCTTTCACTGAAGTTAGTTCTCAGTACTAGGAAACAACTATGTATTTCATGTGTATGAGTATTTCTAAGAATAATCTTGTGAAAAGTTGATTATTAATCCACATCCATGAACATGAATGAATTTAGGGAGTGTATATAAGACACATATTTTTCATATTTTTAAAAATCTGGACAGTATATATATATGGACACACACACACACACACAAACACAGAAATTAAAAAGTAGCAATATATATGCCAATCGAAATTCATCATGAAATATATATCATAAAGATGCAAAAACATTCATTTTACTGAACATGGGTTTATGTATAATGTTGTTCCACTGGGAAGCTCACCCATAGGTTGAATTTTCAGTTCTAACAGCGTTTAGGACGAGTGATCACTTCTCACAATTTGTATCTGCCAAGTCATGTAACTCAAAAGAATGTACGTTTGATACCATGTAGGATTCTATTTGTGCATATAAAAATACATGTGCTGAATAGGCTCCAGAAAATGAGAGACAGTAATTCACATATTTGTTAACTTTAAAAACACATGGAGAACTATTTCAATTAAAAATTGACTAGATTCATAATACCTACCCTTTATCATGCAAAAGGCAAGTCCAACCCTGAACTGCATGTATTTACGTACTGTTTGGGTTATTTTTCTCCATCATATTAGGATTAGTAGTCGGAGTCTATTAGAATATGGGTTAGTGTCAGGGATTCAGAATTGCGAATGGAAAAATAGGAAAATTAATCCAATGTGTATGCAAATATGTGCTAAAACAAATCTTCCGACTCTCATCCAGAACAATGCCTTGAAATTATCTTCGCCCCAAGTAAGACACAATTAGAGAAGAAAAGTTGCAAAATCTGTGATTACATTTCTGTAATGGAAAATGCTCTGGAGTGCACAAACTTGGAGGTGGTATAGGAGTTTTCAAAAGTAAGGACAGGGTACACACTCCACAAGCATGGAGCTCTGCATGCCTAAATCTTTTTGAGAAACTGCCACAGAGGTTGGGCACTGATATATAGGTTTTTGTCAGGAGTTAAGCTTCCTTTGTAGTGATACCCTCAAAGCTGGGTCTGCATCTATGTGACCTGGAGGACAAAGTTTCTTATTTTCCAATGAACACGAGGCAGCAGTGCTGAATTCTCTCTTTGTAGATAAACTGTGGCCCCTGGGGGTTTATTTTCTCCCCATGTGGACTGTGAAACCATTTGGTCATCCTCCAATTTTCGTGGTGTTTCTTGCTGCTGCACTTGGAGTTTGGTACATGCTTCACGAAATACAAGGAGTTCAACTGGGAAACAGTGCTGGAGAGAGTTCTGTCACGTGTGGTGGGTTATGTTCTGCAAGAAAATGCACAAACCAGGTTTCTATCTCTCAAAGATTGCCCCCTTGTTCATAGCAACCTGATTCTGAACATTGCCCTGAAACCTCGCCATATAACAAGATGCCATTACATATAAGGGTCTCATGTCTGCACTATGTCAGTCACAAGGCATTTGGAAGCCAATGGCAGATCCACATAGCCCCTCCATGATGTTTTATCACACTCCTTCCCACCACTGTTCTAGGCGCACTACTCAGAAGGCTCCAAATTACTGGCATCTCGTGTTCTACATCATTTTCATGAAACCCAGTCAAACAAGGCACTGTCTGGTATACACATGATAAGCAACAGGACATCAAATTTTCTGCAGTTCCACCTGGTCATGGGAATTTCAAAAATTTCATGGTATTTATTTAGCAATTTTTCAAAAATGAAGTTAGAGGCACTGTGCGTCTCAATTCATTCAGGATTCATTAAGTGTTGAGAAAGTTCATTTCAATGAAAGCTCTAGAGAACTCTCACAGTCAAGGCTTCTCAAAGAATTACCAAATGGTCACATAAAGCCAGGCCAATTGACGTCTACAATGTAAGGTCCATGTGTGTTTTGACTCTCATCTATGGCTGCCATGTCTTTCATAATAAAATCATGTGATATCCTGGCTGAGATTCCCAGGCCTCTGTGGAAAGCCACCCTGGGCATAGATCTCAGTTTCCAAGAGTGAGTCTTATGTGTGTCCTCCTAAAATCCCAACACAATTCATGGCAATACTTCTCTGAGGTCAATTCCAGAATGCAGTCTCTAAGGGGAATCACACCAGAGTTCAAGCCCAGGTGGATCCAGTCATCCCTTCCAACCGCCACAAAAATTACCACAATTAAAATCAAAACACTCCCACAGGCCCATCATCTTCTTCCATGTAGACACTCCTCATAACCTCTAGCTGGAGGTTTCTATGAGCCCAAGGTAGTGTCCAAAATAACCTCACTTGCCCCTTATTTGCCTAAAATCATGGTGGCCTGGACACTCTTCCTGTGAACCAGGAGTGATCAAATATTCCTGCTGTTAAAGTGTTCCACTTCTCCAATTTCAGCCTACTGGCTGTAGGGTATAATTCTTTATGTGATTTGGAGTCATGAGAAAACCCAAGCACATATGGGGTAGCCTCTGCACGGATTTCAAGAACTCATTTGACCCAAATGATCCCTATTCTCACTTGATGGAGTTCAGGAACCTAAAACAAGAAGGCAATAATATTCATCCACAATGACTGCTCTTTTGGACATTTTAGTTTTGAAAGCACATGGGATCTTTCTTTAAATCCATCAGGTGCTGAGAATCTAAGCCACAACCTCATACAAGGACAAGAGGCTGATTCAGACACATCCCATTCCAAAGCAATTAAGCAAAGAGCCACAGGTGGTGTCCATTCATTTCCATATGAAAACAGTGTTCTTCAGGCTACACAAAGGGGTGGCCTGAGGCAAAGACCTTTCTGACATTCAGGGTAATAGAAATAGAATTAAGCAAATGGCCCAAAGAAGGGTTTCTCCACTGAGACTTTACTGGTCACACTGATATCTGAGTTTTCTGAGATGCTCTCATTCCCTTCAGCTATCCAGAACATGGCCATGTCACAGAGCCTTGTGGTGTTACATTTCTGGGAAACAAAACCATGAGTCTATTCTGGAGAGTGGCCAGAATTCGCGAAGAAAAGTGGAACTTTAGAAGATAATAGATGTTGCCCATCCATAAGGCAAGCTGCAGTCCATTCATCAATTGCGCAGTATGAATCGCGGAAGCTTTCAACTAGAGACAACACATCCATTGATGCATTCTGTTTTCTAATGTCTACAACCATGGATACAGTGGGATACACAGACATAGAAACACTCACAATGTCAAACGACTTACTAGAAACAGTCCACTCCAAACCAAACAAACCACCTTTCCTACCTATTCTCAGAACATGAGAAAAAACCACAAACTCACACCTACAACGGCAAAGGCACTTTCTTCCCCTAAATAGGTCTGTGACTATCCGAAGTGTCTTCTGACTGGTGGGCCATATTATGTTCCCCCAAAATGGCCTGTCCTTTTTCACATCTGGTCTCCTTGTCCAACTCTGTGAAGTTGTAAGGAGCCAGCGGTGAGCCACTACCTGCTTTCTCAGGAAAGGCCCCTCTTCAGAGCTCTGCTGGCATTTGGCCATCCTCATATCAGCAGGTACCAAGAAAGACTGACTATGTCTTTGGGAAAAGCAAACAAGTTAGCCCACTGGGTCTGGAGTGGGACTGGCTCTTGGTGCCTGGCTTCCTGGATCCCAAGTTCAGAGAATTCCATCACCAAGGAAGTGAAGTGAGGTCACTTCTTTCAGGAACTGAATATGGTCACTGCCTTGGTAACCACTTTGTCCTAACAGTTGCTTCCAAGGTTCCCATGAGATAGAGGCTGCCCCAACATCCTGTGACACATTCAGAAGTTAGAATGATATATCAACCATAGGCACCCTGGAACAGCTCTCCACAGAGGCCTGGTTTGGTCCATCTTCTCTACATTAAGAAGAGAGAGGCTGACTCAGACACATCAATTCATCCTGACCAGGTTGTTTGCCATGGAAGATGACTATTGCTCTCTCAGGTCCTACATAGCTGCCTACATATTCTCCAAGGATCATTTCTTCATGGATCTTTGAGGTTCTCAGCAGGTGGAAGATCTTCTACATTCCTATATTGTAAGACCCACTCTGTCGCTGCTCTTAAGTTAGTTATATTGAGGGAACAGTGTATGGTTAGAGTTAATAACATGTTCGATTTGGGTTACGAATCATTCTGCAGGATGAATAATGGTATTGGCAACCTGTGATATTTACAAGAGTATACATGTGAAATATAAGTATGAAAGCAGAAATCTAGGTAAGATTTGAAGCCCAGAAGGGCATTGGGGACTTGAGTGGGATACCTAACTTTGAGTAATGTGCTGCACAGATGTCTCAGATAAATCAATATACATCGGACCTTGTACCTTGGATGATTGAATGCTGAAGAGAACATCCAGTCAAAAACCGATATTCGGTAGGATTAGGAAGGAAGTTGGTAGGTTTAGAAAGAAGAGTGAGTATAGGATTTGGACCAAAAGTTCTTCAGCAATAGGGTTTCAGGTAGAGAGTGTATGTAAATGTCAGCACATGTGAAGAGTCAGTCACAATGATGAACTGGGGAAAACATGTAGGAAAGCAGATATCAATAGAGATATTAGGAAATCAAGCAAAGTATAAAGTGTGTGATAGGGTTAGACATTTTCAACAGGTTTGAAGTTGAATATATAATCTTAGGAAGAAACAAATATGTAGTCACCAAGAGGATTGATATTTGAGAGCATTAGGCAACCTGCACATGGATGTTTTTAGTAATGCATGCTATCTTTCCATTTAGGCTTTGGTACAATTGTAAGTGTGATCTTTGCTTTTTGTGTCCGGAATATTTCTGTGATAAAATGTGTATGTAGATCAGGTGACATGAGTATTTCTTCCACCATTTCTGAGAGCAATATTTTGAAGATTTATAAATTAGTATGGGGGTAGAAATAGGTGTACCCTGCTTCTATTAATATAGACATAATGCATGAGTAGACCATACTGTGAATAAATAATATAACTGGATCCACTTTAAATAATGGATTGAATGGATATCTGAAAATATATAAGAAATGTTATATTGCTATACAATCATTAATTCCAACCAGTTATATATCTAATGATTATCTTATGGTTATGGTTAATCATAAAGGGTGTGTGAGTTTTTCTTCAAAATTGATTATGGAAATCGAAAACAATATATTTGGAAAAAAAAGTCTCATGAATAGACCAGTCAAGAAACATAGAGAAATACATGTGTTCTGGAGCAGGAAGTGACTAAAAGTGAAACAAATGCCTATAAATTTGCTAACTAGTGAATGAAATATATATCCTATGATGTGCATAAACTGAAGAAATAGTAATGTACCAGTGTGGAATAAAAATTAACGTCAAAATACACATCATGTCCTATAGGAACCAACATGCATTGATGTTAAACTGGGTCAGTTAATGCAGACATATTAGAATTTGTATGCACCTTTCACTGAAGTTAGTTCTCAGTACTAGGAAACAACTATGTATTTCATGTGTATGAGTATTTCTAAGAATAATCTTGTGAAAAGTTGATTATTAATCCACATCCATGAACATGAATGAATTTAGGGAGTGTATATAAGACACATATTTTTCATATTTTTAAAAATCTGGACAGTATATATATATGGACACACACACACACACACAAACACAGAAATTAAAAAGTACCAATATATATGCCAATCGAAATTCATCATGAAATATATATCATAAAGATGCAAAAACATTCATTTTACTGAACATGGGTTTATGTATAATGTTGTTCCACTGGGAAGCTCACCCATAGGTTGAATTTTCAGTTCTAACAGCGTTTAGGACGAGTGATCACTTCTCACAATTTGTATCTGCCAAGTCATGTAACTCAAAAGAATGTACGTTTGATACCATGTAGGATTCTATTTGTGCATATAAAAATACATGTGCTGAATAGGCTCCAGAAAATGAGAGACAGTAATTCACATATTTGTTAACTTTAAAAACACATGGAGAACTATTTCAATTAAAAATTGACTAGATTCATAATACCTACCCTTTATCATGCAAAAGGCAAGTCCAACCCTGAACTGCATGTATTTACGTACTGTTTGGGTTATTTTTCTCCATCATATTAGGATTAGTAGTCGGAGTCTATTAGAATATGGGTTAGTGTCAGGGATTCAGAATTGCGAATGGAAAAATAGGAAAATTAATCCAATGTGTATGCAAATATGTGCTAAAACAAATCTTCCGACTCTCATCCAGAACAATGCCTTGAAATTATCTTCGCCCCAAGTAAGACACAATTAGAGAAGAAAAGTTGCAAAATCTGTGATTACATTTCTGTAATGGAAAATGCTCTGGAGTGCACAAACTTGGAGGTGGTATAGGAGTTTTCAAAAGTAAGGACAGGGTACACACTCCACAAGCATGGAGCTCTGCATGCCTAAATCTTTTTGAGAAACTGCCACAGAGGTTGGGCACTGATATATAGGTTTTTGTCAGGAGTTAAGCTTCCTTTGTAGTGATACCCTCAAAGCTGGGTCTGCATCTATGTGACCTGGAGGACAAAGTTTCTTATTTTCCAATGAACACGAGGCAGCAGTGCTGAATTCTCTCTTTGTAGATAAACTGTGGCCCCTGGGGGTTTATTTTCTCCCCATGTGGACTGTGAAACCATTTGGTCATCCTCCAATTTTCGTGGTGTTTCTTGCTGCTGCACTTGGAGTTTGGTACATGCTTCACGAAATACAAGGAGTTCAACTGGGAAACAGTGCTGGAGAGAGTTCTGTCACGTGTGGTGGGTTATGTTCTGCAAGAAAATGCACAAACCAGGTTTCTATCTCTCAAAGATTGCCCCCTTGTTCATAGCAACCTGATTCTGAACATTGCCCTGAAACCTCGCCATATAACAAGATGCCATTACATATAAGGGTCTCATGTCTGCACTATGTCAGTCACAAGGCATTTGGAAGCCAATGGCAGATCCACATAGCCCCTCCATGATGTTTTATCACACTCCTTCCCACCACTGTTCTAGGCGCACTACTCAGAAGGCTCCAAATTACTGGCATCTCGTGTTCTACATCATTTTCATGAAACCCAGTCAAACAAGGCACTGTCTGGTATACACATGATAAGCAATAGGAGATCCAATGTTTCTTGAGTGCCACCGGGTCATGGGAATTTCAAAAATTTCATGGTATTTATCTAGCCATTTTTCAAGGATGATATTGGATGCACTGTGAATTTCAGTTATTCAGAAACCATTAAATGTTGAGAAAGCTCGATTCAAAGAAAATTCTGGAGAACTCTCACAGGAAAGGCTTTCCAAAAAGTGGACAAAAGGTCACTTGAAGCCAGGACCATTGAGGTCTACAATGTGAGGTCCTATGTGTTTTGACTCTCTACTATGTCTGCAAAGTCTTTCAGAATAAAATCATGTGATATCCAGGCTGAGATTCCCAGTTCTTTGTGGAAAGCCACCAAGGTCCTAGATCTCAGGTTCCAAGGGCGACTCTCATGCGTGGCCTCCTAAAATCCCAACACAATTCATGTCAATACTTCTCTGAGGTCAGTTTCAGAACTCAGTCTCTAAGGGGAAACACACCAGAGTTCAATCCCTGGTGACCCAGTCATCTCTTCCAACCGCCACACAAATGACCAGAATTAAAACCAAAACACTCACACATGCCCCTCATCTTCTTTCATATAGACACTAATCATAACCTTGGCTGGAAGTTTCCATGAGGCACACAGCACAAGACAATGTCAAAATAAGCTCCCTTGCCCTTCATTTGTCTAAACTCAGTGTTTCTGGACACCGTTCCTGTGAACCAGGGCTGATCAAAGATGCCTGCCATTAATACTGTTCCGCTTCTCTAATTTGAGGCATACTGACTGTCAGGTATGGTTTCTTTATGTGATTTGGAGTCATGAGAAAACCCAAGCACCTATGGGCTAGCCTCTGCAGGGCTTGAAGAACTCAGTTGACCCAAAGGATCCCTCTTCTGACTTGATGGAGATCAGGAACCTTACAGAGGAAAGCAAGAGACTTCATCAACAATGATTGCTCTTTTGGCCATTTTGGAATTGGATGCACACATGGGATCTTTCTTTAGATCCATCAGGTGCTGAGAATCTGAGCCATGGACTCACACTGCACTAAGAGGCGGATTCAGACATATCCCTTTGCAAAGCAATTAAGCAAAGATCCTCAGGTGATGCCCATTTATTTCCATTTGAAAACTGATTTTTTCAGGCTTTCGAAAGGTGTGGCCTTAGGCAAAGACCTTCCTTACATTCAGGGAAACAGAACAATAGGAAAGCAAATTCCCAAAGCAGAGTTTCTCCACTGAGACTTTCCTGGTCACACTGTTATCTGAGTTTTCTGAGATATTCACCATTCCCTTCAGCTATCCAGTACATGGCCATGTCCCAGATTGTGGAGGAGATACATATCTTGAACACAAAACCATGAGCCTATGGGAGAGTGGCCAGAATTCAGGAAGAAATCAGGAATGTAGAAAGGTAGTAGGTGTTGCCCATCTATAAGGTAAGCTGCAGTCCATTCATAAATTGGACAAGATGAATGCTGCAAAGATTTCTACTAGACAGGACACATCCTTTGATGCATTCTCTTTTCTATTGTCTACAACCACGGACACAGTGGGATACACAGAAACACTCACCTTCTCAAAGGACTTACTAGAAACAGGCCACTCCAAATTAAACAAACCGACTTTCCTACATATTCTTAAAACATGAGACAAAATCACTAACACACAAACACACCCACAAAGGCACCTTCTTTCCCCAAGTAGGTCTGTGACTATCCAGAGCATCCTCTGACTGGTGGGCCATACTATGTTCCCCTGAAATGGGCTGTTGTATGTCAGATCTGGTCTCCTTGGCCAACACTGTGATGTTGTCGGGAGCCAGCGGTGAGCCACTGCCTGCTTTATCAAAAAAAAAAGCCCCTCTTCAGAGCTTTCCTGGCATTTGTCCATCTTCAATTCAGTATTTGCCAAGAAAGACTGACTCTGTCCTTGGTTAATCCAAACATGTGAGACCACTGGGACTGGGACTGGGCCTGCCTCAGGGTGCCTGTCTCCCTGGATCCAAAGTTCAGAGTGGTACGTCAACAAGAAAGTGACGTAGGTCACTTCCTCTAGAACTGAATGAGGTCACTGCCTTGGCAACAACTTTGTCCTAACAGTTGCATCCAAGGGTCCATGAAATAGAGCGTGCCCCTACTTCCTATGACACTTTTACAAGTTAAAATGAAATATCAACCATAGGCACCCGGGAACAGCTCTCCACACAGGCCTGGCTTGGTCCATCTTCTCTAGATTAAGAAGAGAGAGACTGCTTCAGACACATCCCTTCATCCTTACCTGGTTGTTTGTCATGGAAGATGACTTTTGCTCTCTCAGGTCCTTCATAGCTGCCTATATCTTCTCCAGGGATCATTTCTGCATGGACCTTTGAGGTTCTCTGCAGGTTGAAGATCTCCTACATTCCTGTATTGTAAGACCAACTCTGTCCCTGCTCTTCTATAAAGGTAGATTGAGGGAATCGTGTATGGTTAGGGTTAATAACATTTTTGATTTGGGTTAGGATCATTCTGCTGGATGAATAATGGTATTGGGAACCTGCGATATTTATATGATTATAGAGGTGAAATATATGTATGAAAACAGAAATCTCAGTAAGATTTAAAGCCCAGAAGGTCATTGGGTCCTTGATTGGAATAGTAGGCTTTGAATTATGTTCTGCCCAGATGTCTCAGATAAATCTATACACAATGGCATAGGATCTTGTACCTTAGATGATTGAATGTTGAGGAGAACATCCATTCAAAAAGGGAGAGTTGGTAAGATTACGAAGATAGTTGGTAAGATTAGAAAAACGTGTGAGTATAGGATTTGGACAAAAAGTTCTTTAGCAATAGGGTTTCAGGTACACAAAAAAATGTAAATGTCAGCACATGTGAAGAGTCAGTCACAATGATGAACTGGGGAAAATATGTAGGAAAGCAGATATCAATAGAGACATAAGGAAATCAGGCAAAGTATAAAATGAGTGATAGCAATAGATATTTTCAACAGGCTTGAGATTGAATATATAATCTTAGGAAGAAACAAATATGTAGTCACCAATAGGATTGACATTTGAGAGCATTAGGCGACCTGGACATGGGTGATTTTCATAATCCATACTCACATTCCATTTAGGCTTTTGTACAATTGTAAGTGTGACTTTGCATTTTGTGGCCAGAATATTACTGTGATAAAATGTATATGTAGATCAGGTGACATGAGTATTTCTACCACCATTTCTTGGAGCAATATTTTGAAGAGGTATAAATTAGTATTGGGGGTACATATAGGTGTACCATGTGTGTATGAATATAGAGATAATGCATGAATAGACCATAGTGCGAATAAATAATATAACTGGTTCGAACTTTAGAAATTGGAATAAATTGATATCTGAATATACACAGGGAATCATATGTTGATATACATACATTCATTCCAACCATTTATACATCCAATGGAAATATTACGGGTGTGGTTCATCATAAAGAGTGTGTGAATTTTGCTTCAAAATTGATTATGGAAATCGAAAATAATGTGTTTGGAAAGAAGTCTCATGAAATGACCAGTCAAAAACAAAGAGGAATACATATGTTCTGAAGCAGGAAGTGATAGAATATGTTACAAATTTCTTTAAATTTATGAAGTTGTGGATGAAATGTATATTCTATGATGTACAAAAACTGAAGAAATAGTAATGTACCAGTGTTGTATAAAAATGAACGTCAAAATACACATCATGTCCCATAGGAATCTACTTGCATTGATGTTAAAGTGGGTCAGTTACTGTAAAAATATAAGGATTTGTTTGCACCATTTACTGAAGTGAGTTTTCAATACTATAAAACAAATATGTATTTCAGGTGGATGAATATTTCTGAAAATAATCTTATGAAAATTTGAATATAAAACCACATACATGAACAAGAATGAATTTAGGGAGTGTATAATAAGACACATATATTTCATATTTTGATAAATCTAGAGAGTATATATATATATATATATATATATATATATATATATATATATATACAAAACACACAGAGAGACATTAAAAAGTAGCAATATATATGCCAATTAAAATTCATCGTGAAATATATATCATCCACAGATCCAAAAATATTAATTTTACTGAACATGGATTTATGTATAATGTTTTTCAACTAAGAAGCTCACTCATAATTTGAATTATCAGTTCCAAAAGCATTTAGGAGGAGTGATTTCTTCTCACACTTTGTCTCTGCCAAGTTAGCCACCTCTCAAGAATATAGGTGTGATACCAGGTAGGATTCTATATGTTCATATAAAAATACATGTGCTGAATTGGCTACAGAAAAAGGGAGACAGGAATTCACATATGTGTTAACTTTAAAAACACATGCAGAACTCTTTCAACAAAAAATTGACAAGATTTATAACTCCTACCCTATATCATGCAAAAGGGAAGACCAACTATACACCATGGCTCCTCTGAAGTGCTAGTATTTCTATTCTGTTTGGGTTATTTTTCTCCATTATATTAGAATTAGTTGTCAGAATCTAGTAGGGTATAGGTTAGTGTCAAGGATTCAGTATTTCAAATGGAAAATTGAAAAATGAATCCAATGTGTATGTAAATATGTGCTACACAAAAATCTTCCCACTCTCATCCAGAACAATGCCTTGACAATACCTTCGCCCCAAGTAAGACACAATTAGAGGAGAAGATTTAGAAAATCTGTGAACAAATATCTGGAATGGAATATGCTCAGGAGCCCACACCTTGGAAGTGGCAGAGGAGTTTCCAAAGGTAAGGGACAGGGTAAACCCTCCACAAACATGGAGGTCTGCTGGCATAGACACTTCTTGAGAAACTGCCTGTAAGGTTGGGCACTTGAAAAATATGTTGTTGTCAGGAGCTTTAGCTTCCTTTCTAGTGAGACCATAAAAGCTTTGTCTGCATCTATGAGACCTGGAGGACATGCTTTCTTATTTCCCAATGAACATGAGGCAGCAGTGCTAAATTCTCTTTTTAGGTAAACTGTGGCCACTGGGGGCTAAATGTCTTTCCATGTGCACTTTGAAGCCATATGGTCATCCTCCATTTTCATTTTGTTTCTTCCTGCTGCACTGGGAGTTTGGTATTTGCTTCACGAAATACAAGGAGTTCAATTGGGTCTCAGTGCAAGAGGGAGTTCTGTCATGTGTGGTGGGTCAGGTTCTGCAGGAGGATACAAGAACCAGGATTCTATCCCACATAGCTTGCCCCCTTGACCATAGCAACCTGATTCTGAACAATGTCCTGAAAACTCTCCATATAACAAGTTGCCTTTACATGGAAGGTTCTGTTGGCTGCACCATGTCAGTCACAAGCCATTTAGAAGCCAATGGAAGATCCACATGGCCCCACCACAGATGTTTTATCACATACCTGCCCACCACTGCTCTAGTACAACTACTCAACAGAGTCCAACTTACTGGCATCTCTGTTCTACACCATTTACATGAAACCCAGTCAATCAAGGCACTGTCTGGTATATTCATGATCAGTAACAGGACATCCAAAGGTTCTCCAGTGCCACCTGGTGATGGGAATTTCAAAAATTTTATGGTATTTTTCTAGCCATTTTTCAAGGATGAAGTTGGAGGCACTGTGAGTTTCAATTCTTTCAGGAACCATTAAATGGTTAGGAAGTTCATTTCAATGAAAGTTCTGGAGAACACTCACAGGTAAGGCTTCCCAAAGAGTGGCCAAAAGATCACATGATATTATGCCCATTGAGGTCTACAATGTGAGGTCCATATGAGTTTTGACTCTCAACTATGAGTGCCAAATCTTTCAGAATAAAATCATGTGGTATCCTGGCTGAGAGGCCTAGTGCTCTGTGGAAAGCCATCCTGGGCCTAGAACTTAGTTTCCAAGGGCGACACTCATGCCTGGCTTCATAAAATCTCATCACTATTCATGGCAATACTTCTCTGAGGTCAGTTTGAGAACTCAGCTTCTAAGGGAATCACACCAGAGTTCAAGAACATGTGGACCAAGTCATCTCTTCCAACCGCCACCCAAATGACCACAATTTAAAACAAAACACTCCAATGTGGCGCTCATCTTTTTCCATATAGACACTCATAATGACCTCTGGCAAAAGTTTTCCATGAGGGGCACAGCCCAAGACCGTGTCCAAAATAAGCTCTCTTGCACCTAATTTGCCTAAAGTCAGGGTGGCCTGGACACCCTTCTTGTGAACCAGGAGAGATCAAATAGGCCTCCCATTAATACTGCTTTGCTTTTTCAATTTGAGGCCAACTGACTGTGGAGTTTGGATTCCTTATGTGAATTGGAGTCTTGAGAAAACCCAAGAAACTATGGGCTAGCCTCTGCAGGGCTTTGAAGAACTCATTTGACCCAAAGGATCCCTATTCTGGCTTGATGGAGGTCAGGAAAGTTACAGAAGAGGCGAGAGACTTCATCCACAAGGACTGCTCTTTTGGCCATTTTGGTTTTGGATGTACACATGGGATCTTTCTTTAGATCCATCAGGAGCTGAGAATCTAAGCCACACCCTCACACAAGGCAAATAGGCTGATTCAGACACATCCTTTCCAAAGCAATTAAGCAAAGAGCCACAGGTAATGCCCATTCATTTCCATTTGAAAACTGCATTCTTCAGGCTTCACAAAGTGGTGGACTGAGGAAAAGACCTTCCTGACATTCAGGGCAACAGAAGAATTGGTAAACAAAAGGCCCCAAGCAGGGTTTCTTCACTGAGACTTTCTTGGTCAAACTGATATCTGAGTTTTCTTAGATGCTCGCCATTCCCTTCAGCTATTCAGTACATGGTCATGTCACAGAGCTTCAAGGTTGTACATATCTTAAACACAAAACCATGAGCCTATTCTGGAGAGTGGCGAGAATTCAGGAAGAAAACAGGAAAGTAGGTAGATAGCAGGTGTTTCACATCAATAAGGCAAGCTGCAGTCCATTCATAAATAGGGCAGGATGAATGCTGGGAAGCTTTCTACTAGATAGGACATATTCATTGATGCATTCTCTTTTCTAATGTCTACAACCATGGACATAGTGGGATACATAGACATAGAAACACTCACCTTGTCAAACGACTTACTAGAAACAGTTCACTCCAAACAAAACAAACCGCCTTTCATACCTATTCTCAGAACATGAGACAAAACCACAAACCCACACCCACACCACAAAGGCACCTCCTTCCCCCATGTAGGTCTGTGACTATCCGGAGTGTCCTCTGACTGGTGGGCCATACTATGTTCTCTGGAAATGGCCTGTTCTGTCTCAAATCTGGTCTCCTTGGCCAACTCTGTGAAGTTGTCAGGAGCCAGCGGTGAGCCACTGCCTGCTTTCTCAGGAAAGGCCCCTATTCATAGCTTTACTTGCATTTGGCCATCCTCACATCAGTAGGTTCCAAGAAAGACTGAGTGTGTCCTTGGTAAATCAAAATAAGTTTGACCACTGGGACTGGGACTGGGACTGGCTCTTGGTGCCTGGATTCCTGGATTCCAAGTTCAGAGAGTTCCATCACCAAGGAAGTTAGGTGAGGTCACTTCCTTCCTGAATGAGGTCACTGCCTTGGCAACAACTTTGTCCTAACAGTTGCTTCCAAGGTTCCCATGAGAAGGAGGCTGCCCCTACTTCCTGTGACACTTTCACCAGTTAGAGTGGTATGTGAACCATAGGCATGCAGGAGCAGCTCAACACATGCCTGCTTTGGTCCATCTTCTATACATTAAGAAGAGAGTGGCTGATTCAGACACATCCCTTCATCCTGAGCAGGTTGTTTGCCATGGAAGACTTCTGCTCTCTCAGGTCCTTCATAGTTGCCTACATCTTCTCCAGGGATCATTTCTGCATGGACCCTTGAGTTTCTCAGCAGGTGGAAGATCCTCTATATTCCTGTATTTTAAGACCAACTCTGTCCCCACTTTTCTGTAAAATTAGATTGAGAGAACAGTGTATGGTTAGGTTTAATAACATGTTCGATTTGGCTTAGAAAGGAAACTACACGGTTGAGCAAACAGGGTCCTACCGTTAGCAATAATATGAGGATTATTAATGGAACGGCCCTGGCAGATAAAAGCGTAGTTAACCAGGTTGACTATGTGAACAAAGACTCAAACCTTCCTTATGGGGCCTCTGTCTCTCTTTGACGCTCTTCAAGTCATTTTCTTAATTTACTCATTGATTCTTTTACAACTCCAGTATTGTCGGCATAAAAACAACATTCTTCCCTCAATGCAAGCAAAAAGGCACCTTTCTCTCATGAAGAGGAGGTCCAACACTCGCCTGCTCTATAAAACAACTTCAGAGAGAGAGAGGTTAAAATTCCTGTAAAGCTGTGATGTTGGTTTTTAATGTCTTTAAGCTTTGGTCTAATTCTGCTTCTAATTGTGTCTTTGTTGTGTCTCATGGACTAGGGCAGTTCTTCCTGTGCCCACGCCTTCAGCAATTATTATTCCTAATAGGATGGCTAAAGTGAGGGATACAGGTTCCCAGTGGAAACGGATTGTATGCCCCCCTATTTGAACTTTAAATGAACCTGCGTCATGATAGAGCACTCTGAAAAACATCTACATCATTACATAATTAATCACATCTATTGACCATTTTATGAAAACATAAATAATGTTAAAGTGTATAGAATTATACTGTTTTATGGATGGACAAGAAAATGCACCTAAGATAGCACCAAAGTGAGGAAAACATTCTTATTTGGTTGCATCCGGATTTAGAGGGCATTGCTTCTTTTGTAATCAATTAATCCCCTGAAACCCAAGTTTTGGTAGTTTTAGAGTTTGTACCCAACATGTAAGGGAAGGGGCTCAGAAGTTCACATTCTGCAGAAATTCACAAAAATTAGTTTTTGTTTCTGTTTTTTTTTCCTCTGTTCTGGGCAAGTTAACTCTTCAAGGACACCTTGGAAGGGGAGAGCTTTTTTGTCTCTTTTTTTTCTCCCTGCCAGCTGTCACCATGGAGCCCAGTTGCTAACATTTTTATCTTAGAAATGTAGCCATCTCGGTGAAGCCCCAGCTCAAGGCCAGAGGCCTTGTTCACATATTTTGTGAAAAACTGGTAAGGAGGTGTCTAGCTTAGGGGTGGTGATTTTTCCAGCCAGTGGTCAAGTAGAACAGGGCAACACGAAAAGTGCAAGTTTATGTACATTGAACTCTTTTAGAGGAACTCTTTTGCTGAAAGACCTAAAGTAAGCCTTGGTGAAGACTTCTGGAGAAGGTCATTTAAGACATTTCTATGGACCTAGTACAGAGGGGGAAGACGGGGTAGTCGAGGCTGAGAGCAGCTCCGTGGATCTAAGAATGAGGAAAGAGAGATGTAAAAGAAAAATGGGAAAGGGGTTTGGGATTTTCCTAAAACAAAACTTGAGCAGTAGAACAGGTAGAGCAGAGGGGAAGATGGGAGTAAATATTCCAAAAAGCCTTTGAGGGACTTTAAATTCTTAGAAACCTGTTTTCAGTGATGACAAAGCAACTTTAAAGGCCATTTTCATTACATCTTGTATAGGGGTCTGAGGCCTCTTATCAGCTGGTTTGAGCTTTGGGTTAGCTTGCTAGAGGACTTGCTGGGACCTAGTGCAGGCACTGACAGGAAAAGAGAGGAGTGAGTGGCTGAAGGGGTACCTTGGTACCTGCTACCTCAGCAAGGGGGCAATGTTCTGAGAACCAGCGGAGGTTTGGGTTTTTGATTTAGTAATTGGAGAGGAGAAATCAGGTTGCTAAGATGGGAGTGATAGCAGAGAGTCTAGAGCAGAAGGCTGAGGGTGAGGAACTATTGGAGAAGCATAGTACAGGATGTGAGCAAAGGAGGGAAAAGGATTCCACATAGGGAAATTTCCCCCTTTTGAGAACTTGCCAAAGTTAAAAATGTCACGCAGAATTTGAGGATCTAGAGAACCCTCTGGGGGCCATAGTATTTGGTTGTCTAATTGGTAATATGGCCAATGCTGTGTACTGAATTTGATGAGGAGTTTGGGTTCCACCAGGCAGCCCCTGTATGCTCACATTCACTTGACTTACACAAGAAGTCGGCTTCTCCCCGACACAGCCGTGGCTGTTTGTGCCTTTGATAGTCCGCTAGGCAAACATAGTAATCTAGGCTAGCCAACCTGAATCTGTCTCGCGTGTCCCTGCATCCATAATGTTTGTTTCCATTATCTATGGTACAGAAGAGATTTAATGGAATTTTAGTGGGATCCTCTTCATCAGGGATATCTCAATAGGAAAGACCTATACCGAGCTGACAAATGTCTGGGTGGATAGATGGCCACCAGGTCTCTAAGGGGGCTGTATGCGAGATAGACCATACTTCTTGTCTAGTAGGATTTGTGATCAGCCATTGCTGCTGAACGGAATGATGAGGGTTAGAACTACTGGTGGCCAAGGGGAGAGTCTATAGTCTTATCCACATAGCGAATACGCAATTTGAAATGGTTAGCAGGCTTTTCCAGTTTCCAACAAGAGTCTGGACACAGCGAAGGCTTGAGATGAGAGGCATGGATCCAAAAAGTGATTCCGTCTACTTTTACCGCTTTAGATTTTATAAGTAGCACCTGGTATGTTCCTTTCCAGTGGGGTTCCAGGGATGACACCTGATGTTGTCTTATGTAGACGAAGTCTCTTACTTGATATTGACTTAGAGTCCCCTCCTCCCAAGGTTGGTAAGCAGTGGCCAGCTGTTTCCACAGGTATCGCTGAGTTCTTTCAATGACTTTAAGTCTGTCAAGCAAGAGGGTGTGGAAGTGATCGTTAGGCCTTAGAGTTGGGGTTAGGTTCCTTACTGGATGATGGGCATCATAGAGAATTTCATAGGGGGTGAGGTTACACAAAGAAAGAGAGGGAGTATTTCTCGCATGAAACAGTGAATAAGGCAGGAGCATAATCCAATCTTTTATGCCGGGCTCTAAGCTTAATTTCCTTAAGGTCTCTTTAATGGTTCTATTTATTTTTTCTACCTGTCCTGAGCTCTGGGGTATATAAGCATAATGTAACTTCAAATTAATCCACAGGGTCCCAGTGAACACCTGACTTACCTGAGCCATGAACACCAGTCCATTATCAGACCCTATTGCCTTAGGCAGACCGTATCTTGGAGAAATATCTTTCAGGATCTTCTTGAAAACCATTTGTGCAGTTTGGTTGTTTTTGTGTGTGTGTGTGTGTTTGTGTGTAAGGCTTCAGTCCATCCTGAAAATGTATCTACAAAGACTAGGAGATATTTAAGTCCATTCGTTGCTGGCTTAATTTCACTATTGTCCACTTCCCAAAATTGTCGTTTTCTGGTTCCTCGTAGGTGCTTTCCTCTAGGAAACTGGAAGGGTAAGCATTAACCAATTGACGGACTCGACAGGCTTTTGTTACCCGTTCAGTTATTTCCTTTCTCTGTGAGTCGGTTAGTGGAAAACTCTGTTCTTAATCCTACAGGAATGCCTGCAGTTTCATTGAACCAAGGTGAGTGAGTTGGTGTACATTTTTAACGTAGTGTAGGGCTTTCTGTAATTGCAGCCTGAGCTCAGTGAAGTTGAGGCGTTCAGTGTGAGTGTCCATAGATGTTATCAAAAACTTCCTGGTGATCAGGGGTCCATTGGAATTGGGCATCTCCCATTAACACCGGGTATAAAGGAGCAGCTAAAGACGCAAACCCAGGTATCCATAACCTGCAAAAGCCAGCAGTCCCAAGAAACTCTCTGAGTTGTCTCCTGTTAGATGGGGGTGGTATCTACACAATGGTTTGTTTTCTGGGCTCAGTGAGCCATCGTTTACTGCCCCTAAGGTAACAGCCCAGGAAGATTACTTCATGCTAGCAAATTTGGGCTTTTTTGGCCGAAACTCTATACCCAAGTTGAGCAAGCTCATATAATAGTGCTTGGGTCCCAGACTCACAGTTTTCCTTGGTGTTGGCTGCCAGTAGCAGGTCATTCACGTATTGAAGCTGGGTGATTTGGGGTGCATAGTTCTGAAATTGCTGAGATCTCTGTGGAGGGCTTCATCAAAGAGAGTGGGGGAGTTTTTGAACCCCAGTGGGAGTCTAGTCAAAGTTAGTTGACCAGACGTTCAGGTTTCTGGGTCTACCCACCCAAAAGCAAACAGCAACTGACTATCTTTATGCAGAGGCAAGCAAAAGAAAGCATCTTTTAAGTCCAGAACAGTATACCATTTCCGCTCAGGGTTCAGAGTGCTAAGCAGATTGTACGGATTAGGTACCGTGTGGTGAATGTCCTGCACTCTGTTGTTGATCTCTCTTAGGTCTTTAACAGGACAATAGTCCCCGGTTCCTGGCTTTTTTTTTCTAGTAGCAGGGGAGTGTTCCAGGCCAATTGACAGGGCCTTAGGAGCCCTAAGTCCAGATATTTCTGAATATGGGGCCTTATCTCATCTTTAGCTTTTTTTGCTTAGAGGATATTATTTGACATTGATTGGGGAGGCTGAGGTTTTTAACTCCACTGTTATTGGAGGTTGTTTCACGGCCAGGCCTAACCCAGCAGTTTTTGCCCAGGCATCTGCGTAATCTGTTATCCATTTCTGGTGTAGCTTGCCTGTTTGATCAGTCTTGGGGGGTGTGAAGAGTGGATGTTCATCTTCTACTAATATAGTTAAAGCCGTGACTATAGGAATTTTCACTGAAGAATTTAGAAATTTCATTTGGGGGCCTTCAGGGTTAAAAGTTATTTAGGCCAAGAGCTTGGTGAGCAGATCTCTGCCCATCAATGGGTCCAGGCATTCCTGGATTACTAGGAAGGAGTGATAGATTTTTCCTTTCCCAAGGTCCATGGTCCTCTTAGTAGTCTAAGCCCGATATTTACTGCCATTAGTTCTTTGAACTACAGACCTTTTATTTGATAGAGGGCCCAATGGGGCCTTAAGGGCTGAGTATACTGCTCCTGTTTTCATTTCAAAGTTTACTGGGGTCCGCTACACTTCAAAAGTTACCCTGAGCTAGGGGAAGTGATCTGAGCCCCAACTTTTTTAGTCATGCTCCAGAGTCAGAATGGCTGGCTGGCGTGGCTGTCTCTTTATAGGGCACTCTTTGGCCCAGTATCCTTTTTTTTTACAGTAGGCACATTGATCTGAGGCCAGGGGTGGCCTCTGGCATGGCCCCAGGTATCCCTTCCTGTCACCTTACGTCTTAATTTCTGGCCTCTTTCTTGTTGTGACCAGGATCTTGGTCAATCCCTTAGTCTGTCTTTTGCTTCTCTCATCCTTCCTTTGCTCCCTTTCTTTCTTCCTGTTTCTCTCTTATAGTATATTTTCTCGGCTTCTCTGACTAAATCTCTCTTTTAAATTTTTTTAATATCCATGGCAGCTTGCCCAATTAAGGCCATCATTACAGATGAATTTTGATCCGCTGCCTGAGGATCGAAAGGAGTATATCTCTTATATGCCTCCATAATTCTTTCTAGAAACAAAGAGGGAGATTCATCAGGCCTTTGAATAATTTCTCTTACCATGGCCAAATTAGTTGGTCACCTAGTAGCCCCTTGGAGACCCGCTATTAGAGCCAGGCAATAATTGGACAGATGCTCTTTATCTTCAAAGGTGTTGGGGTTCCAGTTGGGTTGGTTTAAGGGTAAGCTGGCTTTGATTATGTTGGGAAGTTGTGTTGGTCGCCAATCAGGTCCGAGGATTTTTTTTTTAGTTTCTTGGAGGTTTTTCTCTTATTCCTCTGTCATAAAGAAAGTCCCTAGGAGTTGTTGGCAGTTATCCCAAGTAGGCAGGTGTAAAAACGTTGGCGAGTTCTCTGAGTTCTTTTAGCCGGGCCAGCTTCCTCCAGGGAAGGAGGGGCTCTGTGTGCCACGGGACAGTCATCTGGATGGTGCTGGGCCATCCTAGCTTCTTTGAATGGTGGAGAGGCTGAGTCAGCAGCAGAGGAATCACTTAGAGGGTGTTGGGAGTTGGGGGATGAAGGCAGAGGATAAGGAGGGGGAGGAGAGTCCAGTAGAGTCTTGAGACTCATGGAGAACAGAGGGTGCAAGAGGAGTAGCAGAGAGTTAAAGAGATAGACTCCTGGGGGAAGGAGTAGGAGCGGGTGCAGGGACAAGGAAAGGCTTCATCCTTGGAGGAGGAGATTTGTAGAGGTCCTGACAAGTTAAGATATATGGCTGTTGATCTGGATGTCTACGTGGCCCCTGCTAAAAGACAATATCTCGAACTTTTCAAATTAGTGCGAAGTAGAAAGATCCTTCTAGGGGCCATCCGACTACAAAGGTGGATCATTCTGAGACACAGAATCTGCCAGATCCGGCATTTTACTGAAAAAGAAAGATTCTGAGCCCTTAAGCAGACTTTGGTCTAGTGATCAAGGGTCAGGAACAGAGGCATTGAAGTGCTCTGTCCCATAATGAAATATACACAGACAATAAAAGCAATGACACATGACACAGACAAGACAAGACAATAAAGACAGGCAATGGACGTCCAATACTGAGACCAGGACTGAGTAGCAGGCAAAACATGATGGGCTGGTAATACCGAATCCGAAACAAAATATCACTGAATCAAGGAGACTATTGTTCCTCGATTTCATGAGTTCATCCCCCAGGGACATGGCCTGTGGCTCTGTGACATGTGTGTCAGTCACCGTGGGAGAGAGCTCACGCTCTTTACCAATAGCCATTTTGTGAAACCCTAACCTGAATCCTGAAACCAGAAAGAGGGGCCTTATTTACCCCCAGAGGAGCCCGTTGGGGGTCTTTCATCTGCGGCTGCCGGATCTCACTGGGGCCACGAGATGTAAAGATCGGGCGAGGGTCGGTTGAAGAGACCACCAAGAGACTGTCTCATGCAACAGCAAAGGCTTTATTGGGAGTCCGGCATGCAAGGGCTCAGAGCTCTCTTGAATAGAGCAGAGAGCCCTGAGAACAGCTTAAGAAGTGCTTATATATTTTCCTTGGAGAGGGCAGGGAGGGAAGTTTATTGATGGGTAAGGGCGAGTGGGCGGTTTGCGTGCAACTGGTTGACCGAGTACATTCTGCAGTTTGGCAGTTGGGGACAGCACATTCTGGGAACAAGAATAGCAAACAGTTCTCAAGATTTCAACAGTGTTTTGTTAAGCATACAGAAAATCAAGAAGTGACAAGTACCTATTTTATTAACCTTTCAATATAAGTATGAAAACAGAAATATAGGTAAGATTTGAAGCCCAGAAGTTCATTGGGCTCTTGATTGGTATACTTAGCGTTGAATTACATTCTGTAGTGATGTCCCAGAAATATGGATATACAATGGCATAGGACCTTATACATTCTCGGAGGTCAATTCCAAAACACAGACTCTAAGGGGAATCACACCAAAGTTCAAGCCAAGGTGGACCCAATTATCTCTTCCAACCGCCACACAAATGACCACAATTAAAACCAAGACACTCCCACATGCCACTCATCTTCTTCCATATAGACACTCACCATAACTTCTGGCAAGAGGATTCCATGAGAGGCGCAGCACAAGACAGTGTTCCAAATAAGCTCCCTTTCCCCTCATTTGCCAATAGTCAGGGTGGCCTGGACACCCTCCCTGTGAACCAGGAGTTATCAAACAGGTCTGCCATTAATACAGCTCTGTTCTCCAATTTGAGGCCTACTGACTGTGGGGTTTAGATTCTTTATTTGAATTGAATTCATAAGAAAACCCAAGAACCTATGGGCTAGCATCTGCAGGGCTTTGAAGAACTCATTTGACCCAAAGGATCCCTATTCTCACTTGATGTAGGTAAGGAACCTTACAGAGGAATGTGAGGGACTTCATCCACAGTGACTGATTTTTGGCCATTTTGATTTTGGATCCACACATGGGATGGTTCTTTAGATCCATCAGGTGCTGAGAATCTAAGCCACAGGCTCACACAGGACCAAGAGGCTGATTCAGACACATCCCTTTACCAAGCAATTAAGCAAAGAGCCACAGGTGATGCCAATTCATTTCCGTTTGAAAACTGTTTTCTTCAGGATTCACAAAGGCGTGGCCTCAGGGAAAGAACTTACTGACATTCAGGTCAACAGAAAAATAGGCAATCAAAAGGCCCATTGCAGGGTTTCTCCACTGAGACTTTCCTGGTCACATTGATATCTGAGTTTTCTGAGATGCTTGTCATTCCCTTCAGCTATCCAGTACATGTCCATGTCACAGTGCTTGGAGGTTGTACATATCGTGAACTCAAAAGCATGAGCCTATTTTGGAGAGTGGCTAGATTTCAGGAAGAAAACAGGAACTTAGGAAGATAGCAGGTGTTGCCCATCGATATGGCAAGCCCTAGTGCATTCATAAATTGGGCAGGATGAATGCTGGGAAACTTTCTACTAGACAGGAAACATCCATTGATGCATTCTCTTTTTCTAATGTCTACAACCATGGACACAGTGAGATACACAGACATAGAAACACTCGCCTTGTTAAACAACTTACTAGAAACAGTTCACTCCAAACCAAACAAACCGACTTTCCTACCTATTCTCAGAACATGGGACAAAACCACAAACACACATCCACACCCACAAAGGCACCTCCTTCCCCCAAATAGGTCTCTCACTATCCGGAGTGTCCTCTGACTGCTGGGCCATACTATGTTCCCCTGATATGGCCTATCCTGTCTCAGATCTGGACTCCATGTCCAACTCTGTGAAGTGGTCAGGAGCCAGCAATGAGCCACTACCTGCTTTTTTAGGAAAGGCCCCTCTTCAGAGTACTCCTGGCATTTGGCCATCCTCACATCAGTAGGTACCAAGAAAGACTGTCTCTGTCCTTGCTAAATTGAATCAAGTGAGACCACTAGGACTGGGACTGGGACTGACTCTGTGTGCCTGGCTTCCTGCATCCCAAGTTCAGAGAGTTCCATTACCAAGGAAGTGAGGTGAGGTTGCATCCTTCAGGAACTGAATGAGGTCACTGCCTTGGCAACCACTTTGTCCAAACAGTTGCTTTCAAGCGTACCATGAGAAGGAGGCTTACCCTACTTTCTGTGGCACTTTCACAAATTAGAATGGTATATCAACCATAGGCACCAAGAAACAGCTCTCCACACAGGCCTGATTTGGTCCATCTTCTCTATATTAGGAAGAGAGCCTTTAGTCCGGGGAGCACTGCAGTGAACCTCTGCACTAAAACTATTAGCAAGCACCTGGTGGAGGAGTCCTCCATAGGTAAGTGGCACCTTTATAACATCTGATATCCGGTTAAGGGAGATCTTTTCTGATGACAGAGATGTGGCCTGGGGAGGCTCACATATACTCCTTTCCAGGAGAGTAACGAGAATCTTTCTGTCCTCTGTTCTGTTCTGTAGGGAATTCCTCTGGAACTGTAGAGAGGGGCTGACAGGCACGCACGCGCTCCTACCCTGGAGTTATAGCAAGATGTTGCACTGTTCCACTGTTTTTCTGTTTAGGCGCTGGTTTTCTGTTTTTTGTGTTTTGTTTTGTCTTCTATTTTTTTGATTGTTTGTTTGTTTTTGTTTGTTTTGTTGTGTGATTTCAGTGGTAAAAACTTAAGTATTTTGGACGTAAAAATGGGTAATAAAGAGAGTAAGCCTGACACCCCTTTGGACTGTGTTTTAGGGAACTGCGATGAACTTTACCCCCCTTTGTTAAGCAGGATGACAGAAGCTCCTAGCTGGCTGCCTGGAGCACACCCATTGCAGAGGGCAATGCTTGCTGGGGACCTAAGAACTGAGCATCTCCCAGGTTAACAAGTGAAACTCCTTTAAAACCCCTTGTTGCTCCAGATCAAGAGAGTCACAACATTTGGCAGAGTCCCCTGTGTTTCTCCTTTGTTCACAAAGCAATTAAACTCCCTTTTTCTTTTTCTCAAACCTCAGTCCTCATTATTAAATTGGTATTAATTGGCTTCAAGTTCAGGAATCGAACTTTAATTTACAAATTTGGTACCCCCCCTCCTCCCCGGAACTTTGTGAGAGCTGTCTACTGGAATATTAGGAGATGAAGCATGCTTGGTGTGGAACTGAACAAGAGGAGCTAATCCTGTAAGTAAAAGGAAGGACTGAGGGACTCCCAGCAGCTGCCAAAGCCCTGTTGATTCAGGGAATTACCTCCTTCCTTTCCGCACTGTAAGAATTATGCCACCTCTGTCTTGTTAAAAAAGAGAAAAAGAAAAAGGGGACACTAAATGCAGTGAAGTCACCATGGAGACACTTTATTTTACATTTCAGGTTGCCCCTCTGTTAAAACATGTGGTCCGCCCCCCTGTGGATATCTATGGTGCACACTGGTGTAGGAGATTTTTCTCTTATCTGCTCTGGTTTAATGGGTTCTCTCTGACAGCCATAGTCTGGACCTCCTTTCTGTCTGTCTTGTGTCTTTGTATCTGGCCCTTTAAGACATGTGCAATAATGTGTTGATATTATAAATTGTTTCTTGGGAATGATCTTAGCTGAATGTGTGTCTAAATGATGATGTTTTATTTTAACAATCTGGTATCTGAATGGGTTTTTGAAGCATTGCACAATCTTGCAGTTAAAAGTCGGGTTTAGGTAATTGTTTAGTTTATGATTTCAGATAATTCATGCCAGAGAACTTAAATACTTAGGATGGAAAACTGAAGAACTCTACTTCCAAGTTGGCAAGTAACTTCCCAATCATACAGTCTTTTTTTCACCTATTTTGAATTGGATAGCCTGGGAAAATATCACTGTGTGTACCAGTGCATTAATTTGGACAAGGATAGTAAATCATAGAATGGTATCTGTTGACAAAACAAGATGTAAAGATATAAAATTTTGTGAATTGTATCTTAAATTTATATCATAATTTTCAACATCCGAACCTCAAAATTATGGTTAAAATGCCTTAGGCCTGAGGTGTCTGCTCAGAATAGCAGTTTTTCCTGCTCCTTCCAGACCTCAGCCATGACTTATGTTGAAATGTAAATGAAAGAAGCCTGCAATCTTAGTAGGAGACTGATTTGAGGCCTAAGGGGGGAAAAAAAAGGTAAATTGTAGCCAGTCACTTTTTCTAGGACTCTTTTTTTTTCCTTAGATACTTTTTTTTTTGAGCTCATGATTTTGAGCATACAGACCTAGGTTAATGTTTTTCAGATCAGTTCTATCTTTGACCAACTGTAGACATTTTGGAACATTGCAATGGAGATTTCACCTGAGAAAAGCTATAAGTCCTTTACTATTATTATGTGTGCACACTTTTGTTATGTGTTGTATGTCTATATATACATATGTCCGTATATCATATATATGATACACAAACTAACATATACAAGGAGCGCTCATAAAAAAGCGCTCATTAAAACAAATTAAAATAGGAGATCCAAAGATCTTTAATTCACGTGATTTAAATGTTTCAATTTAAATTGGATAAACAGATAAAAATCAATGTCTTTAAATTTAAGCTTACAAATTTTTCTAGGTGTTCAAAAATCTAATAAAATATTAATATCTACAAAATGTCTAATATGCCTTGGTACTAGGACCTTTCCTTCAACATAAAAATGGTTTACACTGTCAATACATTTCTCTAATATTTTGATAAATAAATAAAGTAAATTTGATTGGGATTACTCATTCATGAGTACTTTTGTTAGATATCTGATTGATTTACTAAGGTCTGAATAAGTTTTTATTAAAGTCTGTATAAGAATATAAAAATCAGTCATGTGTTAATGAGACAGAAATTTCTTAAAACATAAGTTTACCCATAACGTTGTGTTTATTAAGTTTTATTTTCTCTAGAGCAAGCAACCATAAAAATTAAACAACTGATTAAATAAGAACTGTTATTTTAGAGCACTGTACTGCCATTGCTTTAAAAGCTAAACTTGGTTAATGTAGAAACATCAATGTAATTGTGATGCTATCAATGTTTTCATATCTTATATGTATTCAAGTCTGTAAGGTAGAAACTTTAAAAGAGCATTATATCAAGCTGGTGCTCTGAAGTTTTATGGTAAAAAAATATATTGGGGATTTATTTACCTGTTATCAATAAGATATGTAAACTTTTATGTTACTTTTTACATTGGGGAAAAATTTAAATGTATTTTTTAGTTAATGAGAGCCTAATCGATGTAAAGGTTAAAAACTTTCAGCCTTTCTTTAATTCATGTTTTAAATGTGATATCAAATGGTGTTAGCTAATGTTCATGTGACCTCAAACAATTTATGTAAACTTTGTCAAATGATATTTATAAATAAAGATTATCTTTAGAACTAAAATACTTAAGATTTATAAAGAGCCCTGCCTTACCTGAGATAAGGCTCTGTGTCCCATCTTACTACATGTGAGAATGACTACAAAACCAGTAGGTCAGATAATATTTCTTTAAAGTTATGTTAAAAAGTTGGTTTTTTTAAGGTCAATATTCCTAGGATCTCAAACAGGGGATATAATGTATAACTCAGCCAAAAAATTCAGGGTAGCTATTACACAAGCTAAGTATTTTTACTTTTGTTAATTTTATTTTGAAATTATTTTATAAGTGATCTAAAGATTCTCTGTTACTGTTTTACAAACGTGTTGCTTTAAGAACACAACATGGGTTTATTCAAGATAATAAGTCATTTCTTACAATACAGACAGAAAAATACAGATCCCAATTAATAAAAAGATAATGATATAGTTATAGACATTAAAGCCCAGTACTCTTAATATAAGGCTGTTAAAAATTATTTGCTGGATGTTTAAGATTAGGATTTAAAATTAAAGTTAAATGAAAAGCGCCAAGAAAACCAATATTTGGCTTTTGCCCTCTGAGTCAGTCTGAATCCAGGGAACAGGGAACTTCTCTAAAGAGCTTTGAAACTCTGAGCCACATAACCTCCTCCTGATCAGGGAGATTAATGAGACCACTGGAGAACAGAAAGCCATTCTGGGTATTTGTTACGAAGAGGAGAGTCATCAAAGAAAGGAGACATCCCTGATGCTTCCAAGGGAAGCCAAATGGTCAAGCAAGATCTGGACCCACCTAGCGCAAATGGCACTAGCAGAACTGAGAATCTGCTCTCAAGTTTCCCCAGAATTGACTCCCATAAAAGCTCAGCTGACTGTTAACAATAGATGGAAACAAAAGTCAGTTTGACTGCTTCATCTTAAACACTTAGCAAAGACAGTTAAGAACAAAATACATCCATTCCTGGGCATTTTAAATAATAATAATAATAATATAATTTTAATGTATGCACTTTATGTTTGCCTCCCAAAATAAGTAAGACTGGTGGCTACAAAGAAGAATTCTCAGAAAGGAATGCCTGATACTTATAAAAAGAGACTATCAAGAAGACCTGCCACAGTGATAAGTTTTCAGTTTAAGGCCTACAGATATTCCTAACCTACACAGGTAGGCTTGGTGTTTGCTAGTACAATTATCCATCCCTGAGTAACAGAATTAAAGGTTTCTCTAAGAGACACAGAGGTCATACTAGTAAAAAGATTTTACAAGATCAGATGACATTAAATTATTAAACTGTATCTTATGGGGAGGGACAAGTGTAACAGTACAAGTTAAGTTGACAGTCCGGATAACTGTGGATATTAAAGATTGGTGATGGAACTTCTATACAGTGACATGTTCCAGCTGCTGCAACATTTTTTCAGTACTCATGGTTTTTGTTTCTCTCATAGAAGAACCCATCCCCAGATGACTTTACAACCTGTTCTTCCCCAATCAGACTTCAAACCGAACTGACTTCTAAAAGGCAACTCATGTCCCTCAACTGACTTCTAAAAGGCAACTCATGTCCCTCATGCCATGCCCACTCATGTCACCCTGTCTCAGGTCAGAAGAAGAAAAAATGAGTGACACCACTCTTCTTAAAAAAATGGAGAGAAAGATAAATAGACTATCAATATAAGTAATTAATTAAGTCAGGTAAAATCAGCGAGATCGGTTTTGGGTGAGTTCTAAAAATTTGGAGACTCTTACCTGAGGGATTAAAATTTCCTCAGTGCTCTTCCCGTAATCTATCAAAGATTTGAAAGGGACACAAAGAAAAGGGGGGAATGATAGACCCAACCTGATCTTTAATTAAAATTGGGAGCCATCTTGCCAAAAAGCCATGAAAAGATAATTTTGGCTTTAGCATAAATCACTTCAAATTCTAAACCTGCTTGGAATGCCTGCCCACGCCTGGAACTCACCCATGCCCGGCTCTCTGACCAGATAGCAGCCCTCTCTGAAACTTTAGTGACACATCATAAATATTTGCCTTCTCTGGCGAGACAACAACCCTCTCTGAGGCTCTAATGGTCTTCATGAACTCTGATGTAGGGACAGCAAAAAAAATGTAGACTGCCATTAGTGTGATGTTTGTCAGAGTTCTGTTATCTGTAAACACCCTTTTGTGTAATTTTCTGGGCTATTAAGCTGCCTGTAGGAAAGCTGGGGTTGCTGTCTTATTCCCGCCATTTTGTGAGGGAGAGGAGGCACAGCCGGTGAAAATAATAAGCTTAATTTAATTTGATTTTAATTAGAGTCAGTGGTCTTTTCTTGTGTCCTGGTCTAACAGGTAATCACTCCAAAAACATGGAGCTCTGCTGGCCTAAACACTTCTTGAGAAACTTCCTCTGAGTTTGGGCACTTGAAATATATGTTGTTGTAAGGAGCTTTAGCTTCCTTTCTAGTGATACCATCAAAGCTGAGTCTGCATCTATGTGACCTGGAGGACATGGTTTCTTGTATTCTAATGAACATGAGGCAGCAGTGCTGAATTTTCTGTTTGTAGGTAAACTGTGGCCACTGGATGCTAAGTGTCTCCCCGTGTGGACTGTGAAGCCATTTGGTCATCCTCCACTTTTTGTGGTGTTTCTTGCTGCTGTACTGGGAGTTTGGTATATGCTTTATGAAATACAACGAGTTCAACTGGAACCCAGTGTTGGAGGGAGTTCTGTCACTTGTGGTGGGTCAGGGTCTGAAGGAGAATGCACCAACCAGGCTTTTATCTCACAGAGCTTGCCCCCTTGTCCTTAGAAATCTGACTCTGAACTTAGCCCAGAAACCTCTCCATATAACATGATGCCTTTACATAGAAGGGTCTGCTGGCTGCACCATGTCAGTCACAAACCATTTGGAAAGCAATGGCAAATCCTCATGGCCACACCACATATGTATTATCACACACCTACCCACCACTGCAATAGGCCCACTACTCAGCAGGCTCCAACTTACTGGCATCTTTGTTCTACACCATTTTCATGAAACCCGGTCAATCATGGCATTCTCTGGTACACTCATGATCAGCAACAAGACATCTAAAGGTTCTCCAGTGCCACCTGGTTAAGGGAATTTCAAAGATTTCATTGTATTTATCTAGCCATTTTTCTTGGATGAAGTTGGAGGCACTGTGGGTTTCAGTTTATTCAGGAACTATTAAATGTGAGGAAGCTATTTTCATTAAATTCTCTGGAGAAATCTCACAGGCAAGTCTTCCCATAGAGTGGTCAAAAGGTCACATGAAGCCAGGCCCATTGAGGTCTTTAATGTGACGTCCATGGGTGTTCTGACTGTCAACTATGGCTGCCAAATCTTTCAGAATAAAATCATGTGATATCCTAGCTGATATTCCAAGGCTCTGTGGAAAGCCACCCTGGTATTTGATCTCAGTTTCCAAGGGCGAATCCCATGCGTGGCCTCCTAAAATCTGAATGCAGTTTATGGCAATATTTCTCTGAGATCAGTTCCACAACTCAGACTCTAAGGGGAATCACACCAGAGTTCAAGCCCAGATAGACCCAGTCATCACTTCCAACCACCAAACAAATTACCACAATTAAAACCAAAACACACCCACAAGGCCCTCATCTTCTTCCATATAGACACTCATCATAACCTGTGGCTGGAGGTTTCCATGAGGGACTCAGCCCAAGACAGTGTACAAAATAACCTCCCTTGCCCGTCATTTGCCTGAAGTCAGGGTTGCCTGGACACCCTTCCTGAGAACCAGGAGTGATCAAATAAGCCTGCCGTAAATACTGCTCTGATTCTCCAATTTGAGGCCTCCTGACTCTCGGGTATAGATTCTTTATGTGAATTGGAATCATGAGAAAACCCAAGCACCTATGGGCTATCCTCTGCAGGGATTGAAGAACTCATTTGACAAAAAGGATCCCTATTTTCACTTGATGGAGATCAGGAATCTTACAGAGGAAAGCGAGAGACTTCGTCCACAATGACTGCTTTTTTGGCCATTTTGGTTTTGGAAGCACACATGTAATTGTTCGTTAGATCCATCAGGTGCTGAGAATCTATTCAACAACCTCACACATGGCCAAGAGTCTGATGCAGACACATCCCTTTCCAAAGCAATTAAGCAAAGATCTACAGCTGATGCCCATTAATTTCCATTGAAAACCGTTTTCTTCAGGCTTCACAAAGGGGTGGCCTGAGGCAAAGACCTTTCTGACATTCAGGGCAACAGAACAATAGGTAAGCAAATGGCCCAAGGCAGGGTTTCTGGAATGATATCTGAGTTTTCCGAGATGTTCCCTTTCCCTTCAGCTATCCAGTACATAGCCATGTCACAGAGCTTGGAGGTGGTACATGTCTTGGAAACAAAACCATGAGCCTATTCTGGAGAGTGGCCAGAATTCAAGAAGAAAACAGGAATTTAGGAAGACAGTGGTTTTTGCCCATCCATTAGGCAAGCCAAAATCCATTCATAAATTGGGCAGGATGAATGTTGTGAAGCTTTCTACTATTCAGGACACATCCATTGATGCATTCTCTTTTCTAATGTCTACAACCACGGACACAGTGGGATAAACAGACATAGAAACACTCACATTGTCAAAAGACTTACTAGAAACAGTCCACTCCAATCCTAACAAACCGACTTTCCTACCTATTCTCAGATCATTAGACAAAACCACAAACTCACACACACACCCACAAAGTCACCTCCTTCCCCCAAGTAGGTCTATGACTATCCAGAGTGTCCTCTGACTGATGGGCCATAGTATGTTACTCCAAAATGGACTGTCCTATGTCAGATCTGGACTCCTTGGCCAACACTGTGATGTTGTCAGGTGCCAGTGGTGAGACACTACCTGCTTACTCAGGAAAGGCCTCTCTTCAGACCTTCCTGGCATTTGGCCATCCTCACATCAGTAGTTACCAAGAAAGACTGATGCTGTCCTTGGTAAATCCAAACATGTGAGGCCACTGGGACTGGGACTGGGACTGCCTCTGGGTGCCTGGCTTCCTGGATCCCTAGTTCAGAGAGTTCCATCACCAAGAAAGTGATGTAGGTCACTTCCTTCAGGAACTGAATGAGGTCACTGCCTTGGCAACCACTTTGTCCTAACAGTTGCTTCCAAGTGTCCCAATTGATGGAGTCTGCCCCTACTTCCTGTGACACTTTCACAAGTTTGAATGGTATATCAAACATAGGCACCCGGGAACAGCTCTCCACACAGGCCTGGTATTGTCCATCTTCTCTACATTAAGAAAAGAGAGACTGCTTCAGACACACCCCTTCATCCTGACCAGGTTGTTTGTCGTGGAAGATGACTTTTGCTCTCTCAGGTCCATCATAGCTTCCTATATCTTCCCCAGGGTTCATTTCTGCATGGACCTTTTTGTTTCTCAGCAGGTGGAAGATTTCTTACATTCCTGTATTGTAAGACCAACTCTGTCCCTGCTTTTCTGTAAAGTTAGATTGAGGGAACAGAGTATGGTTAGGGTTAATAACATGTTTGATTTGGCTTAGGAATCATTCTGCTGGATGAATAATGTTATTGGGAAACTGCGATATTTATAAGAATATATAGAGGGGAAATATATGTATGAAAACAGAAATCTAGGTAAGATTTGAAGCCCAGAAGGGAATTGGATCCTTGATTGGGATACTTAGGTTTGAATTATGTTCTGCACATGTGTCTCAGATAAATCTATACACAATGGCATAGGACCTTGTACCTTGGATGATTGAATGTCAAAGAAAACATCCAGTCAAAAAAGGATAGTTGGTAGGATTAGGAAGATAGTTGGTAGGATTAGGAAAAAGAGTGAGTATAGGATTTGGACAAAAAGTTCTTTAGCAATAGGGTTTCGGGTAGAGAGAAAATGTAAATGTGAGCAGATGTGAAGACTCAGTCACAATGACGAACTGGGGAAAATATGTAGGAAAGCAGATATCAATAGAGACATTAGAAAATCAGGCAAATGATAAAGTGATCGATAGGATTAGACATTTTCAACAGGCTTGAGTTTGAATAAATAATATTAGGAAGAAACAAATATGTAGTCACCAATAGGATTGACATTTGAGAGCATTAGGCAACCTGGACATGGGTGATGTTCATAATCAATACTCACATTCCATTTAGGCTTTGGTACAGTCGTAAGTGTGACTTTGCATTTTGTGGCCAGAATATTACTGTGATAAAATGTATATGTAGATCAGGTGACATGAGTATTTGTTGCACCATTTCTGAGAGCAATATTTTGAAGAGATATAAATTAGTATTGGGGGCACAAATAGGTGTACCATGTGTGTATGAATATAGAGAGAATGCATGAATAGACCATACTGTGAATAAATAATATAATTGTTTCCAAATTTAGAAATTGGAATAAATTGATATCCCAAAATACACAGGAAATCTTACATTGATATACATACATTCATTCCAACCAGTTATACATCTAATGGTAATATTAGGGTTGTAGTTTATCACAAAATGTGTGTGAGTTTTGCTTCCAAATTGATTATGGAAATCGAAAATAATGTGTTTGGAAAGAAGTCTCATGAAATAACCAGTCAAAAACAAGGAGGAATACATGTGTTCTGAAGCAGGAAGTGATTGAATGTGTTACAAATGTCTTTAAATTTGTGAACTTGTGGATGAAATGTATATTCTACGATGTATAAAAACTGAAGAAATAGTAATGTACCAGTGTTGAATTAAAATGAACATCAAAATACACATCATGTCCCATAGAAATCTACTTTCATTGATGTTAAATTGGGTCAGTTACTGTAGAAATATAAGGCTTTGTTTGCACCATTCACTGAAGTGAGTTTTCAGTTCTAGGAAACAAATATGTATTTCAGGTGGATGAATATTTCTAAAAACAATCTTATGAAAAGTTGATTATAAAACCACATACATGAACATGAATGAATTATTTAGGGAGTGTATAATAAGACACATATATTTCATATTTTGAAAATTATATATATATATATATATATATATATATATATATATATATATATATCACAGATACATTAGAAATTAGCAATATATATGCCAATCAAAATTCATCATGAAATATATATCATTCACAGATCCAAAAATATTAATTTTACTAAACATGGATTTATGTATAATGTTTTTCAACTAAGAAGCTCACTCATAGTTTGAATTTTCAGTTCCAAAAATATTTAGGAGGAGTGATCTCTTCTCATACTTTGTATCTCCCAAGTTAGCCACCTCACAAAAATGTACGTGTGATACCAGGTAGGATTTTATATGTGCATATAAAAATACATGTGCTAAATTGGCTACAGAAAAAGGGAGACAGAAATTCACATATGTGTTAACTTTTAAAACACATGGAGGACTATTTCAACAAAAAATTAACAAGATTTATAACTCCTACCCTATATCATGCAAAAGGCAAGACCAACTATACGCCATGCCTCCTCTCAACTGCTTGTATTTCTATTCTGTTTGGGTTATATTTCTCCATCATATTAGGATTAGTAGTCAGAGTCTAGTAGGGTATGTGTTAGTGTCAGGGATTCAGTATTTTGAATGGAAAATTGAAAAATGAATCCAATGTGTATGTAAATATGTGCTACACAAAAATCTTCCCACTCTCATTCAGAACAATGCCTTGACAACACCTACGGCCCAAGTATGACACAATCAGAGGAGAAGAGTTAGAAAATCCGTGAATACATATATAGAATGGAATATGATCAGGAGTTCACAACCTTGGAAGTGGTAGAGGAGTTTCCAAAAGTAAGGGACAGGGTAAACCCTCCACAAACATGAAGGTCTGCTGGCCTAGAGACTTCTTGAGAAACTGCCTGTGAGGTTGGGCACTTGAAATATATGTTGTTGTCAGGAGCTTTAGCTTCCTTTATAGTGAGACCATAAAAGCTGGGTCTGCATCAATGTGACCTGGAGGACATGGTTTCTTATTTTCCAATGAACATGAGACAGCAGTGCTGAATTTTCCATTGTAGGTAAACTGTGGCGTCTGGGGGCTAAAGGTCTCCCTGTGTGGACATTGAATCCATATGGTCATCCTCTATTTTCGTGGTGTTTCTTGCTGCTGTACTGGGAGTTGGGTATTTGCTTCACGAAATACAAGGAGTTCAACGGGGACACAGTGCGGGAGGGATTTCTGTCACGTGTGGTGGGTCAGGGTCTGCAGAAGAATACAAGAACCAGGCTTCTATCCCACATAGCTTGCCCCCTTGACCATAGCAACCTGATTCTGAACAATGTCCTGAAACCTTTCTATATAACAAGGTGCCTTTACATATAAGGGTCTGCTGGCTTCACCATGTCAGTCACAAGCAATTTGGAATCCAATGACAGATCTACATGGCCCCACCACAGATGTTTTATCACACACCTGCCCACCATTGCTCTAGGCCCACTACTCAGCAGGACCCAACTTTCTGGCATCTCTGTTAAACACCATTTTCATGAAAACCAGTCAATCAAGGCACTGTTTGGTATACTCATTGTTGGGAAAAGTATAAACGGCAGCCATACCCCAGAAAAAAACCCCAACATGGTGCCTAAGGACTTCTTCTTCCTACCTTCTTTTTTCTGCAGTGGTGCGAAATGTTTCCACCCGTGTGAACTCTCTTGCTGGCGCCAATTTGAAATCTCGCTGGTGGGAAACCTTAGCCCCAATAAGAACTAATTCCTGGGCTCCAGAGCTGATATCTGAAAGAACTTACCAATAAACGTTTTGCCTGCCATTTATCTAAGCCCTTCCATCTTCCCCTTAGTTCTATATAAGCACACAGCTTTTTGCAATAAAATTGGAATTCTCCCAGCAAAGTGCCTTTGCGTGGGAAGTTCTTTCATTCTGTTGCCCCATGTGAGAATATGGGTGAGCTGTTTCTAACAAGAGCCCCGTCCCCTGCCCCGCCAAGACACTCCGCCCTGGTCCAATCTTTTCAGATGCCGGCATCCTGCACTCACAACAGATCTGATATATGTAAGCCTCCCCTGACCCTGGCTCTCCAACTCCCTTCAGGCTACCGCTGGTTTTGTGACTGTGATCATCTGGCACACTCTAGACGCCCTGTAGGGGGCAGGAAATTCCTGCCACTAAGACCTTTACTGGTCGCAGTGGACCCTCTGGTGATCCGTTTTCCGTTGGGGGGTGAGGCTTCTGAGTTTACATGAGAGGCTCTTTGGTTTTTCTCCTCTGCTGCTGCTGCCGCTGCTGGCTAGAGTTGCTGTTTGCTGCAGGGCTGCTGTGTCTGGCTGAAGCTGCCTCTCTGCTCGGGGAAAACTGAACTCCCGTCCTGGAACTGCATTCTGCCGGAACCAGAGTTCTGTTTTCATTACTGACTTTTTCTGCTGCGTTCCAAAACTTTCCTGACGTCAGGTTGCCCTTGGCTCCGAACCCATTGGGTCTCACAGATCGCACTTCACTGGTGACGACCAGGTAGTGCCCTCTGTATTTCCTCATGACGGCTGGTCATTTTGGGGACGCCCACCTGACCACCGTTCGCCCTGAGCTTCCTGGAAGCCGTTCCAGCCCGGGTTTTCTCTTTGTCTCTCTCGCTTACTCTTATTCTCTCTCTCTCTCTCTCTCTCTCTCTCTCTCTCTCTCTCTCTCTCTCTCTCTCTTCCTTCTCTCCCTGTGACAATGGGCACCTCTTCATCTGTACCTGAAGCCTCACCTCTCAAATGTTTAATAAAAAATCTGGCCACACTCTCCCTCACACCAGACATCAAGCCCAAACTTCTAATCAAATTCTGTACCCAAGATTGGCCTACATATCCACTGGATAATGGAAATCATTGGCCTCCAGAAGGCTCCTTACATCCAAACCTTCTCTGGGATCTTTTTAACTACTGCCAGCATCTGAAAAAAGTGGAGTGAGATTCCCTGCATTTAAGGTTTTAGCCTTCTCACACAGCACCCTGTCGCTGCTCCTCCTGCCCTCCCTCTCAGGTCCTCCTTGTTTGCAAACCCTTCTCTTCCTCTACTTCTACTCCTGACTTCACAGATTCTTCCTCATTCAGCCCAGCAGATTAACCCCCACCTTATCGCCCAGTCCTATCTGCCCCTTCTCTCCCGCTATACCCTCCTCTTCCTCTGCCTGATTCCAAGGATCCTCAGCCTTCCATTTCATCCTCCTCCCCTCCGCCCTCTTCTGCCTGCTCCACCTCCTCCTCTTCCAAAGAGACACTCCCTTCCCCTCCCTCTCCTTCCTGTCCGCCTCCTGCCTCTTTCAGTCCTCCTGTTACCAGGTCTAAGGGACTCCTTCCCACCCCCAAGACCATCGCACCCCTTCGTGAGGTAGCTGGTCCCGAGGGTGTCATCAGAGTCCACGTGCCCTTCTCCATGTCGGACATTACTCAGCTAGAGAGGAAGTTAGGCTCATTCACCACTGACCCCACCACTTACATTCGGGAGTTTCAATGGGTCCTGCAAGCATATAGCCTCACTCAACATGACATCTACATGCTCTTGGCCAATACACTTCTCCCTGAGGAAAGGCAATGGGTCTGGGAGCTAGCCCAAGCCCATGCTGATGAAAATCATAGGACCAATCCTAACCACCCCACGGGCCCTCATGCTGTCCCAGAGCAGGATTCTCTATGGGATTACAACACCCCTGAAGGCTTACAGTCTCGTGACCTTTTTACATCCTGCCTCTTGGCGGGCCTGAAAAAGGCCATCCGTAAGGCTGTTAACTTTAAAAAGGTGCAGGAGGTCATTCAAAGGAAGGAGGAAACACCTTCAGAATTCCTGGATAGACTAACCAAGGCCCTTCAACAGTACACAAACCTCAACACAGAAACCCCTGATGGCCGTCATGTCTTAATGACATATGTTCTGGCCCAAAGCTACCCTGACCTTAAAGCCAAGCTTTAAAAGCTTGAACAGGGCCCTGGTACTCCTTAGACCGAAATCTTCATTTTCAAGGTTTTTTATGATAGAGAGGATGAAAGTGAATGCCGTAGGCAGAGGGCTGAAAATGCCAAATTCCAAATGTTGGCCCAGGTCATTCAGAGAAGGCCATCACCACGCCATCCCAATATGACACCCCCGGGAGCTTGCTTCAAATGTGGTAAGAAGAGACATTGGGCCAGGGATTGTCCTTCACTGAGGACACCGTACAACCCCTGCCCAAAATGCCATCAAAGGGGACACTGGGGGGCAGACTGCCCAACAACCCAAAAGGGAGATTGGTCAGCCGCCTGGCAACCACAGCCTCTCTTGGGCTTGGCAGAGGAGGATTGATGGAGTCCTGGGCTTTCCCTCCAGACTATTACCATCAAGAATCAAGAGCCTAGGGTTACCTTCCTGGTGGATGGATGCTTCATTACCTTCCTCTTGGATACTGGTGCTGCTTTATCAGTCTTAAGGGAGTATTGGGGTTCTACCACACCCTCAAAAACTCCTATTGTCAGGGTAGGAGTTAAACAGATTTTCCCTCAAACCCCCCCATCATGTTATATGCAGGGATCCCTTTTGTCCTTCACTCACTTCTTTTTCGTTATGAGCCATTGCCCCATTCCCCTTCTGGGAAGGGACATACTCTCACTATTAAAAGTCACCATTCACATATCACCCCACACCTCTCCTACCTCTCATTTCCTCATGATGTTCCTAGGGGCAGATACACCTCCTTCATGCACTCCTCCATGACTCTCTAAACTAGTTAAGCCTGATGTTTGGGACACAACTACACCCTTTATGGCTAAATGCAGTCCTATTCATACTGTCTTACGGGACCCTTCAAGATATATTAGTCAACCACAATATCCACTCACAACCATAGCCCTCCTCGAATTAGAACCCATCATCCAGGATTTATTACGAAAGGGGTATCTTAGGCCTACACACTCTCCTTTCAACACCCCCATTCTGGCACTTAAGAAACCTAACGTGTCCTACAGGCTGGTTCAAGACCTTCTCCTTGTCAACTCCTCTGTGGTCCCCATCCACCTGCTAGTGCCCAACCCTTACACCCTCCTCTCTCAGATTCCTGCCACTACTACCCACTTCTCGGTCCTAGATTTAAAAGATGCATTCTTTTCTATTCCCTTGTTCTCAGAATCTCAGAATATCTTTGCTTTTACGTGGACTGACTCTCACATCCACCATTCTCATCAGCTTTCCTGGACTGTCCTCCCACGGGGATTCAGCCCCCATCTCTTTTGCCAAGTTCTTGCCCAGGACCTCACATCCTTTCATCCGACCTGTCCTGACTCTATTCTCCTTCAACATGTCAATGACCTTCTTCTATGTAGTCCCTCTGGGAACACTCTCAATCCCACACCGCTCAGCTTCTTAATTTCCTAGCAGAGAAGGGATATAGGGAGTCTCCCCACAAGGCACAGGTTTCCCAGTCTTCTGTCACCTCTCTTGGTTTTTGCCTTACACCAAGGAAAAAGGAAATAACACTGGATAGGAGGCAACTCCTCTCTGATCTTCCAGTGTCCCATATGAAAGCCAAAATACTATCATTCCTAGAAGTAGCAGGTTATTTTAGGGCCTGGATCCCAAATTATTCTCTTCTATCCAAACCCCTGTATGACCTAGCAAATGGACCCCCTAGTGAATCTCTTGTCTTCTCCCCCATCTACCACTTCCGCAGGCTTCAGCAACTCCTCTTAAAGGCACCTGCCCTTCACCTTCCTGATCTTTCAAGACCATTTCATCTATATGTCCATGAAAAAGGGGGGCAAGCACTTAGGGTCTTAGGTCAAAACTATGGGCCTACATTTGCACCTGTGGCATATTTTCCAAGAAACTAGACTCTACCATTCGTGGGTGGGCCCCTTGCTTAAGAGCTCTGGTTGCTGGACAAATTTTACACAAAGAAGCCTCTAAGCTGACTTTTGGGGCACCTTGAACTATCCACTCCCGACATCACTTGAAAGATCTTTCAGCTTATAAGGGCCTTCAAACCCTTCCTCCATCCAGAGTTCTGTCGCTCCTCACTTTCTTTCAGGAAAACCCTAATATTACTTTCCTCCCATGCTCTGCACTGAACCCTGCCTCACTTCTCCCAATGACTCCCACGTCTAACACACCAACTCATAATTGCTTGGAAATCTTAGATGATTTCCTCCGCTGTCATTGTTCCATTTCTGAGGAACCACTCACCAAGCCTGACCTTATCTGGTGTACTGACAGCAGTTCCTTTAGGCAGAACGGCACTCATTACTCTGGATACGCTGTAGTTTCAGCCACTGAGATTATAGAGGCCAAAGCTATGCCTTCAGGAACTACCAACCAGCAGATTGAACTTATAGCAGCCACTCGTGCCTGCCTACTAGCACAAGGCAAATCCCTCACCCTCTATACTGATTCAAAATATGTCTTCCAGATCTTATTATCCCATGCTTCAATATGAAAGGAGCGAGGCCTACTTATCACCAAAGGTAATGCGATCACTAATTCGGCTCTTTTAACAAATCTGATAGAGGCCTCCCACTTACCCACCCAGTTGGGAGTTGTCCATTGTAGGTCCCATCAGAAGGACGGCTCTCTTATCACTGAGGGCAATGCCAAAGCTGACCAGGGGGCACGAATGGCTGCTACCACTTCCAATTATGGCAGCCATGGGGGACATATTATGGCCACTTTAGACAGCTCATCTGAAGCCCCTACTTCTTCCAGTAAGAACAAAAATCTTTTCAAGTTCCTTCATACTTTACACCATTCCAATTCTCAGTCTTTGACCCTTTTTTTACAGAGCTTCTTCTCCCTCAACCCTTCTGACATAGCCATGCTAGAGAATATAGCCTCTAATTGTCAGATCTGTCAGCGGACCAACCCTCATACTCCTTTAAGGCCCAAACCTTTCCCTTTCCACCAAGCCCGGAGACACATTCCCGCTGCTGACTGGCAAGTAGACTTCACCAACATGCCCACAGTATGGCTCACTAAATACCTCCTTGTCTTTGTGGACACTTTCTCTGTTTGGGTTGAGGCATTTCCCACTTCCAATAAAAAGGCTTCCACTGTAGCTTCAATCTAACTGACAGACATCATCCCCAGGTTTTGTATGCTGACTTCCCTACAATATGACAATGGCCCTGAGATTATTTCTAGGATCATAAAAAAGGTCTCTCAAGCCCTCTCTTTCAAGTGGCATTTCCACTGTCCATATTACCCCCAGGCTTCAGGGAAAGTGGAAAGGGTAAATCGTACTCTGAAGGAAGTCCTTACCAAATTGACAATGGGATTAAACTTAGACTGGGTCAAAATCCTTCCCTTGGCTTTGCTTCGAATCAGAGCTCTCCCTAAGAAACCATCTTTACTGTCTCCCTTTGAGATAATGTATGGAAGACCTCTTATACCCCCTGGGTTGGTCATTTCACAAGGACCTCTCACCCGAGATTTGTCTTTGCCTCTCTTGTTTCATCTCCGCTCGGAACACTGGAAATATCAGAACTGGCTTCTTCCAGACCCAGTCTTCTCTCCAAACACTCCTCCCTTAACACCTGGGAGTCTAGTCTATTATAATACCCCAGAGGAGAAAGGGACTCTTGCACCAAAATGGGAAGGCCCCTATCCTGTCATTCTCTGTAACCCCACCGCCGCCAAACTCTCCTTATCAGACAACCATCTCACTCCCTGGATTCCCATTTCTAGGTTGAAGCCATATCACCAGGAGGCCCCACCTGCTGACGACAGGACCACCCCAGAGGAACTCCAAGAATCACCTCCTGAACCTCCCCTTAACTCCTGCTTTCCACACCCATCTCACCCATTTAAGTTGCGGCTCACACGGTGTTCCCTGCAGCCCAATTCCTCTTAAAGAAGGCACAATGAGCTCTCCCAACACCCTAGTCTTCTCTAACTGCTTGTTTTTTTGTGCTCTGCTTCTTTTCTGTGCTCTGCTGGGACTTGTCTTTACCCTCCTAACCTACCATGTATTTATTCACTCTTCGGGAACGATACTCAGAACATGGCATGCAGAAGGTCCGCGCAGTGGATGCAACTACTTGCTTCATCCACAACTGCACCTCTATTCCCCTAAAATTGTCACCTTCAAGGACCTTCGTCCCTGGTAGCTGGAACTGGCCTTTCATTTGCTTCCTTTTTCATCAAACCAAAGACTATTGTCATTGGTGGCCTGAGATATATAATGGGTGTCCCTATTGGTCATGCAGGTTCCATGATGAACGTGGTAGCTGTTCTTACCACTCACTTGGCTACCCTGAAGGGTGGACTTCTAGTTACCTAAAGTGGCATAAAGGCTCTTCATCCGATAACAATGGATCATATACTTCAGATACACCTGACCCCAAGGCCAAATGTTGGGGCTATGTTGAGTTTGCTGTCTATGCTCGGACAACCTCAGCCAGACCCACAGGGTGGATGACTGTTGGCCGCACCCTGATTACGCCACCTAAGGCAACCATCCAGGTAGTCGAACACATTAAGGAGTCAGAATCAAAACTTCGAGATCTTATCCATAGCTCATCCAAAGAGGATTCAGAGCCTTCAACCCCCTAAGGTCCCCCTTCCACATGGCTCAATTTGCTACACCAAACTCTTCGATTATTAAACTCCTCCATTCTTTTGGTGCCTACTTCTCAGTGCTTTCTCTGTGCTTCACTTAGTCGTCCACTTCTAGCAGCGGTCCCATTAGCGGCAGGAAATATTTCAGCAAAAACCTACAATTTCTCTAAGTAAGGACAACCCCTACATGTGACACATATCCCACTGTGGGAAAGTTATTCCAACAATACTTTATTTCCTTTCATCTGTATCCACCTGCCAATAATGAATCCTTTACCCATTTGTTACTTGAGCTATAGCACCCCATAGAGCCCTGCCTTATGCAACCTGGACATTTCATCTGGTGTAATTGGTCTTTAAGTACCTCAACGATCAATGTCTCTGGCACCTGTATCTTGGTTACTGTAGTTCCTCTGCTTTCTTTGTATACTCCCACTGAATTCCGACAGTTGGCCCTACCTTCCCGCACCCGTAGGGTAGTCTTTCTGCCGGTTCTGGTAGGCCTCACTTTAACAATCTCAGTGGCGAGTCTCGGTCTCTCTGGTGGAGCTATAGGTCATGCTCTATGGGCATCCAATGACGTGCAACAAAAACTGCAGGAAGCACTCGATACCACTGCTGAGTCTCTTGGCTCCTTGCAGTGGCAGGTTACTTCATTGGCACAAGTGGCTTTACAGAACCGAAGGGCAATTGATCTTCTCACTGCAGAAAAAGGAGGTACATGCCTATTCCTCAGAGAGAATGTTGCTATTATGTTAATGAATCTGGGCTAATAAAAAAAAAGTTGTTAAATTGCAGGAATTATCGACCCAATTGCTCAAACCTACCTCCTCCAATCCCATAACGAGGTTCTTCCAATCCTATCTTGCCATGTACTTACTACCTCTCTCTGGGCCCCTTATTGGGATGCTCCTTTTTTGTGCTCTCTTGCCCTGCATAATGAAGTTCCTTCAAACCCAACTGCAAAAAATTCGTAATCAAACTTTCAACCAGCTTTTGCTTAGGCACTACCAGCCTCTGATGACCGACGAACCCCCAACATCTCCAAGAGAACAGTTCACTCCGTGATGAAGCTCACTACCAGGCACGATGGAATGCAATGGACATCAGACAGTGGGAGACAACAAGCTCGGAAAACCTCTTAATCTGCCATCCTGGATTCTTGAATCTTTATGACCTTCTAAGCTTCCTCATGGCCCTTGGGCTCTTCTATGTCATTCCCCCAACATGGAACTTCTGCCAAAAATTGACCTTTGCTTTAATTTTTATCTTCATTCTGTTTTTATTCACTCTGATCTTCTTCAGGTCCTGTGGCACCTTGTCCAGGCAACGCTTCCAGTATTTTCTAGAGTCTCTGTTACAGGACCAGTGGCTGATACCAACAATCTCCTCCATCCAGGACTGGTTCCATGCCATCGACAACTTGTGGCTTCAGGGAACTTTCATTGACTTCACCAATACGGAAGTAGCTGTCTATAGCCACTGGGTTTTATTTCTTGCTGCCATGATATTCCCAGACCTGCCCCCCGAGCATTCCTCCCCTTCCCTTTCTAGGCCTCACAGCACCCCCATACAGCAGGAAGCAGCCGGATCTAAAAACGACGCCCCACTTCCTAAGAAAACAAAAAGGGAGGAATGTTGGAAAAAGTATAAATGGCAGCCATACCCCAGAGAAAAACCCCAACATGGTGCCTAAGGACTTCTTCTTCCTACCTTCTTCATTTCTGCAGTGGTGCGAAAAGTTCCCGCCCTTGTGAACTCCCCCCCCCCCAGCGCCAATTTCAAATCTCACTGGTGGAGAACCTTAGCCCCAATGAGAACTAATTCTTGGGTTCTGGAGATGATATCTGAAAGAACTTGCTTTCAATAAACGGGTTGCTGCCATTTATCTAAGCCCTACCATCTCCCCCTTAGTTCTATATAATCACACAGCTTTTTTGCAATAAAATTTGAATTCTCCCTTTGAAGTGTCTTTGCGTGGGGAATTATTTCACTCATGATCAGCAACATGACATCCAAAGGTTCTCCAGTGCCACCTGGTCATGGAAATTTCAGAAATTTGTTGGTATTTATTTAGCCATTTTTGAAGGATTATGTTGGAGGCACTGTGGGTTTCAATTCATGCAGAAACCATTATATGGTAAGGAAGCTCATTTCAATGAAATCTCTGGAGAACACTCACAGGCAAGCCTTCCCAAAGAGTGGCCAAAAGGTCACATGAAGCCAGGATCATTGAGGTCTACAATGTGAGTTCCATGTGTGTTTAGACTCTCAACTATGGCTGCCAAGTCTTTCAGAATAAAATCATGTGATATCCTGGCTGAGATTCCCAGTGCAATCTGGAAAGCCACCCTGGCCCTCGATCTCAGTTTCCAAGGGCGATTCTCATGCGTGGCCTCCTAAAATCCCAACACATTTCATGGCAATACTTCTCTGAGGTCAGTTTCAGAACTCAGTCTCTAAGAGGAATCACACCAGAGTTCAAGCCCAGGTGGATCCAGTCATCTCTTTCAACCGCTACACAAATGACCACAATTAAAACCAAAACACTCCCACATGGCCATCATCTTCTTCCATATAGACACTAATCATAAACTCTGGCTGGAGTTTTCCATGAGGGGTGCAGCCCAAGACAGTCTCAAAAATAAGCTCTCTTGCGCCTCATTTGCCTAAATTCACGGTGGCCTGGACACCCATCCTGTGAACCAGGAGTTATCAAATAGGCCAGGTGTTAATACTGCTCTGCATCTCCAATTTGAGGCCTACTGACTGTCAGGTATAGATTCTTTATATGATTTGGAGTCATGAGAAAACCCAAAAACCTATGGGCTAGCCTCTGCAGGGCTTTGAATAAATAATTTGACCCAAAGGATCCCTATTAACACTTGATGGGGGTCAGGAAACTTACAAATGAATGTGAGAAACTTCATTCACAATAACTGCTCTTTTGGCCATTGTGGTTTTGGGTGCACTCATGGCATATCTCTTTACATAAATCAGGTGCTGAGAATCTAAGCCACAACCTCACACAGGGCCACGAGGTTTATTCAGACACATTCCTTTCCAAAGCAATTAAGCAAAGAGCAACAGGTGATGCCCATTCATTTGCATTTGAAAACTGTTTTCTTCAGGCTTCACAATGGGGTGGCCTTAGGCAAAGACCTTCCTGACATTCAGGGCAACAGAACAATTGATAAGCAAAAGGCCCAAAGCAGGGTTTCTCCACTGAGACTTTCTTGGTCACACTGATATCTGAGTTTTCTGAGATGCTCGCCATTCACTTCAGCTATCCAGTACATGGCCATGTCACAGATCTTGGAGGTGGTACATATCTTGGACACAAAACCATGAGCCTATTCTGGAGAGTGGCTAGAATTCCGGAAGGAAACAGAAACTTAGGAAGATAGCAGGTGTTGCCCATGGATAAGGCAAGCCTCAGTTCATTCATAAGTTGGGCAAGATAAATGCTGGGAATCTTTCTACTATACAGGACACATCAATTGTTGCATTCTCTTTTCTAATATCTACAACCACGGACACAGTGGATACACAGACATAGAAACACTCGCCTTGTCAAACTACTTACTAGAAGAAGTCCACTCCAAATCAAACAAACCACCTTTCCTACCTATTCTCAGATCATGAGACAAAACCTGAATCACACCCACAAAGGCACATCCTTCCCCCATGTAACTCTGTGACTATCCGGAGTGTCCTTTGAGTGGTGGGCCAAACTATGTTCCCCCAAAATGGCCTGTCCTATCTCAGATCTGGTCTCCTTGGCCAACTCTGTGAAGTTGTCAGGAGCCAGCAGTGAACCACCACCTGCTTTCTCAGGAAAGGACCCTATTCAGAGCTCTCCTGGTATTTGGCCATCCTCACATCTGTAGGTACCAAGAAAGACTGACACTCTCCTTGGTAAATCCAAAAAAATGAGCCAATGGGTATTGGACTGGACTGGCTCCAGGTGCCTGGCTTCCTGGATCCGAAGTTCAGAGAGTTCCATCACCAAGAAAGTGAGGTAGATCACTTCTTCAGGAACTGAATGAGGTCACTGCCTTGACAACCACTTTGTACGAACAGTTGCTTTCAAGGGTCCCATGAGATGGAGGCTGCCCCTACTTCCTGTGACATTTTCATAAGTTAGAATGGTATATAAACCATGGGCACTCGGGAACCGCTCTCCACCTAGGACTGGTTTGGTCCATCTTCTCTACATTAAGAAGAGAGAGGCTGATTCATACACATCCCTTCATGCTGACGAGGTTGTTTGCCATAGAAGATGACTTTTCTCTCTCAGTCTTTCATAGCTGCCTACATCTTCTCAAAAGATCATTTCTGCATGGACTTTTGATGTTCTCAACAGGTGGAAGATGCCCTACATTCCTGTATTGTAAAACTAACCCTGTCCCTGCTCTTCTGTAAAGTTTGATTGAGAGAACAGTGTATGGTTTGGGTTAATAACATGTTCAATTTGGGTTAGGAATATTTCTGCATGACAAATAATGGTATTGGGAAACTATGATATTTACAAGAATATATAGGTGAAATATAAGTATAAAAATAGAAATCTAGGGAAGATATGTAGCCCAGAAGGGCATTGGGCCCTTAATTGGTACACATAGCTTTGAATGATGTTCTGCAAAAATGTCTCAGATAAATCTATATACAATGGCATAGGAGCTTGTACCTTGGATGATTGAATGTCGAAGAGAACATCCACTCAAAAAGATAGTCGGTAGGATTAGGAAGATAGTCGGTAGGTTTAGAAAGAAGAGTGAGTATAGGATTTAGAGCAAAAGATCTTAAGCAATAGGGTTTCGGGTAGACAGTGAATGTAAAAGTCAGCATATGTGAAGAGTCAGTCACAATGATGAACAGGGGAAAATATGTAGGAATACAGACATAAATAGAGACATTACTAAATCAGGCAAAGTATAAAGTGAGTGATAGGATTAGACATTTTCAACAGGCTTGAGGTTGAATATATAATCTTAGGAAGAAACAAATATGTAGTCACCAATACGATTGACATTTCAGAGCATTAGGAAACCTGGACATGGAAGGTTTTAGTAATCCATGCTCACTTTTCATTTAGGCTTTGGTACAATCTTAAGAGTGACCTTTGCTTTTTTGGTCCAGAATATTACTGTGATAAAATGTATATGTAGATCAGATGACATGAGTATTTCTTCGACCATTTCTGGCAGCAATATTTAAAATATGTATAAATTAGTATTGGGGGTACAACGAGGTGTACCCTGTGTCTATAAATATAGAGATAATGCATGAATAGATCATACAGTTAATAAATAATATAACTGGTTCCACTTTAAATAATGGATTGAATTGATATCTGAAAATATATAAGAAATCATATATTGATATAGAATCATTCATAACAACTAGTTATACGTCTAACTGTAATCTTAGTGTTATGGTTTATCATGAAGAGTGTGTGAGTTTTGCTTCAAAAGTGATTATGGAAATCGAAAATAATGTGTTTGGAAAGAAGTCTCATGAAAAGACCAGTCAGACACATGGAGGAATACATGTTTCTGAAGCAGAAAGTGATTGAAAGTGAAATAAATGCCTATAAATTTGTGAACGTGTGGATGAAATATATATGCTATAATGTGCATAAACTCAAGAAATAGAAATGTACCAGTGTTGAATAAAAATGAACTTCAAAATAAATGTCATGTCCCATAGGAATCTACTTGCATTGATATTAAACTGGGTTAGTTACTGTAGAAATATTAGGATTTATATGCACTATTCACTGAAGTTAGTTTTCAATACTAGGAAACAAATATGTATTTCAGGTGAATGAATATTTCTGAGAATAATCTTGTGAAAATTTGATTATAAATCCACATATATGAACAAGAATAAATTTAGGGAGTGTATAATAAGACACATATGTTAAATATTATGAAATATCTGGAGAGTATATATATATATATATATATATATATATATATATATATATATATATATATATATATATATATGCCAATCTAATTACACAGTGAAATATATATCATCCACAGATCCAAAAATATTCATTTTAGTCGATATGGATTTATGTATAACTTTTTTTAACTAGGAAGCTCCCCCATAGGTTGAATTTTCAGTTCCTACATCGTTTAGGAGGAGTGATCTCTTCTCACAGTTTGTATCTGCCAAATCATGTAACTCATGAAAATTTGCGTGTGATACCAGGTAGGATTCTATATGTGCATATAAAAATACATGTGCTGAATAGACTACAGAGAAAGGGAGACAGGAATTCACATATTTGTCAACATTAAAAGAACATGGAGAACTATTTCAATTAAAAATGGACTAGATTTATAACTCCTACCCTATATAATGCAAAACGCAAGTCCAAAAATACAACATGCCTCCTCTGAACTGCTTGTATTTCTATTCTGTTTCGGTTATTTTTCTCCATCATATTATGATTAGTACTCAGAATCTATTAGGGTATGTGTTAGTGTCAGGGATTCAGTATTTCAAATGTAAAATAGAAAAAGGAATCCAATGTGTATACAAATATGTGCTAAACAAAATCTTCCCACTCTCATCCAGAACAATTCCTTGACATTACCTTCACCCAAAGTAAGACACAATTAGAGGAGAAGAGTTAGAAAATCTGTGAATATATATATGGAATGGAACATGCTCAGGGGTTTACAACCTTGGCAGTGGTAGAGGAGTTTCCAAACGTATGGGACAGGGTAAAAACTCCATAAACATGGAGCTCTGCTGGCCTAAATACTTCTTGAGAAACTGCCTCTGAGGTTGGGCACTTGAAATATATGTTGTTGTCAGGAGCTTTAGCTGCTTTCTAGTGAGACCATCAAATCTGTGTCTGCATCTATGTGACCTGGAGGAAATGGTTTCTTATTTTCCAAAGAAACATGAGGCAGCAGTGCTGAATTCTCTCTTTGTAAGTAAACGGTGACCATTGGGGGATAAGTGTCTTTTCATGTGGACTGTGAAGCCATTTGGTCATCTTCTATTTTCGTGGTGTTTCTTGCTGCTGCACTGGGACTTTGGCAATTGCTTCATGAAATTAAAGGAGTTCAACTGGGACACAGTTCTGGAGGCAAATCTGTCATGTGTGGTGAGTCAGCGTCTGCAGGAGAATGCACCAACCAGGCTTCTAACGCACATAGCTTGGCCCCATGTCCATAGCAACCTGATTCTGAACATTGCCCGGAAACATCTCCATATAACAAGATGCCTTTTCATGTAAGGGTCTGCTGGCTGCACCATGTCAGTCACAAGCCATTTGGAAGCCAATGGCAGATCCACATGGCCCAAAAACAAATTTTTTATCACACACCTTCCCACCACTGCTCTAGGCACATTACTCAGCAGGTTCCAACTTACTGGCATCTCTGTTCTACACCATTTTCATGAAGCCCAGTCAATCAAGGCACTGTCTGGTACACTCATGATAAGCAACATCCAAAGGTTCTCCAGTGCCACCTTGTCATGGAAATTTCAAAAATTTCATGGTATTTATCAAGGCATTTTTCAAAGATGACGTTGGAGGCACTGTGGGTTTCAATTCATTCAGGAACCATTAAATGGTGAGGAAGCTCATTTCAATGAATGCTCTGGAGAACTCTCACAGGCAAGGCTTCCCAAAGAGTGGCCAAAAGGTCACATGAAGCCAGGCCCATTGAGGTCTACAATGTGACGTCCATGGGTGTTGTGACTCTCAACTATGGATGCCAAGTCTTTCAGAATAAAATCATGTGATATCCTGGCTGAGATTTCCCGGGCTCTTTGGAAAGCCACCCTGGGCCTAGATCTCTGTTTCCAAGGGTGATTCTCATATGTGGCCTCCTAAAATCCCAACAAAATTCATGGCAATACTTCTCTGAAGTCAGTTCCAGAACTCAGTCTATAAGGGGAATCACACCAGAGTTCAAGCCCAGGTTTTCTCAGTCATGTCTTCCAACCGGACACAAATGACCAAAATTAAAACCAAAACACTCCCATATGGCCCTCATCTTCTTCCATATAGACACTAATCATAACCTCTGGCTGTAGGTTTCCATGAGTGACGGAGTCCAGGAGAGTGGCCAAAATAACTCCCTTGCCCTCATTGGTGTAACATCAGGGTGGTCTGGACACCCTTCATGTGAACCAGGATTGATCAAATATGCTAGACGTTAATACTTCTATGCTTCTCCAATTTGTGGAAAACTGAGTATCAGGTATATAGTTTTATGTGATTTGCCATCATGAGAAAACACAAGCACCTCTGCAGGTCTTTGAAGAACTCATTTGACCCAAAGGATCCCTATTCTCACTTGATCGAGTTCAAGAACTTTAAAGATAAAGGCGAGAGACTTCATCCACAATGACTGCTATTTTGACCAATCTGGTTTTGGATGCACACATGGGATCTCTCTTTACATCCATCAGGTGCTGAGAATCTGAGCCACAACCTCACATAGGGCCAAGAGGCTGATTCAGACACATCCCTTTCCAAAGCAATTAAGCAAAGAGCCACAGGAGATGCCCATTCATTTCCATTTGAAAACTTTTTCTTCAATCTTCACAAAGGGGTGGCATGAGGCAAAGACCTTCCTGACATTCAGGGCAACAGAACAATAGGTTAGCAATAGGCCAAAAGCAGGGTTTCTCCACTGAGACTTTCCTGGTCACACTGATATCTGAGTTTTCTGAGATGCTCGCCATTCCCTTCAGCTATCCTGTACATGGCCATGTCACAGAGCTTAGAGGTGGTACATATCTTGGAAACAAAACCATGAGCCTATTCTGGAGAGTGGCCTGAATTCAGGAAGAAATCAGGAACTTAGGAAGATAGCAGGTGTTACCCATCCATACGGCAAGCCGCATTCCATTCATAAATTGGGCAGGAAGATTGCTGGTAAGCTTTCTACTAGACTGGACACATCAATTGCTGCATTCTTTTTTCTAATGTCTACAACCATGGACACAGTGGGATACACAGACATAGAAACCTTCGCCTTGTCAAAACCCTTATTAGAAACCATCCACTCCAAACCAAACAAACCGCCTTTCCTACCTATTCTCAAAACATTAGACAAAATCACAAACACACACCCACACCCACAAAGGCACCTCTTTCCTCAAAGTAGGTCTCTGACTATCGTGTGTGTCCTCTGACTGCTGGGCCATACTATGTTCCCATCAAATGGCCTGTCTTGTCTCAGATCTGGTTTCCTTGGCCAACTCTGTGAAGTTGTCAGGAGACAGCGGTGAGCCACTTACTGCTTTCTCAGGAAAGGCCACTCTTAAGATCTTTCCTGTCATTTGGCTATCCTCACATCAGTAGGTAGCAAGAAAGACTGACTCTGTCCTTGGTAAATCAAAAGAAGTGAGACCACTGGGACTGGGACTGGGACTAGATTTGTGTGCCTGGCTTCCTAGATCCCAAGTTCATAGAGTTCCATCACCAAGGATGTGAGGTGAGGTCACTTCCTTCAGGAACTGAATGAGGTCACTGCCTTGGCAACCACATTGTCTTAACATTTACTTCCAAAGGTCCCATGAAATGCAGGCTTCCCCTACTTTATGTGACACTTTCACAAGTTAGGATGGTATATCAACCATTGGTAACTGGGAACAGCTCTCCACACAGGCCTGGTTTGGTCCTTCTTCTCTACATAAAGAAGAGAGAGGCTGATTCAGACACATCACTTCATGCTGACCATGTTGTTTGCAAAGGAAGATGACTTTTGCTCTCTCAGTTCCTTCATAGCTACCTACATCTTCTCTAGAGATCATTTGTGCATGGACCTTTTAGTTTCTCAGCAGTTGGAAGATTTTCTTCATTCCTGTATTTTAAGACCAACTCTGTCCTTGCTCTTCTCTTATGTTAGATTGAGGGAACAGTGTATGGTTAGGGTTAATAACAGGTTCGATTTGGAATAGAAATCATTCTGCTGGATGAATAATGGTATTGGAAACCTGCAATATTTACAAGAATATATAGGTGAAATATATGAGTATGAAAACAGAAATCTAGGTAAGATTTGAAGTCCAGAAAAGCATTGAGCCCTTGATTTCGGTATTAAGCTTTGATTTATTTTCTGCACAGATGGGATACTTTGCTTTGAATTATGTTCTGCAAAGATGTCTCAGATAAATTGATATATAATTGCATAGGACCTTGTAACTTGGATGATTGATTGTAAAAGAGAACTTCCAGTCAAAAAGGAGTAATCGGTAGTATTAGGAAGATAGTCGGTAGGTTTATATAGGAGAGTGAGTATAGGATTTGGACCAAAAGTTCTTTAGCTATAGGGTTTCGGGTATACAGTGAATGTAAATGTCAGAACATGTGAAGAATCAATCACAATGCAGAACTGGGGAAAATATGTAGGAATGCAGATATCAATAGAGACTTTAGGAAATCTGGCAAAGTATAGTTGGTTGTGAAATGTTAATAAAATAGGTACTTGTCACTTCCTGTTTTTCTGTATGCTTAATAAAACACTGTTGAAATCTTGAGAACTGTTTTCTAATCTTTTTCCCAGAATGTGCTGTCCCCAACTGCCAAACTGCAGAATGTACTCCCTCACCCAGTTGCACGCAAACTGCTCACTCGCCCAGACTCATCAATAAACTTCCCTCCCTGCCCACTTCAAGGAAAGTATATGAGCTCTGCTCTATTCAAATTAGCTCTGAGCCCCAGCATGCTGGACCCCAAATAAACCCTTTGCTTTTGCATGAGAGAGTCTCTTGGTGGTGTCTTCCCCCAACCCTCTCCCGACCTTTATATATGGAGGTTCCTTCGAGATCCGCCAGGGGCGGAAGAGAGACCTCAATGGGCTACTCTCAGGGAAAGTAAGGCGCCTCTTTCTGGTTTCAGGTTTCAGGTTAGGGCTTGGCAAAATGGCTGTTCATGAAGTTGCATGAGCTCTCTTTGACGGTGGCTGGCAGATGTGTCACAGAACCACAGGCTCTGGGGGACGCCACAGAGGACTCGGGAATCAAGGAACAATAGTCTCCTCGACTCAGTGATGTTTTGTTTCAGATTCGGTATTGCCAGCCCATCGGGTTTTGCCGGCTGCTCAGTCTTGGTCTCAGTGTTGGACGTTCATTGCCTGTCTTTATTATCTTGTCTTGTCTGTGTCATGAGAGTTGCTTTTACTGTTTGTGTATCTTTCATTATGGGACAGGTCACTTCAATGCCTCTGTCTCTGACCTTGATCACTGGACCAAAGTCCGCTTAAGGGCTCAGAATCTTTCTTTTTCAGTAAAACGCTGGACCTGGCAGACTCTCTGTGCCTCAGAATGGCCCACCTTTGCATTCGGATGGCCCCTAGAAGGATCTTTCTACTTCGCAATAATTTAATAAGTCAGAGATATTGTCTTACAGCCAGGGCCACATAGCCATCCCGATCAACAGCCATATATCTTAACTTGGCAGGACCTCTGCAAATCTCCTCCTCCATGGGTGAAGCCTTTCCTTGCCATGTCCCCGCTCCTACTCTTTTCCCCACGATCTCTCAAACCCTCTGCTCATCCTCCTCCTCCACCCTCTGTTCTCCCTGAGTCACAAGATTTGACTCTACTGGACTCTCATCCCCCTCCTTATCTTCTACCCTCATCCCACAACCCCCAACACCCTCTAAGTGATTCCCCTGCTGCTGACTCAGCCTCTCCGCCATTGGAGAAAGATAAGCCAGCCCAGCGCACTCCAGATAACTCCCCTGCAGCACACACAGCCCCTCCTCCCCTGGAGGAAGCTGGCCTGGCTAAAGGAACTTGACAGCGTCAAATGATTTAAAACCCTGAAACTCCCGTGTTGCTCCCCCTCCATTCATATGGGCCAATGATTGACAACGGCCATGGAGGAAAAATGCAAGCCTACCAGTATTGGCCTTCTCCTCTTCAGACCTATATAAATGGAAAAATAACAATCCTCCTTTTACCGAGGACCCAACCTGGCTCTCAGGTCTGGTTGAGTCATTGATGTTTTCACACCAGCCTACTTGGGATGACTGCCAACAACTCATAGGGACTCTCTTCATGACAGAGGAACAAAAGAGAATCCTCCTGGATGCTAGAAAACAATATCCTCGGACTAGATGGGTGACCAACACAACTTCCCAACATAATCAAAGCCGGCTTTCTCTTGAAACGACCCAAGTGGGACCCCAACACATTTGAAGTTAGGGAGCATCTGTCCACTTATCACCGGGCTCTAACAGTGGGTATCTTAGTGGCCGCTAGGCGACCGACTAATTTGGCCAAGGTAAGAGAGATTATTCAAGGGCCTGGTGAATCTACCTCTATGTTCCTAGAGAGAACTATGGAGGCATATAGGAGATATACTACTTTCGATCCTCAGGCAGAGGATCAAAAGGCATCTGTCACAATGGCCTTTATTGGGCAAGCTGCCCTAGATATTAAAAGAAAGTTACAATGCTTAGATGGATTACAAGATATGATTTTGAGAGATTTAGTTAGAGAAGCCAACAAGGTATACTATAAGAGTGAAACTGAGAAAGAGAAGGGAGCAAAGGGAGGATGAGAGAAGCAAAAGACAGACTAAGGCATTGACTAAGGTCCTGGTCACAACAACAAACAGGCCAGAAATTAAGAAACAGAGAGACAGAAAGGGATACCTGGGCCCACACTAGAGGCCACCCCTGGCCTCAGATCAATGTGCCTACTCTAAAGAAAAAGGACACTGGGCCAAAGAGTGCCCTAGAAAGAGACAGCCACGCCAGCCAGATATTCTGACTCTGGAGGATGACTAAGAAAGTCGGGGCTCAGATCCTCTCCCCGACCTCAGGGTAACTTTTGAAGTGGAGGGGACCCCAGTAAACTTTGAAGTAGATACAGGGGCAATATACTCAGCCCTTAAGGCCCATTGGGCCCTCTATCAAATAAAAGGTCTCTAATTCCAGGGTCTAAATGCAGTAAATACCAGACTTTGACAACTAAGGGGACCATGGACCAGGGGAAAGGATAAATCCATCACTCCTTCCTAGTAATCCCAGAATGCCCGGCCCCATTGATGGGCAGAGATCTGCTCACCAAGCTCTGGGCCAAAATAACTTTTAACCCTGAAGGCCCCCAAGTGGAATTTCTAAATCCTTCAGTAAATACTCCTATAATCATGGCTGTAACTATGTCAGTAGCAAATGTTCATCAACTCACTCATCTTTGTTCAAAGAAACTACATTCATTCCTGAAAGATCAAGAACAGAGTTTTCCACTAACCGACTCACAGTGAAAGAAAATAACTGAATGGGTAACAAAAGCCTGTCAGGTCCTTCAATTGGTTAATACTTACCCTTCCAAGCTTCCTGCAGGAAAGAACCTATGAGGAACCATACCAGGAAAATTCTGGGAAGTGGACTTTACTGAAATTAAGCCAGCAAGGTATGGACTTAAATATCTTCTAGTCTTTGAAGATACATTTTCAGGACGGATTGAAGCCTTCCCCACAAAAGAAAGAAAGAAAAAAGAAAAAAAAAAGAAACAGAGCAAATGGTTGTCAAGAAGATCCTGGAAGACATTTATTCTCCCCTTGACGACCAGTAGTCTTAACCCTCATCAGCCCCTTAAGCAGCGATGGCTGATCACAAATCCTACTGGAAAAGAAGTATGGTCTATCTCACATACAGCCCCCTTATGGACCTGGTGGCCATCTCTCCACCCAGACATTTGTCAGCTGGCTATAGGTCTTTCCTATTGAGATATCCCTGATGAAGAGGATCCCACTAAAATTCCATTAAATCCCTTCGGTACCATAGAAAATGGAAACAAACATTATGGATGTAGGGACACGTGAGCCAGATGCAGGTTGGCTAGCCTAGATTACTATGTTTGCCCGGCGGAGTATCAAAGCCACAAACAGTCACGGCTGTGCGGGGGGGAGAGCAGACTTCTTCTGTAAGTCATGGGGCTGTGAGCATACAGGGACTGCCAGATGGAACCCAAACTCCTCATCAAATTCTGTAAACAGCATTGGCCATATTACCAATTAGATAACCAAAACCGATGGCCCCAAGAGGGGTCTCTATATCCTCAAATTCTGCGTGACCTTTTAAACTTCTGAAAGTGCTCAAAAGGGTAAAAGGAGATTCCCCTATGTGGAGGCCTTCTCCCTCCTTTGCTCACATCCTGAACTATGGTTCTCCAATAGATGCTTACCCTCAGCCTTCTGCTCCAGACTCTCTGCTGTCACTCCCACCTCAGCAAATTGATTTCTGCCCTCCAATATCTAGATCAAAAACCCAAATCTCCGCCAGTTCTCAGACCATTGCCCCCTTGCTGAGGTAGCAGGTACTGAGGTACCACTCCACTCACTCACTACTCTCTTCTCCTGTCAGTGCCCGCACTGGGTCCCTCCAGGTCCTCTTACCAGCTAATGCAAAGCTCAAACCCACTGAGGAGAACCCTCAGACCCTTATCCAAAATGTAATGAAAATGGCCTTTAATGTTGCTTTGTCATCACTGAAAACAGGTTACTAAAAATTTAAAGTCCCTCACAGGCTTTTTGGGATACTCACTCCCGTTTCCCCCTCTGTTATATCTGTTCTACTGCTCAAATTTTTCTTGCTATTAAGATCCCAAAGCCCTCTCCCAATATTCTTTTACATCTCTCCTTCCTCATTCTCAGATCCACGGAAGTTGCTCTCATCCCTGCCTTCCAAGTCGTCCCCCTCTGTACCAGGTCCACAGAAAAGTCTTAATTAACCTTCTCCAGAAGTCTTCACCATGGCTGATTTACGACTTTCAGCAAAAGAGTCCCTATAAAAGAGATCACTGTAGATAAACTTCCTATTTTCGTGTTGCCCTGGTCTCCTTGGAAACTGGCTAAAAAAAACCAGCACTCCTAATCTAGACACACCCTTAATAGTTTTTCACAAAATATGTGAAAAAAAAGGCCTCTGGCCTTGAGCTGGGGCTTCACAGAGATGGCTACATTTCTAAGATAAAGAAGTTACAAACTGGGCTGCATGGAAACAGCTGGCAGGTTGAAAAAAAAGAAAGGGAAGAAAAAGCTCTCCCCCACATAGGTGTCCTTGAAAAGTTAACTTGCCCCAAACTGAGGAAAAAACAGAAACGAAAACTGCTTTTTGTGAACTTCTGCAGACTGTGAACTTCTGAGCCCCTTTCCTTACGTGTTGTGTACAAAATTCTGAAACTACCTAAACTTGGGTTTCAGGGGATTAATTGATTACAACAGAAGCAATGCCCCCTGAATCTGGTTGCAACCAAAAAAGACTGTTTTCCTGTCTTTGGTGCTATCTTAGGTGCCTTGCCTTGTCCGTCCCTACAACAGTATAATTCTATATACTTAAACACTGTTTATGTTTTCATGAAATGGTCAACAGATGTGATTAATTGTGTAATGGTGCAGATGTTTCCCAGAGTGCTCTATCATGATGCAGGTTCATTTGAAGATCAAAGAGGGGGGCATAGAACACGGTTCCGCTGAAAACATATGTCCCTCACCTTAGCCATTCTATTACGAATAGTAGTTACTGCAGGGTAGGGCATGGGAACCATTGCTCTGGCCCATGGGACACAACAAATGACCCAAAGCAGCAATAGATCAAAAATTAAAGATATTAGAAACCTCCATCACAGCTTTGAACGAATCTTTAACCTCTCTCTCTGAAGTTGTTTTACAGAACAGTCGAGGGTTGGACCTCCTTTTCATGAGAGAAGGGGGCCTTTGTGCTTCATTGAGGGAAGAATGTTGTTTTTATGTCTACAATACTGGAGTTGTAAAAAAAATCTATGAGTAAATTAAAAAGATGCCTTGAAGAGCGACAACGAGAGAGAGAGAGAACCAAGAATGGTAGTTTGAGTCTTTTTTTACACAGTCCCCCTGGTTAACTACGTTTTTATCAACCCTAGCCAGTCCAATAATCATCCTCATATTATTGCTAACTATAAAACCCTGTTTTCTCAACCGTGTAATTTCTTTTCTCCAAGCTCAAATTGGACAAATTAAACTTATGGTAATACCCCACTAGCAGACATAGAATGTGACACCCCACAATGATCACTTTTATGATTAAAAGTAGCCAGAAGAAGAAGTGGGGAATGAAAGGTTAATAAAATATGTACTTGTCACTTCCTGTTTTTCTGTATGCGTAATAAAACACTGTTGAAATCTTGAGAACTGTTTGCTAATCTTGTTCCCAGAATATGCTGTCCCCAATTACCAAACTGCAGAATGTACTCCCTCACCCAGTTGAATACAAACCATCCACTCTCCCTGACCCATCAATGAACTTCCATCCCTGCCCTCTGCAAGGAAAGTATATAAGCTCTGCTTAAGCTGTTGTCAGGTCTCTCTGCTCTATTCAAGTGAGCTCTGAGCCCCAGCATGCTGGACCCCCAATAAAACCTTTGCTGTTGCATGAGATAGTCTCTTGGTGGTCTCTTTCTCCGGCACTCGCCCAAACTTTACTTGGATGATTGAATGTAGAAGAGAACATCTATTCAAAAAGTTATAGTCAGTAGGATTAGGAAGATAGTTGGTAGGTTTAGGAAGAAAGGTGAGTATAGGATTTGGAACAAAAGTTCTTTGCCAATAGGGTTTTGGTTAGAGAGTCAATGTAAATATCAACACAAGTGAAGAGTCAGTCACAATGATGAACAGGGGAAAATATGTAGAAAAGCAGATATCAATAGAGACATTAGGAATTCAGGAAAAGAATAAAGTGAGTTATGGGATTAGATATTTTCTACAGGGTTGAGGTTGAATGTATGAGCTTAGGAAGAAACAAAGATGAAGTCAACAATAGGATTGACATTTGAGAGCATTAGCATAGCCCAAGACAGTGTCCAAAATAAGCTCCGTTGCCCTCATTTGCCTAAATTCCCGGTGGCCTGTACATCCTTCCTGTGTACCAGGAGTGATCAAATAGGCCTGACCTTAATATTGCTCTGCTTCACCAATTTGAGGCCTACCGAGTGTCGGGTACACATTTTTTATGTAAATTGGAGAGATGAGAAAACCCAAGCACCTATTGGAAAGCTTCTGAATTAATTTGAAGAAATCATTTGACCCAAATGATCCCTATTCTCACTTGATGGAATTCAGAAACCTTACAGAGGAAGGCAAAAGACTTCATCCACAATGACTGCTCTTTTTTGCCATTTTGGATTTGGATGCACACATGGGATCTTTCTTTAGATCCATCAGGTGCTGAGTATCTAAGTCAAAGAATCACACTGGGCCAAGAGGCTGATTCAGACACACCTCTTTCCAAATCAATTAAGAAAAGAGCCAAAGGTGAATCCTATTAATTTCCATTTGAAAAATCTTTTCTTCAGGATTCAAAAAGCTGTGGCCTGAGACAAAAACCTTCCTGACTCTCAGGGCAACAGAACAATAGGTAAGCAAATGGCCCAAAGCAGGGATTCTCCACTGAGACTTTACTGGTCACACTGATATCTGAGTTTTCTGAGATGCTCGCCATTCCCTTCAGCTATCCAGTACATGGCCATGTCACCAAGCTTGGAGGTAGTACATATCTTGGACACAAAACCATGAGCCTATTTTGGAAAGTGGCCATAATTCAGGAAGAAAACAGCAACTTAGGAAGGTAGCAGGTATTGCCCATCAATAAGGCAAGCCATAGTCAATTCATAAATTGGGCTGGATGAATGCTGGGAAGCTTTCTACGAGACAGGACACATCCATTAATGCATTCTCTTTTCTAATGTGTACAAGTACAAACACAGTGGGATACACAGACATAGAAACACTTGCGCTGTCAAACGACTTACTAGAAACTGTTCACTCCAAATCAAACAAACCGCCTTTCCTACCTATTCTCAGAACATGAGACAAAACCACAAACCCACACCCACACCCACAATGGCACCTCCTTCCCTCAAATAGGTCTGTGACTGTCCGGTGTGTGCTCTGACTGATGGGTCATACTATGATCCCCCAAAATGGCCTGTCCTGTCTCAGATATGGTCTTCTTGGCCAACTCTGTGAAGTTGTCAGGAGCCAGGATTGAGCCACTACCTGCTTTCTCAGGAAGAGCCCCTCTTCCGAGCTTTCCTGGCATTTGGCCATCCTCACATCAGTAGGTACCAAGAAAGACTGACTCTGTCCTTGGTTAATCCAAAAAAGTGAGACCACTGGGACTAGGACTGGGACTGGCTCTGGGTGCCTGGCTTTCTGTATCCCAAGTTCAGAGAGTTCCATCACCAAGGAAGTGAGATGAGATCACTTTCTTCAGGAACTGAATGAGATCACTGCCTTAGCAACCACTTTATCATAACAATTGCTTCCAACGGTACCATGAGATGGAGGCTGCCCCTACTTCCTGTCACACTTTCACATGGTAGAATGGTATATCACCTGTAGGCAAATGGTAACAGCTCTCCACACAGGCATGGTTTTGTCCATCTTCTCTACATTAAGGAGAGATTGGCTGATTCCGATGCAACCCTTCATCCTGACCAGGTTGTTTGCCATGGAAGATGATTTTTGCTCTCTCAGGTCTTTCATAGCTGCCTACATCTTCTCCAGGGATCATTTCTGCATGGAGCTTTGAGGTTCTCAGCAGATGGAAGATCCACTACATTTCTGTATTGTAAGACCAACACTGTCCCTGCTCTTCTGTAAAATGAGATTGAGGGAACAGTGTATGGTTAGGGTGAATAACATTTTCCATTTGGCTTAGGAATCATTCTGCTGGATGATTAATGGTATTGGGAACATGCGATATTTATAAGAATATAGAGGTGAAATACATGTATGAAAAAATAAATCTAAGTAAGATTTGAAGCTTAGAAAATCATTGGGCCCTTGATTGGGATACTTACCATTGAATTACGTTCTCACAGATGTCTCAGATAAATCGATATACAATGGCATAAGACCTTGTACGTTGGATGATTGAATGTAGAAGAGAATATCCAGTCAAAAAGGGATAGTCAGTAGGATTAGGAAGATAGTCAGTAGGTTTAGGAAGAAGAGTGAGTATAGGATTTGGAAAAAAAGTTCTTCAGCAATAAGTTATCAATTAGAGTGTGAAAGCAAATGTCAGAACATGTGAAGGTTCAGTCACACTGGTGAACTGTGGAAAATATGTAAGAAAGCAGATGGCAATAGAGACATTATGAAATCAGGCAATGTATAAAGTGAGGGATAGGATTAAACATTTTCAATCGGGTTGAGTTTGAATATATAATCTTAAGAGGAAACAAATATGTAGTCACCAATAGGATTGACATTTGAGAGCATTAGGCAACTTGGACATGGATGATTTTAGTAATCCATATTTTCTTTCCATTTAGGCTTTGGTACAATCATAAGTGTGATCTTTGCATTTTGTGTCCAGAATATTTCTGTGATAAAATGTATATGTAGATCAGGTGACATGCGTATTTCTTCCACCATTTCTGGGAGCAATATTTTGAAGACATATAAATTAGTATTGGGGGTACAAAGAGGTGTACACTGTGTCTATGAATATAAAGAAAAAGCATGCATAGACCATAATGTGAATAAATAATATAACTGGTTTTACTCTAAATAATGGATTGAATTGATATCTGAAAATATATAAGAACTCTGATATTGGTATACAATCATTCATTCCAACCAGTTATACATCCATTGGAAATATCAGAGTTATAATTTATCATGAAGGGGATGTGAGTTTTGCTTCAAAAGTGATTATGGAAATCGAAAATAATGTGTTTTGAAAGAGGTCTCAGGAAGAGACCAGTCAAGAAAGATGGAAGAATACATGTGTCCTGAAGCAGGAAGTGATTGAAAGTGAAACAAATTCGTATAAATTTGCGAACTTGTGGATAAAATATATATCCTATGATGTGCATAAACTTAAGAAATACTAATGTACCAGTTTTGAAAAAAAATGAACGTAAAAATACAAATCATGTACCATAGGAATCTACTTGCATTGATGTTAAACTGGGACAGTAACTCTAGAAATATTAGGATATGTATGTACCATTCACTGAAGTTAGTTTTCAGTACTAGAAAACAAATATGTATTTCAGGTGGATGAATATTTCTGAGAATAATATTGTGAAAAGTTGATTATAAATCCACATACGTGAACATGAATGAATTTAGGGAGTGTATGTAAGACACATATATTTCATATTTTAAAAATCTGGTGATTGTATATATATATATATATATATATATATATATATATATATATATATATAACAAAACACACACACAGACATTCAAAAGTAGCAATAGATATGCCAATCGTAATTGATCGAGATATATATATCATCCACAGATCCAAAAATATTCAATTTACTGAACATGGATTTATGTATAATGTTGTTCAACTAGGAAGCTCACCCATTGGTTGAATTTTTAGTTCCAGCAGTGTTTAGGATAGTCATCTCTTCTCACAATTTGTGTCTGCCAAGTCAGCCACCTCACAAGAATGTACATGTGATACAAGTTAGGATTCTATATGTGCATATCAAAACACATCTGCTGAATAGGCTACAGAGAAAGGGAGACAGGAATTCACATATTTGTTAACTTTAAAACACATGGAGAGATATCCAAAATGGCGGCGGGTATGGAGAGATCAAGTCTCTGACCTCTTCAGCTGCGCTGGAATAGGGAGTCATAAACTGTCTAAATACTGTTTGCTCAGGATCACTAGGCAATGATGCACTGACATGAATCTGGTGTGAACAGTCTGGGCCACGCAGAACACACACCGAGCCCGGATCGGTTGCATTCAACCTCAGGTTTGCCTGCGTTTCGTGACTCAGCACTAACGATCCAGCTGAAATAACTGGTCTGCCCTTCTGAACTTACAGAGGTAGAAGCCAACCTAGCCTTCATAGGCAGTGGCCAAAGGATTGAAACGGGGCATGGGAGAGACAGTCAGGACCCACCAGTTGCATCGGTCACCCGGCAAAGGGAACGAATGATCACCATTTGCATGGGATACCACCATGGCATAGAACTGACGTCAAGGATGGAGGAGATAACTTCATTGAAACCAGCGCGACAGGTTTGTAATTCCCTAGCCATCTCTCTCCACACAGCAGGGAATCCTTAAGGGCCCCTCCTAGCTCTCCCGTAAGGGTCCCTCTCAGCTCTACCATGAGCGCGATAGCCAGACCGAGAAAATCAGGAGTGGCGCGGGACTTGTGGCACAGAACTCCAGGCTACCGCTCCCACCAGTGCTGACAACTGAGGTCTCTTGCACCAGCTACTGGGGCGTGGCTCCCGGAGGGCAAACAAATTCGCTTGGGGATCTCAGCCCCAAGCTCTACAAACTTAGGGTCTGAGGGAAGCAAACCGGGAGAGTGTGCCCAGGTATTCATAAAAACAGGTCTCCCAGGAGCAGCAGACCTGGCATGTTGCCAGTATTGTGGTGAGCGTCGCAGGTGAGCAGGGCATGGCTTGAGGAAACACAAGAGAAGGCCCTAGGGTGTCAGGATTGGACACCCGCCCAGTCTGGAAGGAAGAGCAGCTGCATAGTGATTGGTTCCCACCTACTGAGAGGAAAACCTCGGCCCAGTGGGCACAGCACCACCTATTGGAAGAGAAGTTAATCAAACTCTATGACTGCATTTATTATTATCATTATTTATTTATTTTTTAAATTTGGGGTTTTTTTGTTTTTTTTTTCTTTTTCTTTCATTTTCATTCTTGTTGTTGTTGTTTTTCTTTAACTTTTTTAATGTTATTAAGTTTTTAAATTTCTTTATTTTATTATTAATTATTATTATTATTATTATTATTAAATTGTAATTTTCATTTTTTTATTATCATTATTATTTTTTTTAATTTTTCTTTCATTCTTTATTTTCTGTTTTTTTCTTTTGTCTTTTCATTTCTTTTCAATTTTCTTTTTCCCCCTTCCTTGAATTCTACCTGCCTACTCTCATTCTCTTATTGACTTCTTCCCTTCCCTTCTAATATCTTTCCTCCCAAGCATGAAATAAATTTATAAGACTAATCAGTAACTCAGCACTCAAACAGAACAAGAAGTAACATGAGCAGCATAAGAAAGCAAGAAAGAAAAAGAGTACAAACAATGAAGGACAGCCTAAATACTCAGGAGAACCTAGAGTCATCAGAAAAATGATCATATAAAGAACTCAAGGAATACCTTAGACAGATGGAATGGAACCTTAAAGAAGATATGAGACAGCAAATCCAAACAGTGAAAGAACACATTGAAAATGAATTACATCAACAGATTAAAAAAAACAAGTTAAGCATCTTTATACGGAGATAGAGATAATAAAAAAAAACATACATTAATTCTAGAAATGAAGGAAACGATAAACCAAATTAAAAACTCAATTGAGAGAATTACTAAAAGAGTGGAGCAAGTAGAAGACAGAATGTCACATAATGAAGACAAAATATATCATCTTGAAAAGAGTCTAGCCAACTCAGAAAGGCTGGCAAAAAATCACGAGAAAATCATCCAAGAGATATGGGATAACATATAAAAACCAAATTTATGAGTCATCTGGATAGAGGAAGGTCCAGAGATTCAAACCACGGGAATGAGTAACCTACTGAATGAAATAATTACAGAAAACTTTCCAGAAATAAAAAAAGAAACGGATATACAAATTGTAGATTCATAGAGGACACTGAGCACAAAAAATCACAGTAGACCAACACCAAGACATTTGTTATAAACATATCTAATATACAGAACAAAGAGAAAATATTAAAAGCTACAAGAAAAAGGAGGCAGACTACATTCAGGGGTAAATCAATAAGGTTAACAAAGGATGTTTCATCACAGTTGATGAAAGCGAGAAGATCTTGGAACAACGTATTTTAAACACTGAAAGACAATGGATGCCAACCAAGAATTCTGGATCCAGCTAAATTAACCTTCAGGTACGAAAATGAAATAAAAATCTTTCATGATTAACAAAAGCTAAAAGAATTTGCAGCCAGAAAACCAGGATTGCAAAGCATCTTGAGAAAAACACTACATGAGGAAGAAATGAAAAAACAACAACCAAAACCATCAGTGGGAAGTGACTGGGTAATGACAGAGTGCAGGGGGAAAGCTAATCATGGAGAAACAAAGTAAATTAAAAACAAAGATAAATAATTAAACATGGCTGGAAGTACAAACCATACATCAATAGTAGCTCTAAACGTTTATGGCTTAAAATCTCCAATAAAGCAACATAGGCTGGTGACTTGGATTAATAAAACAAATCCAACAATATGTTGCCTCCAGGAGACACATCTGAATGGAAAAGACATACACAGGCTGAAGGTGAAAAGTTGGGAAAATTTATACCATGCACACGGTCCTCGTAAGCAAGCAGGGGTGGCCATCCTCATATAGAATAAAATCGAAGTCAAGACTAAGTTAATCAAAAGGGATAAGAAGGACATTATATACTGTTAAAAGAAACCATTCACCAACAAGACATAACAATTATCAATATTTATGCACCAAATAATGGTGTTGCAATGTTCATAAAACAAATTCTTCTCAAGTTCAAGAATCAAATAGACCACAACCTAATAATTATGGGTGGCTTCAACACACCTCTCTCACCATTAGACAGATCCTCCAAACAAAAGTTGAATAAAGAAAATATAGAACTCAATATCACAATCAATATCCTAGACTTAACTGACATATATAGAATATATCAACCATCATCAAGTGGATATACTTTTCTTTCAGCAGCACATGGATCCCTCTCAAAAATAGAGCATATATTATGCAATAGGGCAACACTCAGTAAATATAAAGAGGTGGAGATAATACCATGCATTTTATCTGATCATAATGGAATGAAACTGTAAATCAATGATAAAAGAAGGAAGGAAAAATCCTACATCACTAGGAAAATAAACAATATGTTACTGAATAATCCATGGGTTACAGAAGACATAAAGGAGGGAATCAAAAAATTCTTAGAGATAAATGAAAATACAGACACAACATACCGGAATCTATGGGACACAATGAAAGCAATTTTAAGAGGGAAATTCATCACCTGGAGGTCATTCATCAAAAAAAGCAAAACCAACAAATAAATGAGCTCACACTTCATCTAAAAGCCCTAGAAAAGGAAGAGCAAAACAAGAGCAAATGTAGCAGAAGGCAAGAAATAATTAAAATCAGAGTGGAAACCAATGAAATTGAAACAAAAGAAACTATTGAAAAAACTAACAAAAATAAAAGTTGGTTCTTCGAAAAAATAAATAAGATCAACAGACTCTTAGCCATGCTAATGAAGAGAAGAAGAGAGAGAACTCAAATTACAAACATACAGGATGAAAAAGGCAATATCACAACAGATGCTACAGAAATACAGAAGACAATTAGAAATTATTTTGAAAACCTATATTCCAATAAAATAGAAAATATGAAGACATCGGTAAATTTCTTAAGTTACATGATTTGCCCAGACTGAGTCAGGAGGATACACACAATTTAAACATACCAATATCAATGGATGATTTAGAGGAAGCAATCAAAAGACTACCAACCAAGAAAAGCCCACGTCCAGATGGGTATACAGCGGAATTTTACAAAACCTTTAAAGAAGAATTAATACCAATACTTTTCAAGTTATTTCGAGAAACAGATAAAGAGGGAGCTCTGCCAAATTCATTCTATGAGGCCAACATCACCCTTATTCTGAAACAAGACAAAGACACCTCAAAGAAAGAAAAGTACAGACCAATATCTCTGATGAAGCTAGATGCAAGAATCCTCAGTAAAATTCTGGAGAATCGTATTGAAAGGCACATAAAAAATAATTGTGCACCACGATCAAGTAGGATTCATCCCTGGGATGCAAGGATGTTTTAATATATGGAAATCAATAAATATTATTCACCACATCAATTGAATTAAAGATAAGAACCATATGATCATCTTGATAGATGCAGAAAGAGCAGTTGACAAAGTACAGCATCCCTTTATGTTCAAAACATTAGAAAAACTAGGGATAACAGGAACTTACCTCGACATTGTAAAAGCTATCTATGCTAAGCCTCAGGCTAGGATCATTCTGAATGGAGATAAATTGAAGGCATTCACTCTAAAATCTGGAACAAGACAAGGATGCCCTCTATCCACACTTCAATTCAATATAGTTCTCAAAACACTGGCCAGAGAAATTAGACGAAAGAAATCAAAGCCATAAAAATAGGAAAAAAAGAACGTAAATTATCACTATGTGCTGGTGACATGATTCTATAGAATCATAGAAGACCCAAAAGGGTCTACAAAAAAAACTACTAGAACTAATAAATGAATTCAGCAAAGTAGCAGGATCTAAAATCAACACGCATAAATCGAAGGCCTTTCTGTATATCAGCAACAAATCTTCTGAAACGGAAATGAGGAAAAGCAGTTCATTCAAAACATCCTCAAAAAAATTAAATACATGGGAATCAACCCAACAAAAGAGGTGAAAGATTTATACAATAAATCAATAGAACCCTAAAAAAAGAAGTAGAAGAAGATATTAGAAGATGGAAAAATATACCCTGTTCATGGATAGGCAGAACTAACATCATCAAAATGGCGATATTACCAAAAGTTATCTATAGGTTTAATGCAATGCCAATCAAAATCCCAATGGCATTTCTTGTAGAAATAGAGAAAGCAATCATGAAATTCATATGGAAAAATATAAGACCCAGAAATACAAAAGCAATTCTAAGCAGGAAGTGTGAATCAGGCGGTATAGTGATACCAGATTTCAAACTATATTACAGAGCAATAGTAACAAAAACAGCATGGTACTGGTACCAAAACAGGCGGGTAGACCAGTGGTACGGTATACAGGACACAAGAGACTAATCCACAAAGCTACAACTATGTTATATTTGATAAAGGAGCTAAAAGCATGCAATGGAGGAAGGATAGCATCTTCAACAAATGGTGTTGGGTAAACTGAAAATCCATATGCAACAAAATGGAACTTAATCCCCTCCTCTCGCCATGCACAAGAGAGTTAACTCAAAGTGGATCATGGAGCTAGATATCAAATCAGAGACTCTGCATGTGTTAGAAGAAAAAGTTGGCTCTGGTCTACATATTGTGGGGTCAGGCTCCAAATTCCTTAATAGGACACCCATAGCACAAGAGTTAATAACAAGAATCAACAAATGGGACTTACTTAAATTAAAAAGTTTTTTCCCAGCAAAAGAAACAATAAGAGAGGTAAATAGGAAGCCTACATCATGGGAACAAATTTTTACTCATCACACTTCAGATAGAGCCCTAATATCCAGAGTATACAAAAAACTCAAACAATTAGACAATAAAATAACAAATAACCCAATCAACAAATGGGCCAAGGACCTGAAAAGACACTTCTCAAAGGAGGATATACAATCAATCAATAAGTACATGAAAAAATGCTCACCATCTCTAGCAGTCAGAGAAATGCAAATCAAAATCACCCTAAGATACCATCTCACTCCAGTAAGATTGACAGCCTTTAGGAAGTCAAACAACAACAAGTGCTGCTGAGGATGTGGGGAAAAGGGTACTCTTGTACATTGCTGGTGGGACTGCAAACTGGTGCGGCCAATTTGGAAAGCAGTATGGAGAATCCTGGGAAAGCTGGGAATGGAACCACCATTTGACCAAGCTATTGCCCTTCTCGGACTATTCCCTGAATCTTAAAAGAGCGTATTACAGTGATACTGCCACACCGATGTTCATAGCAGCACAATTCACAATTGCTAGACTGTGGAACCAACCCAGATGCCCTACAATAGATGAATGGATTAAAAAAATGTGGCATTTATACACCATGGAGTAATATGCAGCACTAAAAAATGACAAAATCATGGAATTTGCAGGGAAATGGATGGCACTAGAGCAGATAATGCTTAGTGAAGCTAGCCAATCGTAGAAAACAAATACCAAATGTCTTATTTGATATAATGAGAGCAACTAAGAACAGAGCAGGGAGGAAGAGCAGGAAGAAAAGATTAACATTAAACAGAGTCGTGAGTTGGGGGGGGAGGTAGAGAAAAGGTAAATTTCATGGTAATGGAGGGAGACCCTCATTGTTACACAAAATTACATATAAGAGGTTGTGAGGGGAATGGGAAAATAAACAAAGAGAGAAATGAATTACAGTAGATTCGGTAGAGAGAGAAGATGGGAGTGGAGGGGAGCAGGGATAGTAGAGGATAGGAAAGGTACCAGAATACAAGTTACTAATAGGGCATTATGTAAAATGTGGATGTGTAACCGATGTGATTCTGCAATCCATATTTGGGGTAAAAATGGGAGTTCATAACCCACTTGAATCTAATGTATAAAATACGATATGTCAAGACTTTGTTATGTTTTGAACAACCAACTAATAAAATAAAATAAAATAAAATAATCGAAAGAAAAACACATGGGGAACTATTTCAACACAAAATTGACTAGATGTATAACTCCTACCTTATATAATGCAAAATGCAAGTCCAACTATACACCATGCCTCCTCTGAAATGCTTGTAATTCTATTCTGTTTGGGTTGTTTTTCTCCATCTTATTAGGATTAGTAGTCAGAGTCTAGTAGATTAGGTGTCAGTGTCCGGTATTCAGTATTTCGAAAGGAAAATTGGAAAATGGACCAAAGGTGGATGCAAATATATGCTACACAAAAATTTTCCCACTCTCATCCAGAACAATGCCTTGACATTACCCTCGTCCAAAGTAATACATCATTAAAAGTCAAGAGTTAGAAAATCTGGGAATAAATATCTGGAATGGAATATGCTCAAAAGATTACAACCTGGGAGGTGGTAGAGTAGTTTCCAAAAGTAAGGGACAGGGTAAACACTCCACAAACATGGAGCTGTGCTGGCATAAAGACTTCTTGAGAAACTGCCTCTGAGTTTGAGCACTTGAAATATATGTTGTTGTCAGGAGCTTTACCTTCCTTGTAGTGAGACCATTACAGCTGGGTCTGCATCTATGTTACCTGGAGGACATGGTTTAATATTTTCCAATGAACATGCGGTAGCAGTGCTGAATTCAATCCTAGTCGGTAAACTGGAGCCACTGGGGGCTAAGTGTCTCCCCTTGTGGACTGTGAAGTCATTGGGTCATCCTCCACATTTTGTGGTGTTTATTGCTGCTGCACTGGGTGTTTAGTATTTGCTTCACGAAATACAAGGAGTTCAACTGAAAAACAGTGCTGAAGGGAGTTCTGTCATATGTGGTGGGTCAGGGTCTGTAGGAGAATGCACCAACCAAGGTTCTATCCCTCATAGCTTGCCCCTTGACCATAGCAACCTGATTCTGAACATTCCCCTGAAACCTCTCCATATAACATGGTCCCTTTACTTGTAAGGGTCTGTTGGCTGCACCATGTCAGCCACAAGCCATTTGGAAGCCAATGGCAGATCCACATGGCCCCACCACAGATATTCCATCACACACCTGCCCACCACGGCTATAAGCCCACTAGTCAGCAGACTCCAACTTACTGGCATCTCTGTTCTACACCATTTTCTTGAAACCCAGTCAATCAAGGCACTGTCTGGTATACTCATAATCATCAACAGGATATCCAAAGGTCCTCCAGTGCCACCTGTTCATGAAAATTTAAAAAAAAATTTCATGGTATTTATCGAGCCATTTTTCAAGCATGAAGTTGGACTCAATGTGGGTTTCAATTCATTCAGGAACAATTAAATGTTGAGGATGCTCATTTCCATAAAAGCTTTGGAGAACTCTCAGAGGCAAGTCTTCCCAAAGAGTAGCCAAAAGGTCACATGAAGCAAGGTGCATTGAGGTCTACAACGTGAGGTCCATGTGTGTTTTGACTCTCAACTATGGCTGCCAAGTCGTTCAGAATAAAATCATGTGATATCTTGGCTGAGATTCCCAGTGCTCTGCGGAAAGCAACCCTGGGCCTAGATCTCAGTTTCCAAGGGCAAATCTCATGCGTGGCCTTCTAAAATTCCAACACAATTCATGGAAATACTTCGATGACGTCAGTTCCAGAATGCAGTCTCTTAGGGTAATCACACCAGAGTTCAAGCCAAGGTGGACCCAGTCGTCTCTTCCAACCGCCACACAAATGACCACGATTCAAACCAAAACAATCCCACATGACCTCATCTTCTTCCATTTAGGCACTCATCATAACTTCTGGCTGGAGGTTTCCATGAGGTGTTCACCCCAAGACAGTGTCCAAAAAATCTCCCTTGCATCTCATTTGCCTAAAGTCAGGGTGGCCTGTACACCCTTCCTGTGAACCAGGAATGATCAAAAAGGCCTGCCATTAATACTGCTCTGCTTCTCAAATTTGAGGCCTACTGACGGTGGGTTTTAGATTCTTTATGTGAATTGGAGTCATGAGAAAATCTAAGCACCTACGGGCTAGCCTCTGCAGGGTTTGAGGAACTTATTTGACCCAAAGAATCCCTATTCTCACTTGATGGAGGTCAGGAAAGTTACAGAGCAAGGTGAGAGACTTCATCCACAAGGACTGCTCTTTGGCCATTTTGGTTTTGGATGTACACATGGAATCTTTCTTTAGATCCATCAGGTGCTGAGACTCTAAGCCACCACCTCACACAGGCTTAAGAGTCTGAATAAGACACATTCTTTTCAAAGAAATTAAGCAAAGAGCCACAGGTAATGCCCATTTATTTCCATTGCAAAACTCTTCTTTTCAGGCTTCAAAAAGGTGTGGCCTGAGGCAAAGGCCTTCCTGAAATTCAGGGCAACAGAACAATAGGTAAGCATAAGGCCCAAAGCAGGGTTTCTCCACTGAGACTTTCCTGGTCCCAGTGATTTCTGAGTTTTCTGAGATGCTCCCCATTCCCTTCAGCTATCCAGTACATGGCCATGTCAAAGAACTTGGAGGTGGTAAATAACTTTTACAAAAAACCATGAGCCTATTCTGGAGAGTCTCCAGAATTCAGGAAGAAAACAGGAACTTAGGAAGATATCAGGTGTAGCCCATCGATCAGGCAAGCCGCAGTCCATTCATAAATTGGGCAAAATGAATGCTGTGAAGCTTTCTACTAGACAGGACACATCCATTTATGCATTCTCTTTTCTAATGTCTACAACTATGGACACAGTGGGATACACAGACACAGAAACACTCGCCTTGTCAAGGGACTTTCTAGAAAATGTTCACTAAATCCAAACAAACCACTTTTCCTACCTATTTTCAGAACAAGGGAAAATCACAAACCTACAGCCACACCCACAGAGGCACCTCCTTACCCCAAGTAAATCTGAGACTATCTGGAGTGTCCTCTGACTGGTGGGCCATATTATGTTCCCTCAAAATGGCATGTCCTGTCTCAGATCTCCTCTTCTTATCCAACTCTGTGAAGTTGTCAAGAGCAAGCTGTGAGCAACTACCTTTTTTCCCAGGAAAGGCCCGTCTTCAGAACTCTCTTGGCATTTTGCCTTCCTCACATCAGTAGGTACCAAGAAAGACTGATTCTGTCCTTGGTACATCCAAACAAGTGAGAACACTGGGACTGGGACTGGGACTGGCTCTGTGTGCCTGGCTTCCTGGATCCCAAGTTCAGAGAGTTCCATCAACAAGTAAGTGAGGTGAGGTCACTTCCTTCAGGAACTGAATGAGGTCACTGCCTTGGCAACCACTTTGTCCTAACAGTTGCTTCCAAGGGTCCCTTCAGATGCAGGCTGCTCCTACTACCTGTGACAGTTTCACAAGTTAGAATAGTATATCAACCATAGGCACCAGGAAACAACTCTCCACACAGGCCTGGTTTGGTCCATCTTCTCTACATTAAGAAGAGAGAGGCTGATTCAGACACAACCCTTCATCCTGACCAGGTTGTTTGCCATGGAAGATGACTTCTGCTCTCTCAGGTCCTTCATTGGTGCCTACATCTTCTCCAGGGATCATTTCTGCATAGACCTTTGAATTTCTCAGGAGGTGAAAGATCCCCTATATTCCTGTATTGTAAGACCAACTCTGTGCCTGCTCTTCTGTAAAGTTAGATTGATGGTAGATGGTATGGTTAGGATTAATAACATGTTTGATTTGTGTTAGGAATCATTCTGCTGGATGAATAATGGTGTTGGGAACCTGAGATATTTTTAAGAATATAGAGGTGAAATATTGTAATGGTCAGGTGAGTATAGGAGAAAGAGATGACCAAGAGACTGTCTCATGCAACTACAAAGGGTTCATTGTGGGTCCAGCATGCTGGGGCTCAGAGCTCAGTTGAATAGAGCAGAGAGCCCTGAGAACAGCTTAAGCAGAGCTTATGTACTTTTCTTGGAGAAGGCAGGGATGGAAGTTTATTGATGGGTCAGGGCGAGTAGGCCGTTTGCTTTCAACTGCGTGACTGAGCACATTCTGCAGTTTGGCATTTGGGGACAGCACATTCTGGGAACAAGATTAGCAAACAGTTCTCAAGATTTCAACAGTGTTTTGTTAAGTGTACAGAAAAACAGGAAGTGACAAGTACCTATTTCATTAACCTTTCATTCCCCACTTCTTTTTCTGGTTACTTTTAATCATAAAAGTCATCACTGATGTGTGTTACATTTTATGTCTTCTAGTGTGGTATATTGTTGTCTGATTACCATAAGTTTAACTTGTCCAATTTGAGCTTGGAGAAAGGAAACTCCATGGTTTAGCCAACAGGGTCCTACAGTTCACAATAATATGAGGATTATTAATGGACCAGCCAGGGCTGATGAAAGCATAGTTAACCAGACGGACTGTGTGAACCAAGACTCAAACCACCCTTTTTGGGCCTCTCTTTCTCGTTGACGCTATTCAATGCGTTTTCTTTATTTACTCATAGATTCTTTTCAACTCCAGTGTGGCCGGCACAAAAACAACATTCTTCCCTCAATGCACTACAAAGTCCCCCTTCTCTCATGAAGAGGAGGTTTTATCGCTCGCCTGTTCTGTAAAACAGATTCATAGACAGAGGTTAAACATTCCTGTAAAGCTGTGATGGAGGTTTTATTATCTTTAAGTTTTGGTCTATTGCTGCTTCTAATTAGGGCATTGGTTGTGTCCTTTGGACTAGGGCATTGATTCCTGTGCCCACTCATGCAGCAACTCCTATTCCTAATAGGATGGCTAAAGTGAGAGATACAGGTTCCCAGCGGAACTGAGTTGCATGCCCTCCTATTTGATCTTTAAATGGACCTGCGTCATCATAGAGCACTCTGGGAAACATCTGCACCATTACATAATTAATCACATCTGTTGACTATTTCATGAAAACATAAACAATGTTTAAGTATATAGAATCTTTCTATTATAGGGACGGACGAGGCAAAGCACCTAAGATAGCACTGAAGACAGGGAAACAGTCCTATTTGGTTGCAAACGGATTTAGAGGGCATTGCTTCTGTTGTAATCAATTAATCCGCTGAACCCCAAGTTTAGGTAGTTTCATAATTTGTACCCAACATGTAAGGGAAGGGGCTCAGAAGTTCAAAGTCGGCAGAAGTTCACAAAAAGCTGTTTTTCTATCTTTTATTTTATCCTCTGTTCTGGGCAAGTTAACTTTTCAAGGACACCTGAAAGGGGGAGAGATTTTTTTCTCTTTTTTTTTCGCCCTGCCAGCTGTTACCATGGAGACTAGTTGGTAACTTCTTTATCTTAGAAATGTAGCCATCTCTGTGAAGCCCCCACTCAAGGCCAGAGGCCTTGTTCACATATTTTGTGAAAAACTAGTATGGGTGTGTCTAGCTCAGGAGTGCTGATTTTTTTTCGCCAGTTGCCAAGTAGACCAGGGCAACACGAAAAGAAGAAGTTTATCTACAGTGAACTCTTTTAAAGGAACTCTTTTGCTGAAAGTCCTAAAGTCAGCCATGGTGAAGACTTCTGGAGAAGGTCATTTAAGACTTTTCTGTGGGCCTGGTAGAGAGGGGGAAGACGTGGAAGGCAAGGCTGAGAGCAGTTTCATGGATCTGAGAATGAGGAAGTAGAAATGTAAAAGAATATTGGAAAAAGGGTTTGGGATTTTCCTAGCAACAAAAACTTGAGCAGTAGAACAGGTAGAGCAGAGGGGACGACGGGAGTGAGTATCCCAAAAAGCATATGAGGTATTTTAAATTCTTAGTCACCTGTTTACAGTGATGACAAAGCAACTTTAAAGGCCATTTTAATTACATCCTGGATAGGGGTCTGAGGGATCTCCTCAGCTGGTTTGAGCTTTGGGTTAGCTGGTAAGAGGACCTTATGGGACCCAGTGCGGGCACTGACAGGAGAAGAGAGGAGTGAGTGTGTGGAGGGGTACCTCAGTACCGGATACCTCAGCAAGGGGGAAATTGTCTGAGAACCGGCAGAGGTTTTGATTTTTGATCTAGTAATTGGAGGGGAGAAATCAGGTTGCTGAGGTGGGAGTGCCAGCAGAGAGTCTGGAGCAGAAGGCTGAGTTTGAGGAACTATTGGAGAAGTATATTTCAGGATGTGAGCAAAGGAGGGAAAAAACCTCCACATAGGGGAATCTCCTTTAACCCTTTTGAGCACTTGCAGAAGTTAAAAAGGTCATGCAGAATGTGAGGATCTGGAGACCCCTCTGGGGGTCACAGGTTTTGGTTGTCTAATTGGTAATATGGCCAATTCTGTGTATTGAATTTGATGAGCAGTTTGAGTTCCACCAGGCAGTCCCTGTATGCTAACATCCCCATGACTTACAGAAGAAGTCGGCTTTCCCCCCACACAGCCGTGGCTGTTTGTGGCTTTGATAGTCTTCCAGGCAAACATAGTAATCTAGGCTAGCCAACCTGCATCTGGCTCACGTGTCCCTACATCCATAATATTTGTTTTCATTATCTATGATACGAAAGGGATTTAATGAAATTTTAGTGGGATCTGCTTTATCAGGGATATCCCAATAGGAAAAACCTATAGGCAGCTGACAAATGTTGAGATGACCAACAGGTCCCTATGTGGGCTGTAAGCGAGATAGACCATTCTTCTGGTCTATGAGGATTTGTGATCAGCCATTGCTGCTGAATTCGCTGATGAGTGTTAGGACTAGTGGTGGCCAAGGGGAGAGTCTATAGCCTTATACACATGTCAAATACACAATTTGAAAGGGTTACCAGTCATTTCCAGTTTCCAGCCAGAGTCTGGACAGGGCACAGGCTTGAGATGGAAGGCATGGATACAGGAAAGGATTCCGTCTACATTTACTGCTGTAGGTGTTATAAGTAGCACGTGGTATTTCCTTTCCAGCGGGGTTCCAGGGATGACACCTGATGTCATCTTATGTAGATGAAGTCTCTTACTTGATATCGATGTGGAGTCTCCTTGTCCCCAGGTTGGTAGGCCGTGGCCAGCTGTTTTAACAGGTATCGTTGAGTTCTTTCAAGAGCTTTAAGTGTGTCAAGCAAGGGGGTGTGGAAGGGATCCTTAGGTCTTAGAGTTGGGGTTAGGTCCCTTACTGGAGGAGGGGCAACATAGAGAATTTCACAGGGGGAGAGGTTACACAAAGAAACAGAGGGAGTATTTTTTAGATGATACAGTGCATAAGGCAGGAGTATAGTCCAATCTTTTAGCTGGTTTCTAAGCTTAATTTTATTAAGGTCTCTTTAATGGTTCTATTTATTTTTTCTACCTCTCCTGAGCTCTGGGATCTATAAGCATAATGTAACTACCAATTAATCACCAGGGTACAGGTTAACCCATGACTTACCTGGGCCATGAACACCAGTGCATTGTCAGACCCTATTACCTTAGGCAGGCCGTATCTTGGAAAAATATCCTTCAGTATCATCTTGACCACGATTTGAGCCACTGTTTTTTTTTTTTTTTTTGGGGGGGGAAGGTTTCAATCCATCCTGAAAATGTATCTACAAAGACTAGGAGATATTTAAGTCCATACCTTGCTGGCTTAATTTCAGTAAAGTTCACTTCTGAAAATTTTTCTGGTCTGGTTCTTCGAAGGTGTTTTCCTGCAGGAAGCTTAAAAGGGTAAGCATTAACCAATTGATGGACCTGAGACGCTTTTGATACCCATTCAGTTATTTCCTTTCACTGTGAGTCGGTTAGTAGAAAACTCTGTTCTTGATCTTTCAGGAATGCCTGCAATTTCTTTGAACCAAGGTGAGTGAGTTGATGTACATTTTCTACTGACATTGTTAAAGCCATGACTATAGGAGTTTTTACTGAAGGATTTAGAAATTCCACTTGGGGGCCTTCAGGGTTAAAAGTCATTATGGCCCAGAGTTTGGTGAGCAGATCTCCACCCATCAATGGGGCCAGGAACTCTGGGATTACTAGGAAGGAGTGATGGATTTTTCCTTTTCACAGGTCCATGTACCTCTTAGTTGTCCAAGCCCGATATTTACTGCCATTAGCCCCTTGAACTAGAGACCTTTTATTTGATAGAGGGCCCAATGGGGCCTTAAAGGCTGAGTATAATGCCCCTGTATCTACTTCAAAGTTTACTGGGGTCCCTTCAACTTCAAAAGTTATTTACTATATCCGTGAGTTGGTTAGTGGAGTTGGTTAGACTTCATAGACAATGAGTGCTCTTTTGGAGATGTTGGTTTTGGATGCACACAAGGGATCTTTCTTTAGATCCATCAGGTGCTGAGAATCTAAGCCACAGCCTTACACAGGGCCAAAATGCTGATTCAGACACATCCCTTTCCAAAGCACTTAAGGAAAGAATCACAGGTGATGTCCACTCATTTCCATTTGAAAACTGTTTTCTTCAGGCTTCACAAAGGGGTGGCCTGAGGCAAAGACCTTCCTGTCACTCAGGCCAACATAACAATAGGCAAGCAAAAGGCCCATTGCAGGGTTTCTCCACTGAGACTTTCCTGGTAACACTGATATCTGAGTTTTCTGAGATGCTCCCATTCCATTCAGCTGTCCAGTACATGGCTTTGTCAAAGATCTTGGAGGTTGTACATATCTGGGGCAAGATGAATCCTGGGAAGCTTTCTCCTAGACAGGAAACATCCGTTGATGCATTCTCTTTTCTAATTTCTACAACCACAGACACAGTGGGATACACAGAAATAGAAACAATCGCCTTGTCAAATGACTTACCAGAAACAGTTCACACCAAACCAAACAAACTGCCTTTCCTACCTATTCTCAGAACATGAGACAAAACCACAAACACACACCCACACCCAGAAAGGCACCTCCTTCCCCCAAGGAGGTCTGTGACTATACAGAGTGTTCTCTGACTGGTGGGCCATTCTATGTTTCACGGAATTGGACTATCTTGTCTCAGATCTAGTATCCTTGGCCAACTGTGTGAAGCTGACAGGAGCCAGCAGTAAGCCATTACCAGCTTTCTCAGGAAAGGCCCCTCTTCTGAGCTCTTCTGGCATTTGGCCATCTTCACATTAGTAGGCACCAAGAAAGACCGATTCTCACCTTGGTAAATCCAAACAAGTGAGACCACTGGGAGTGGGACTGGGACTGGCTCTGGGTGCCTGCCTTCCTGGATTCCAAGTTCAGAGACTTCCAAAAACAAGGAAGTGAGGTGAGGTCACTTCCTCCTGAAATGAATGAGGTCACTGACTTGGCAACCACTTTGTGCTAACAGTTTCTTCTTATGGTCCCTTGAGATGGAGGCTGCCCCTACTTCATGTGACACTTTCACAAGTTAGAATGGTATATAAACCATAGGCACCTGGGAAGAGCTCTCCACAAAGGCCTGGTTTGGTCCATCTTCTCTACATTAAAAAGAGAGAGGCTGATTCAGACACAAACCTGTATCCTGACCAGGTTGTTTGCTATGGAAGATGACTTTCACTTTCAAAAGTTTTTCATAGCTGCATACATCTTCTCCAGGGATTATTTCTGCATGTATCTTTGAGGTTCTCAGCATGTGGAAGATCCCCTACATTCCTGTATTGTAAGACCAACACTTTCCCTGCTCTTCTGCAATGTTAGATTGAGGGAACAGTGTATGGTTAGGGTTAAAAACATGTTCGATTTGTGTTAGGAACAATTCTGCGGGATGATTAATGGTATTGGAAACCTGCGATATTTACAAGAATATATTGGTGAAATATAAGTATGAAAACAGGAATCCTGGTAAGATTTGAAGCTCAGAAGGGCATTGGGCCCTTGATTGGGAGACTTAGTTTTGCATTATGTTCTGCACACATGCCTCAGCTGAATCGATATAAAATGGCATAGGACCTTTTTTCTTGGATGATTGAATGTCGAAGAGAACATCCAGTCAAAAAGGGACAGTAGGTAGGATTAAGAAGATAGTCAGTAGGTTTAGAAAAAAGCGTGAGTATAGGATTTGGACCAAAATATTTTTAGCAATAGGGTTTTGGTTAGAAAGTGAATGTCAATGTAAGCACATGTAAAGAATGAGTTACAATAATGAGCTGGGGAAAATATGTAGGAAAAGAGATATCAATAGAGACATTACGAAATGAGACAAAGTATAAAGTGAGTAATAGGATTAGACATTTTCAACAGGCTTGAGTTTGAATATATAATCTTAGGAAAAAACAAATATGTAATCACCAATAGGATTTTCATTTGAGCACATTAGGCAACCTGGACATGGATGTTTTTAGTAATCCATGTTCAATTTCCGTTTAGGTTTGGTACAATCATAAGTGTGACGTTTGTGTTTTTTGTGTCCTGAATATTACTGTGATAAAATGTATATGTAGATCAGGTGACATGGGTATTTCTTCCACCATTTCTGGGAGCAATATGTTGAAGATGTATTAATTAGTACTGGAGTTCAATGAGGTGTATCCTGTGTCTATGAATATAGAGATAATGCATGAATAGACGATATTCTGAATAAATAATATAACTGATTCCACTTTAAATAATGGATTGAATTAATATCTGAAAATATATAGGAAATCTTATATTGATAAACAATCATTCATTCCAACCGGTTATACATCTAATTTTAATATTAGGTTTATGGTTTATCATGAAGAGTGTGTGGGCTTTGTTTCAAAATTGATTATGGAAATCAAATATAATGTGTTTGGAAAGAAGTCTCATGAAAAGACCAGTTAAGAAACCTGGAGGAATACATGTGTTTTGAAGCAGTAAGTGATTGAAAGTGAAAAAAATGCCTATAAATTTGTGAACTTGTGGATGAAATATATATCCTATGATGTGCATAAACTGAAGAAATAATAATGTACCAGTGTTGTAAAAAAATGAACGTCAAAATACACATTATGTCCCATACAAATCTACAGGCAATGATGTTTAAGTGGGTCAGTTACTGTAGAAATATTAGGATTTGTATGCAACATTAACTGAAGTTAGTTTTCAGTACTAGAAAACAAATATGTATTTCAGGTGGATGAATATTTCTGAGAATAATCTTGTAAAAAGTTGATTATAAATCCACATACATGAACATGAATGAATTCAGGGAGTTAATGTAAGACACATATATTTCATATTTTGAAAAATCTGGAGAGTGTGTATATATATATACACAGACATTAAAATGTAGCAATATTTATGCCTATCGAAATTCATCATTAAATATATATCATCAACAGATGCAAAAGTATTTATTTTAGTAAACATGGATTTATGTATAATGTTTTTCAACTAGGAAGCTCACCCATAGTTTGAATTTTCAGTTCCAAAATCGTTTTGGAGGAGTGATCTCTTCTCAAAATTTGTATCTTCCTAGTAACTGTAACCTCAAAAGTATGTATGTGTGATACCAGGTAGGATTCTATATGTGCATATAAAATTACATGTGCTGAATAGGCTACAGAGAAAGGGAGACAGGAATTCACATATTTGTTTACTTTAAAACACATTGAGAACTATTTAAACAAAAAATTTACTGGATTTATAACACCAACCCTTTATCATCCAAAAGACCAGTCCAACTGTACACCATTCCTCCTCTGAACTGCTTGTATTTCTATTCTGTTTGGGTTATTTTTCTCCATCATAATGGTTTAGTAGTCAGAGTCTAGTCAGCTATTGGTTAGTGTCAGGGATTCAGTATTTCGAATGGAAAATTAGATAATGAATCCAATGTGTATGCAAATATGTGCTACACAAAATTTTTCCACTCTCATCCAGAATAATGCCTTCATATTACTTCGGCCCCAAGTAAGACACAATTAGAGGAGAACAGTTAGAAAATCTGTGAATACCTATCAGGAATGCAAAATCCTCAGGAGTTCACAACCTTGGAGGTGGTAGGGGAGTTTCCAAAAGTAAGGGACAGGGTTGATAGATCCAACCTGATCTTTTATTAAAATTGGGGGCCATCTTGCCACAAAGCCATGAAAAGATAATTTTGACTTTACTATAAATTAGCGCAAATTCTGAACCTGCTTGGAATGCCTACCAGTGCCTTGAACTCACCCATGTCTGGATCTCTGACCAGATAGCAGCGCTCTCTAAAACTTTAATGATACCTCATAAATATTTTTCTTTCCCTGGCCAGACAACGTGTCTCTGAGGCTCTAATGGTCCTGATAAATTCTGATGTTAGGGCCAGCAAAAAAAAAAATGTAATATACCATTAGTGTGATGCTTGTCAAAGTTCTCTTATCTGTAACCCCCCTTTTGTGTATCTTTCTGGGCTACATATCTGGGCTGTAGGAAAGTTGGGTTGCTGTCTTGTTCGCGCCATTTTGGGAGGGAGAGGCAGCCTGGCCGGTTGAAATAATAAGCTTGCCTTAATTTGATTTTAATTGGAGTCAGTGGTCTTTTCTTGCATTCTGGTCTTACATTTTGGAGTTCCAAAGCGAGATAATCCTGCCCGACCAGATCACAAGACCAGACTGTGGAAATTCTGAAGCTGGCCTGCCCTCTAGGGCTCCACACTGGAGAGCCACTCTAGGGGGTGTGCAACTTAAGACGTTCCAAGGCCTTGGATTGAGCCTTCAGTCCGTGGAGCACTGCAGAGAACCAAAGCACTAAAACTATTAGCGAGCTCCTGGTAGAGGAGGCCTCCATAGGTAAGTGACGCCTTTATAACATCTGCTATCCAGTTAAGGGAGAGTACTTCTGATGACAGGGAGGTGGCCTGGGTAGGCTAACATATACCCCTCTCCGGGACAGTAATGAGAATGGTTCTGTCCTCTGTTCTGTTCTGTAGGGAATTGCTCTTTAAATTTAAGCTCACAAGGTTTTCTAGGTGTTCAAAAATCTAATAAAATATTAATGTCTACAAAAGGTCTAATATGCCTTTGTTCAAGGACTTTTCCTTCAACAACAAAAAAATGGTTTACAATTTTCAATACAATTGTCTAATATTTTAATAAATAAGTAAAGTAAATTTCATATGGGATTACTCATTCATGAGTAGTTTTGTTTGATATCTGATTGATTTACTAAGGTCTGTATAAGTTTGTACTAAAGTGTGTATAAGATTGTAAAATTCAGTCATGTGTTAAAGAGACAAAAATTTCTGAAAACATAAGTTTACCCATAAAACTGTGTTATTAAGTTTTATTTTTTTCTAGAGCAAACAACCATAAAAATTAAACAACTGAATAAATAAGAACTGTTATTTTAGAGAACTGTACTGCCATTTCTTTAAAAGCTAAACTTGGTTAATGTAGAAACATCAATGTAATTGTGTTGCTGTCAATGTGCTCATATCTTCCAGGTATACAAGTCTGTAAGGTAGAAACTTGAAAAGAGCATTATATCAATCTGTTGTTCTAAAGTTATATGGTAAAAAAATATATTGGGGATTTATTTACCTGTTATCAATAAGATATGTAAAGTTTTATGTTACTTTTTACAATGGGGAACCATTTAAATGTATTTTTAAGTTATTGAGAGCCTAATCTATGTAAAGGTTAAAAACTTTCAGCCTTTCTTTAATTCATGTTTTAAATCTGATATCATATGGTGTTAGCAAATGTTCATGTGACCTGACACAATTTATGTAAACTTTGTAAAATGATATTTAAAAAACAAAGATCACCTTTAGATCTAAAACACTAAAGATTCATATAGAGCCCTGCCTTAACTGAAATAAGGCTGTGTGTCCCATCTTACAACATGTGAGAATGACTACGAAAGCAGTAGGTCAGATTTTATTTCATTTAAAGTTATGTTCAAAAGTTTCTTTGGTTTTTGATTTTTGTCAAGATTACTAGGATTTAAGCAGGGGATATAGTGTATAACTCAGCCAAAAAATTTAGGGTAGCTGTTACACTAACTAAGTATTTTTACTCTTGTTAAAAATTTTTATTTTGTAATTTCCTTATAAGTGATCTAAAGATTCCCTGTTAGTGTTTTACAGAAGTGTTGCTTTAAGAACACAACATGGGTTAATTTAAGATAATAAGTCATCACCTATAAGACAGAATAATACAGAACCCAATTAATTAAAAGATAAATAATTATAAAGTTATAGACATTAAATCCCAGTACTTGTAATATAAGGCTGTTAAAATTTATTTGCTGGATGTTTCAGATTAGGATTTAATTAAAGTTAAATGAAAAGGGCCAAGAAAACCAATATTTGGCTCTTGCCCTCTGAGTCAGTCTGAATCCAGGGAACAGGGGACTTCTCTAAAGAGCTTTGCAACTCTGGGCCAAATAACCTCCAGATCAGGAAAAATAATGAGACCACTGGAGAACATAAAGCCAATGAGTGCATTTGCCATGAAGAGGAGAGTTATCAGAGAAGGGAGACATTCTTATGCTTCTGAGGGAAACCACATGGTCAAGCAAGACCTGGACCCACCTAGCGAATATGGCACTATCAGAACTGAGAAGCTGCTCTCAAGTTTCCCCAGAATTGACTCCCATAAAAGCTCAGCTGACTGTGAAAAATAGATAGAAACAGAAGTCAGTTTGACTGTTTCATCTTAAACAGTTAGCAAAGACAGTTAAAACGAAAATACAGCCATTCCTGGGCATTTTAATTAATCATCATCATCATCATCATCATCATAATAATAATAATTATAATAATAATAATAATAAAATTTTAAGGTATACAATTTATGTTAGCCTCCCAAAATAAGTAAGACTGGAAACTAAAAGAAGGATTCTCAGACAGGAATGCCTGATAACTATAAAAAGAGACTATCAAGAGGAGCTGCCAGAGGCAGATTTTTTAGGTTAAGACCTACTTATATTCCTAACCTAAACAGGTAGTCTTCGTGTCTGCTAGTACGATTATCCAGCCCTGAGTATCAGAAGTGAAGATTTCTCTATTAGACAGAAAGGTCATACTAGTAAAAGGATTTTGCAAGATCAGATGACATGAAATTATTACACTGTATCTAATGGGGAAGGACAACTGTAACACTAAAATTAAAAGGTTACGTTGACAGTCCAGATAACTGGGGAAACTAAAGTCTGGTGAGGGAACCTCAATACAGCGACATGTTCCAACTGCTGCAACATTTATTCAGTACTCATGGTTTTTGTTTCTCTCAACTTTCAGGGCAGCTGAACAATAGGTAATCTAAAGGCCCAAAGCAGGGTTTCTCCACTGAGACTTTCATGGTCACACTGATATCTGAGTTTTCTGACATGGTCGCCATTCCTTTTAGCTATTCAGTACATGGCCATGTCACAGAGATTGGAGGTGGTACATACCTTGGACACAAAACCATGAGCCTATTCTACAGAGTGGCCAGAATTCAGAAAGAAAACAGGAACTTAGGAAGATAGCAGGTGTTGCCCATCGATAAGGCAAGCTGCAGTACATTCATAAATTGGGCAGGATGAATGCTGGGAAGCTTTCTACTAGACAGGACACATCCAATGATGCATCCTCTTTTCTAATATCTACAACCACGGACACAGTGGGTTACACAGATATAGAAACACTCGCCTTGTCAAATGACTTAGTAAAAGCTGTTCACTCCAAACCAAGTAAACCACCTTTCCTACCTATTCTCAGAATATGAGACAAAACCACAAACCCACACCCACACCCACAAAGACACCTCCTTCCCCCAAGTAGGTCTGTGACTATCCGGAGTTTCCTCTGAGTGGTGGACCATGCTATGTTCACCAGAAATGGCCTGTCCTATCTCAGATCTGGTCTCTTTGGCCACCTCTCTGAAATTGTCAGAAGCGAGCGCTGAGCCACTACCTGCTTTCTCAGAAAAGGACCCTCTTCAGAGCTTTCCTGGCATTTGGCCATCCTCACATCAGTAGGTACCAAAAAAGACTGACCCTGTCCTCGGTAAATCCAAACAAGTGAGACCAATGGGACTTGGATTGGGACTGCTTTTGGGAGCCTGGCTTCCCGAATCCCAAGTTCAGAGAATTCCATCACCAAGGAAGTGAGGTGAGGTCACTTCCTTCCTGAACTGAATGAGGTCACTGCCTTGGCAACCAGTTTGTCCTAACAGTTGCTTCCAAGGGTCCCATGAGATGGAGGCTTCCCCTACTCTCTGTGACACTTTCACAAGTTAGAATGATAAATCAAACATAGGCACCCAGGAACCGCTCTCCATAATTGCCTGCTTTGGTCCATCTTCTCTACATTAAGATCAGAGAGGATGATTCAGACACAACCCTTCATCCTGACCAGGATGCTTTCCATGGTAGATGACTTTTGCTCTCTCAGGTCCTTCATAGCTGCCTATATCTTCTCCAGGGATCATTTCTGCAAGGACCTTTGTGGTTATTAGCAGGTTAAAGATCCCCTACATTCCTGTATTTTAAGAACAACTCTGTCCCTGCTCTTCTGTAATGTAAGATTGAGGGAACAGTGTATGCTTAGGGTTAATAACAGATTCAATTTCAGTTAGGAATCATTCTACGGGATGAAAAAAGGTATTGGGATCCTGCAATATTTACAAAAATATATAGGTGAAATATAATTATGAAAACAGAAATCTAAGTAAGATTTGAAGCCCAGAAGGTCATTGGGCCCTTGATTGGTATACTTAGCTTTGAATTACTTTCTGCACAGATGTCTCAGATAAATTGATATACAATGGCATAGTATCTTGTACCTGGGATGATGGAATGTAGAAGAGAACATCCAGTCAAAAAGTGATAGAAGTTAGGATTAGGAAGATATTCGGTAGGTTTAGGAAGGAGGGAATAATAGATTTGGAACAAATGTTCTTTAGCAATAGGGTTTTGGTTAGAGGGTGAATGTAAGTGTCACCACATGTGAAGATTCAGTCACAATGATGAACTGGGGAAAATATCTAGGAAAGAAGATATCAATTGAGACATTACAAAATCAGGCAAAGTATAAAGTGAGTGACAGGATTGGACTTTTTCAAAAGGGTTGAGTTTGATTATATAATCTTTGGAAGAAACAAATATGTAGTCACCAATAGGATTTTCATTTGAGCACATTAGGCAACCTGGAAATGGATGTTTTTAGTAATCCATGTTCAATTTCCGTTTAGGTTTGGTACAATCATAAGTGTGACGTTTGTGTTTTTTGTGTCCTGAATATTACTGTGATAAAATGTATATGTAGATCAGGTGACATGGGTATTTCTTCCACCATTTCTGGGAGCAATATGTTGAAGATGTATTAATTAGTATTGGAGTTCAATGAGGTGTATCCTGTATCTATGAATATAGAGATAATGCATGAATAGACGATACTGTGAATAAATAATATAACTGATTCCACTTTAAATAATGGATTGAATTAATATCTGAAAATATATACGAAATCTTATATTGATATACATTCATTCATTTCAACCAGTTGTACATCTAATGTTAACATTAGGGTTATGGATTATCATGAAGGGTGTGTGAGTTTTGCTTCAAAAGTGATTATGGAAATCGAAAATAAAGTGTTTGGAAAGAAGTCTCACTGAAAGACCCGTCAAGAAATCTGGAGGAATACATGTGTTCTAAAACAGTAAGTGATTGAAAGTGAAACAAATGCCTATAATTTGCGAAATTGTGGATGAAATATATATCCTATGATGTGCATAAACTGAAGAAATTGTAAAGTACCAGTGTTAAATAAAAATGAATGTCAAAAGTCACATCATATCCCATAGGAATCTACTTGCATTGATGTTAAACAGGATGAGTTACTGTAGAAATATTAGGATTTGTATGCACCATTCACTGAAGTTAGTTGTCAGTACTAGGAAACAATATGTATTTCAGGTTGATGAATATTTTTGAGAATAATCTTGTGAAATATTGATTATAAATCCACATACATGAGCATCAATGAATTTATAGAGTGTACAGTAAGACACATGTATTTCATATTTTGAAAAATCTGGAGTGTGTGTGTGTGTGTGTATATGTATATATATATATATACATATAACACAGAGACATTAAAAAGTAGCAATACATATGACAATCAAAATTTGTTGTGAAATATATATCATCCACATATATTTGGATATACATATAACACACAGACATTAAAAAGTAGCAATATATATGACAATAGAGATTTGTTGTGAAATATATATCATCCACAGGTCCAAATATATTTATTTTACTCAACATGATTTATGTATAATGTTGTTCAACTAGGAAATTCACGAATAGTTTGAATTTTCAGTTCCAACAGCGTTTAGTAGGAGTGATCTCTGCTAACAATTTGTATGTGCCAAATCAGCCATCTCAAAAGAATGTACATGTGATACCAGGTAGGAATCTATATGTGCATATGAAATTACATGTGCTGAATAGGCTACAGAGAAAGGGAGACAGGATTTTTTTATTTGTTAAATTAAAAACACATGGAGAACTATTTCAACAAAAAATTGACAAGTTTTACAACAGCTACACTTTATCATGCAAAAGGCAATTCCAACTGTACACCATGCCTCTTCTGAACTGCTTGCATTTCCAATCTGTTTGGGTTATTTTTCTCCATCATATTAGGATTAGTAGTCAGAGTCTAGTAGGGTTTGGGGTAGTGTCAGGGATAAAGTACTTCCAAATGAAAATTAGAAAAAGAATTCAATGAATAGGCAAATATGTGCTACAAAAAATCCTCCCACACTCATCCAGAACAAAGCCTTGACATAACCATTACCCCAAGTATGACACAATTAGAAGAGAAGAGTTTGAAAATCTGTGATTATATATCTGGAATGGAACATGCTCAGGAGTTTACAAACTTGGAGGTGGTAGAGGAGATTCCAAAAGAAAGGGACAGGGTAAACACGCCACAAACATGGAGCTCTGGTGGAATAAAGACTTATTGAGAAACAGCCTCTGAGTTTGGACACATGAAATATATGTTGTTGTCAGGAGCTTTAGCTTCCTTTGTAGTGAGACCATCAAAGCTGGGTCTGCATCTATGTGACCTGGAGGAAGTGGTTTCTTATTTTCCAATGACCATGAGGCAGCAGTGCTGAATTCTATCTTTTTAGGTCAACTGTGGCCATTGGGGACTAAGTGTCTCCCCCCCTGTGGACCGTGAAGTCATTTGGTCATCCTCCATTTTTCCTGGTGTTTCTTGCAGCTGCACTGGGAGTTTGGTATTTGCTTCACGAAATACAAGGAATTCAACTGGGACACAGTGCTGGAGGGAGTTCTGTCACGTGTGGTGAAACAGGGTCAGCAAGAGAATGAACCAACTAGGCTTCTATCCTATATAGCTTGCCCCCTTGACTATAGCAACCTGATTCTGAACATTGCCCTGAAACCTCTCCATATAAGAAAATGCCTTTACTTATAAGGGTCTGTTGGCTGCACCATGTCAGTCACAAGCCATTTTGAAGACAATGGCAGATCCACATGGCCCCACCGCAGATGTTTTATCACACTCCTGCCCACCACTCCTCTAGGCCCACTACTCAGAAGGCACCAAGTTACTGACATCTCTGTTCTACACCATTTTCATGGAACCCAGTCAATCAAGGCACTGTGTGGTACACTCATGATCAGAAACAGGACATCCAAAGATTCTCCAGTGCCACCTGTTCATGGGAATTTCAAAAATTTCATGGTATTTATCAGGAAACATTAAATGGTGAGGAAGCTCATTTCATAGAAAGCTGTGGAGAATTATCACAGGCAAGACTTCCCAAAGAGTGGCCAAAATGTCACATGAAGCCATGCCCATTGAGGTTTACAATGTGAGGTCCATGTGTGTTTTGCCTCTCAACTCTGGCTGTCAAGTTTTTCAGAATAAAATCATGTGATATCCTAGCTGAAATTCCTAGTGCTCTGTGGAAAGCAAACCTGGCCCTAGATCAGTTTCCAAGGGCAACTCTTATCCGTGGCCTCCTAAAATCCCAAAACAGTTCATGGCAATATTTCTCTGATGTCATTTCCTGAACTCAGTATCTAAGGGGAATCACACCAGAGTTCAAGCCAAGGTGGACCCAGTCATCTCTTCCAACTGTCACACAAATAACCAAAATTAAAACCAAAACACTCCCACATGGCCCTCATCTTCTTCCATATAGGAACTCATCATAAACTCCGGTTGGTGGTTTCCATGAGGGACACAGCTCAAGACAGTGTCAAAAATATGCTCCCTTGCCACTCATTTGCCTAAAGTCAGAGTGGCCTGGACACACTTCCGGTGAACCAGAAGTGATCAAATAGGCCTGCCATTAATACTGCTCTGCTTGTCCAATTGGAGGCCTACTGACTGTCAGGTATAAATTCTTTGTGCGATTTGGAGTAATGAGAAAACCCAAGAACTTCTGCATGGCTTTGAAGAACTCATTTGACCCAAAGGATCCCTATTCTCACTTGATAGAGGTCAGGAACCTAACAGAGGAAGGCAAGAGACTTCATCCACAATGATTGATCTTTTTGCCATTGTGGATTTGGATGCACATATGGGATCTTTCTTTAGATAAATTAGGTGCTGAGAATCTAAGCCACAGCCTCACACAGGGTGAAGAGGCTGATTGAGACACATCCTTTTCCAAAGCATTTAATCAAAGAAACACAGGTGATGCCTATTCATTTCCATTTGAAAACTGTTTTCTTCAGGATTCAAAAAAGGGTGGCCTGAGGCAAAGACCTTCCTGACATTCAGGGCAACAGAACATTAGGTAAGCAAAAGGCCTAAAGCAGAGTGGCCAGAATTCAGGAAGAAAACAGGAACTTAGGAAGGTAGCAGGTGATGCACATCAATAAGGCTAGCCACACTCTATTCATAAATTGGGCAGGATGAACGCTGGAAAGCTGTCTACTAGACAGGAAACAATCATTGATGCATTCTCTTTTTTAATGTCTGCATCCACAGACACAGTGTGATACACAGATATAGAAACACTCCCCTTGTCAAATGACATTCTAGAAGCAGTCTAGTCCAAACCAAACAAACCGCCTTTCCTACCTATTCTCAGACCATGAGACATAACCACAAACACACACCCACACCCACAAAGGCACCTCCTTCCAGCAAGTAGGTATGTGACTAACTGGAGTGTCCTCTGACTGACAGACTTTCCCTGAAATGTCCTGTCCTGTCTCAGATCTGGTTTTTTGGGCAAGTCTCCAAAGTTGTCAGTAGCCAGTGCTGAGCCACTACCATCTTTTTCAGGACAGGCCCCTCTTCAGAGCTTTCATGGCATTTGCCGATCCTCACATTAGAAGGTACCAAGAATGACTGACCCTATCCTTGTTAATTCCAATCAAGTGAGCACACTGAAACTGGGACTGGGACTGGCTCTGGATGCCTGGCTTCCTGTATCCCATGTTCAGAGAGTTAAATCAACAAGAAAATGAGGTGAGGTCACTTCTTTCAGGAACTTAATGAGATCACTGCTTTGGTAACCATATGTCCTAACAGTTGCTTCCAAGAGTCCCATGCGATGGAGGCTGCCCCTATTTCCTGTGACACTTTTACAAGTTAGAATGGTATATCAACCATAGGCACCCTGTAAGAGCTCTCAACACAGGCCTGGATTGGTCCACCTTCTCTACATTGAGAAGAGAGTGCCTCATTCAGACAATCCACATCAAGTTGTTTGACATGATGATGACTTTTGCCCTCTCAGGTCCTTCATAGCTGAATACATCTTCTCCAGGGATCATTTCTGCATGGACCTATGAGGTTCTCAGCAGGTGGAAGATCCCCTACATTCCTGTATTTTAAGACCAACTCTGTCCCTGCTCTTTTGTAAAGTTAGATTGAGGAAACAGTGTATGGTTAGTATTAATAACATGTTCAATTTGGATTAGGAATTATTCTGCTGGATTAATAATGGTATAGGGAACCTGCGATATTTATAAGAATATAGAGGAGAAATATACGTATGAAAACAGAAATCTAGGTACGATTTGAAGCCCAGAAGGGCATTGGGCCCTTGATGGGGATACTTAGCTTTGAATTACTTTCTGCACAGTTGTCTCAGATAAATCGACATACAATGGTATAGGACCATTTACCTTGGATGATTGAATGTAGTGAAAGAGGAAGAGTCGGCAGGATTAGGAAGGTAATCGGTATATTTTGAAAGAAGAGTGAGTATAGGATTTGGACCAAAAGTTCTTTAGAAATAGGGTTTCTTGTAGAGAATGACTGTAAATGTCAGCACATGTGAAGAGTCAGTCACAATGATGAACTGGTGAAAATATGTAGGAAAGCAGATATCAATAGAGACATTAGGAAATCAGGCAAAGTATAAAGTGAGTGATTGGATTAGACAATTTCAACATGCTTGAGAGAATATATAATCTTAGGAAGAAACAAATATGTAATTACCAATAGGATTGACATTAGAGAGCATTAGGCAAACTGAACGTGGATCTTTTTAGTAATCCCTGCTCACTTTCCATTTAGATTTTGGTAGAAGCATAAGTGTGACCTTTGGTTTTTGTTTCCAGAATATTAGTGTGATAAAATATATTTGTAGATAAGGTGACATGAGTATTTCTTTCACCAGTTCTCAGAGCAATATTTTGAAGACTTATAAATTAGTATTCGGGATACAAATAAGTTTACCCTGTATCTATGAATACAGAGATAATGCATTAATAAATCATAATGTGAATAAATAATATAACTAGTTCCAATTTTAAATAATGGATTTAATTGATATCTGAAAATATACAGGAAATCTTATATTGATATACATACATTCATTCCAACGAGTTAAACATCTAATGGTAATATTAGGGTTATGGTTTATCAGGAAGAGTGTGTGAGTTTTGCTATTGTGGGTGAAGGAAAACGCGAGCCAGATGCAGGTTGGCTAGCCTAGATTACTATGTTTACCCGGCAGTTATCAAAGCCACAAAAGCCAAGGCTGTGTGAGGAAAAAGCCGACTTCTTCTGTGAGTCATAGGGATGTGAGCATATAGGGGCTGCCTAGAGGAACCCAAACTTTTAATCAAATTCAGTACACAGCATTGGCCATATTACCAATTAACAACCAAAACCGATGGCCCCCAGGGGGGTCTCTATAACCTCAAATTCTGTGTGACCTTTTTAACTGAGGCAAGTGCTCAATAGCGTGGCAGGAAATTCCCCTATGTGGAGGCCTTTTTCCTCCTTCACTCAAATCCTGAACTATACATCTCCAATAGATCCTCACCCTTTGCCATCTACTCCAGATGCTCTGCTGTCAATCCCACCTCAGCAACCTGATTTCTCCTCTCCAATTACTAGATCAAATACCCAAACCACCGCTGGTTCTCAGACAATTGCCCCCTTGCTGAGGTAGCAGGTACTGAGATACCCCTCTGCCCACTCACTCCTCTCTTCTCCTGTCAGTGTCCGCACCGGGTCCCAACAGGTCCTTTTACCAGCTAACCCAAAGCTCAAACAGGCAGAGGAGAGCCCTCAGACCCCTATCCAAGATGTAATGAAAATGGCCTTTTAAGTTGCTTTGTCAACACTGAAAACAGGTTACTAAGAATTTGAAGTCCCTCACAGGCTTATTGAGATACTCACTCCCATCTTACCCTCTGGTCTATCTGTTCTACTGCTCAACTTTTTGATGCTAGGAAAATCCCAAAGCCCTTTCCCATTATTCTTTTACATCTCTTCTTCCTCATTCTCAGATCCACGGAGCTGCTCTCACCACCCGCCTTTCACGTCTTCCCCCTCTGTACCAGTACCACAGAAAATTCTTAACTGACCTTCTCCAGAAGTCTTCACCATGGCTGAATTTAGGACTTTTAGCAAAAGAGTCCCAATGAAGGAGTTCAATGTAGATAAACTTCCTCTTTTCTTGTTGCCCTGTTCTACGTACCATGGGCTGGAAAAATCAGCTCTGCTATGCTAGACACCCCTTTACTAGTTTTTCACAAAATATGTGAACAAGGCCTCTGGCCTTGAGCTGGGGCTTCACAGAGATGGCTACATTTCTAAGATAAAGAAGTTACCAACTGGGCTCCATGGTAATAGCTGGCAGGGAGGAAAAAAAAGAGAAGACAAAATCTCTAACCCTCCCAAGTGTCCTTAAAAACTAAACTTGCATAGAACAGAGGAAATAAAACAGAAACAAAAACAGCTTTTTGTGAACTTCTGCAGACTGTGAACTTCTGAGCCACTTTACCTACATGTTGGGTACAAAATTCTGAAACTACCTAAACTTGGGGTTCAGCGGATTAATTGATTACAACAGAAGCAATGCCCTCTAAATCCGTTTGCAACCAAATAGGATTGTTTCCCTAGCTTCGGTGCTATCTTAGGTGCCTTGCCTTGTCTGTCCCTACAAAAGTGTAATTCTATATACTTAAACATTGTTAATGCGTTCATAAAATGGTCAACAGATGTGATTAATTATGTAATGGTGCAGATGATTCCCAGAGTGCTCTATCATTAAACAGGTTCATTTAAAAATCAAATAGGGGGGCAAAAAACTCGGTTCCGCTGGGAGCTGTATTCCTCACTTTAGCCATCCTATTCGGAATAGGAGTTGCTGCAGGGGTGGGCACAGGAACCACTGCCCTAGTCCATGGGACACAACAAATAACCCAATGACAAGTACCAATAGACCAAAACTTAAAGATATTAAAAACCTCCATCACAGCTTTACAGGAATCTTTACCTCGCTCTCTTAAGTAGTTTTACAGAACAGGCGACATTTGGACCTTCTCTTCATGAGAGAAGGGGCCTTTGTGCTGCATTGAGGGAAGAATATTGTTTTTATGCTGACGATACTGGAGTTGTAAAAGAATCTATGAGTAAATTAAAAAAAAAGGCTTGAAGAGTGTCAACGAGAGACAGAGGCCCAAAAAGGGTGGTTTGAGTCTTGGTACACACAGTCCCCGTGGGTAACTACACTTTTATCAGCCTTGGCCGGTTCTTTAATAATCTTCATATTATTGCTAACTGTAGGGCCCTGTATGCTCAACCGTGTAGTTTCTTTTCTCCAAGCTCAAATTGGACAAGTTAAACTTATGGTAATCAGACAACAATGTTTCCGACTAGCAGACATGAATTGTGACACCCCCCAATGATCACTTTTATGATTAAAAGTAACCAGAACAAGAAGTGGGGAATGAAAGGATAATAAAATAGGTACTTGTCAATTTCTGTTTTTCTGTATGCTTAACAAAACACTGTTGAAATCTTGAGAACTGTTTGCTTATCTTGTTCCCCAAATGTACTGTCCCCAATTGCCAAACTGCAGAATGTACTCCCTCACACATTTGCAAACAAACCGCCCACTTGCCATGACCCATCAATAAATTTCACTCCCTGCCCTCTCTAAGGAAAGTATATAAGCTCTGCTTAAGCTGTTCTCAGGGCTCTCTGCTAAATTCAAGTGAGCTCTGAGCCACAGCATGCTGGACCCCCAATAAACACTTTGCTGTTGCATGTGACAGTCTCTTGGTGGTCTCTTACTCCAACGCTCGACCAACCTTTACATTGGTACAATCATAAGTGTGACCTTTGCTTTTTGTGTCCAGAATATTACTGTGATAAAATGTATACATAGGTCAGGTGACATGAGTATTTCTTCCACCATTTCAAGGAGGAATATATTGAAGACATGTAAATTAGTATTGGGGGTATAAAGAGGTGTACCCTGTGTCTATGAATATAGAGATAATGCATGAATAGACAATATTGTGTATAAATAATATAACTGGTTCCACATTAAATAATGGATTGAATTGATATCTGAAAATATATAAGAAATCATATATTGATATACAATCATTCATTCTAACCAGTTATACATCTAATCGTAATATTAGGGTTATGGTTCATCATGTAGGGTGTGTGAGATTTGCTTCAAAAGTACTTATGGATATCAAAAATAATGTGTTTGGAAAGAAGTCTCATGAAAAGACCAGTCAAGAAACATGAAGAAATATATGTGTTCTGAAGTAGAAAGTGATTGAAAGTGAAACAAATGCCTATAAATTTGCAAACTTGTGGATGAAATCTATATCCAATGATGTGCATAAACTAAAGAAATTGTAATGCACCAGTGTTGAAAAAAATTAACATCAAAATACACATCATGTTTCATAGGAGTCTACTTGCATTGATGTTAAACTTGGTCAGTTACTGAAGAAATATTAGGATTTGTATACACCATTCACTGAAGTTAGTTTTCAGTAGTAGGAAACAAATATGTATTTCAGGTGGATGAATATTTCTGAGAATAATCTTGTGAAAAGATAATTATAAATCCACATACATGAATATGAATGAATTTAGGAAATGTATAATAAGACAGATATATTTCATATTTTGAAAAATCTGGATAGTATATATATATATATATATATATATATATATATATATATATATATATATATATACAGATATTAAAAATTAGCACTATATGCCAATTGAAATTCACCATGAACAATATATGATTCACAGATCAAAAATATTCATTTTACTGAACATGGATTTATATATAATGTTGTTCAGCTAGGAAACTCACCCATAGGTTGAATTTTCAGTTCCATCAGCATTTAGGAGGAGTGATCTCTTCTCACAATTTGTATCTGCCAAGTCAGCAACCACAAAATAGTGTACGTGTGGTACCAGGTAGGATTGTATATGTGCTTATAAAAATACATATGCTGAATAGGCTACAGCGAAAGGGAGACAGGAATTCACATATTGGTTAACTTTAAAAACAACTGGAGAACTATTTCAACAAAAAATTGACTAGATTTATAACTCCTACCCTATACAGTGCAGAAGGCAAGTCCAAATATACACCAGGCCTCTTTTGAAATGCTTGTATATCAATTTTTGGGGGGTTATTTTTCTCCATCATATTAGGATTAGTACACAGAGTCTAGTAGGGTATGGGGTAGTGTCAGGGATTCAGTATTTCAATTGGTAAATTGGAAAATGAATCCAATGTGTATGCAAACATGTGCTACACAAAAATCCTTCCACTCTCATCCAGAACAATTCCTTGACATTTCCTTCGCTCCAAGTAAGACACAATTTGAGGAGAAGAGTTATAAAATCTGTGAATATATATCTGGAATGAAAATTGCTCAGGAGTTTAGAACTTTGAAGGTGGTAGACCAGTTTCCAAAAGTAAGGGACAGTGTAAACTCCACAATCATGGAGCTCTGCTGGCCTAAAGACTTCTTCAGAAACTGCCTCTGAGGTTGGGCACTTGAAATATATGTTGTTGTCAGGAGCTTTAGCTTCCTTTGTAGTGAGACCATCAAAGCTGGGTCTGCATCTATGTGACCTGGAGGACATGGTCTCTTATATTCCAATGAACATTAGGCAGCAGTGCTGAATTCTCTCTTTGTAGATAATTGTGGGCACTGGGGGCTAAGTGTCTCCCCATGTGGAGTGTGAAGCTATTTGGTCACCTTCCACTTTTTGTGGTGTTTCTTGCTGCTGCACTGGGAGTTTGGTATTTGCTTCACGAAATTCAAAAAGTTCAACTAGGACAAACTGCTGGAGGGAGTTCTGTCACGTGTAGTGGGTCAGGGTCTACAGGAGAATACACCAATCTGGCTTCTATCCCACATAGCTTGCCCCCTTGACCATAGCAACCTGATTCTGAACATTGCCCTCAAACTTCTCCATATAACAATATGCCTCTTCATACAAGGTTCTGCTGGCTGCTCCATGTCAGTCACAACCCATTTGAAAGCCAATGGCAGATCCACATGACCGCACCACAGATTTTTTAACACACACGTGCACAACACTTCTCTACGACCACTAATCAGCAGGCTCCAACTTACTGACATCTCTGTTCTACATCATTATCATGAAACCCTGTCAATCAAGGCAGTGTCTGGTACACTCAAATCAGCAACAAGACATTCATGGTTGTCCAGTGCCACCTGGTCATGGGAATTTCAAAAATGTCATGGTATTTATGTAGCCATTTTTCAAGGATGAATTTGGAGGCACTCTGGGTTTCAATTCATTCAGGTACCGTTAAATGGTGAGGAAGCTCATTTCAATGAATGCTCTAGAGAACTCTCACAGGCAAGGTTTCCCAAAGAGTGGCCAAAAAGTTACATGAAGCCAGGCCCATAGAAGTCTACAATGTGAGGTCCATGTTTGTTTTGACTCTCAACTATGGCTGCCAAGTCTTTCAGAATAAAATCACATGATATCATTGCTGAGATTCCCTGTGCTGTGTGGAAAGCCACCCTTGGTCTAGATCTCAGTTTCCAAGGGTGACTCCCATGTGTGGCCTCCAAAAATCTCAACACATTTCATGGCAATAATTCTCTGAGGTCAGTTCCACAACACAGTCTCTAAGGGGAATCACACCAGAGTTTCAACCCCGGTGGACCCAGTCATCTCCCAACCGCCACACAAATGACCAGAATTAAAACCAAAACACTCCCACATAGCCCTCATATTCTTCCATATATACACTCATCATAAACTGTGGCTGGATATTTCCATGAGGGGCACATCCAAAGACAGTGTTCAAAAAAAGCTCCCTTGCCCCTCATTTGCCTAAAGTCATTGTGGCCTGGACACCCTTCCTGTGAACCAGGAGTGATCAAGTAGGCTATCTCTTAATACTGCTCTGCTTCTCCAATTTGAGGCCTACTGCCTGTCAGGTATAGACTCTTCATGTGATTTGGAGTCATGAGGAAACCCAAGCACCTCTGCATGGCTTTCAAGAACTCATTTGACCCAAAGAATCCCTATTCTCACTTGATAAAGGTCATGAAACTAAGAGAGAAAGGCAAGAAACTTCATCCACAAAAACTGAACTTTTTGCCATTTTTTTTTGGATGCACACATGGGATCTTTCTTTAGATCCATCTGGTCCTGAGAATTTAAGCCACAGCCTCATACAGGGCCAAGATGTTGATTCAGACGCATCCCTTTCCAAAGCAATTAAGCAAAGACCCACAGGTGATGCCCATTCTTTTCCATATGAAAATTAATTTCTTCACGCTTCACAAAGTGTGGCCTGAGGCAAAATCAATCCTAACATTAAGGGCAACAGTACAATAGGCAAGCAAAAGGCCCAAAGCAGGGTTTCTCCTCTGAGACTTTCCTGGTCACACTGATATCTGAGTTTTCTGAGATGCCCCCATTCCCTTCAGCTATTCAGCACATGGCCATTTCACAGAGTGTGGAAGTGGTTTATATCTTGGACACAAAACCATGAGCCTATTCTGGAGAGTTTCCAGAATTCAGGAAGACAACTGGAACTTGGGAAGATAATAGGTTTTGCCCATCTATAAGGCAAGCTGCAGTCCATTCATAAATTGGGCTGGATGAATGATGGGAGCTTTCTATTAGACAGGACACATCCATTGATGCATTGTCTTTTCTAATGTCTACAACCACGGACACAGTAGGATACACAGATATAGAAACACTTGCCTTGTCAAATGACATACAAGAAACAGTCCACTCCAAACCAAACAAACCGACTTTCCTATCTATTCTCAGAACATGAGACAAAACTGCATACTCACACCCATACTCAAACGGCACCTCCTTCTCCCAAGTAGGTGTGTGAATATATGGAGTGTCCTCTGACTGGTGGGCCATACTCTGTTCCACCGAAATGCCCTGTAGGGTCTCAGATCTTGTCTCCTTTTCCAACTCTGTGAAGTTGTCAGGAGCCATTGGTGAGCAACTATCTGCTTTCCCTGGAAAGGCCCCTCTTCAGAGCTCTCCTGGCATTTGGCCATCCTCACATCAGTAGGTACCAAGAAAGACTGACCCTATCTTTGGTAAATCCAAACAAGTGAGCCCAATGTGACTGAGACTGGGACTGGCTCTGGATGCCTTGCTTCCTGGATCCCAAGTTCAGAGATTTCAAACACCAAGGAAGTTAGGTAGGTCAATTCCTTCAGAAACTGAAAGAGGTCACTGCCTTGACAACCACTTTGTGCTAACAGTTGTTTCATAGGGTCCCATGAAATGGAGGCTGCCCCTACTTCCTGTGACACTTTCAAAAGTAAGAATGGTATTTCAACCATAGGCACCTGGGAACAGCTCTCCACACAGGCCTGGTTTGGTCCATCTTCTCTATATTAAGAAGAAAGCGGCTGTTTCAGACACATCCCTTCGTCCTGACCAGGGTTTTTGCCATGGAAGATGATTTTTGCTCTCTTAGGTCCTCCATAGCTGCCTACATCTTATCCAGGAATCATTTCTGCATGGACCTTTGAGGTTCTCAGCAGGTGGAAGATCCCCTACATTCTTGTATTGTAAGACCAACTCTGTACCTGCTCTTCTGTAAAGTGAGATTGAGTGAACAGTGTATGGTTAGGGTTAATAACAGGTTCGATTTGGGTTAGGAATCCTTCTGTGAGATGAATAATGGTATTGGAACCAACAGAAATCTAGGTAAGATTTGAAGCCCAGTAAGGCATTAGGCGCTCGAGTGGGATACTTAGTTTTGAATTATATTCTGCACAGACGTCTCAGATGAATCGATATACAATGGCATAGGACCTTGTATCTTCGATGATTGAATGTTGAAGAGAACATCCAGTCAAAAAGGGATAGTAAGTAGGATTAGGATGATAGTTGGTAGGTTTAGAAACAAGAGTGAGTATAGGAGTGGGACAAAAATTTCTTTAGCAATAGGCTTTTGCATAGAGATTGAATATAAATGTCAGCACATGTGAAGAGTCAATCACAAAAATGAACTGGGATAACATCCTCACTCCATGGGTGCATCCTCCGCCAAGTGGAGGGGCCCATGGGGGACGAACCCTTATGGCAAGGGCAGAAGATAGTTGGTCAGAGCTGTTACTCATACTTTTATATAAGAAAGAGAGATCTGTGGGGATGTAAACTTAAGAAATAAGCCTGTGAGAAGGGTACAACATCCTTTTAAATGTTGGCAGCAAGGTCTTCCATCTCCAGACGATGATGGACCTGTATGGGTTTAGAGGCCAAAATATTAATCTGTTCTTTAATAAATTGTACCAGCCTGTTTATAATGCAGGGTCCTATGGACCCAATTATAAGTAAACCCAACAAAGGGCCTAATAGGGGAAGAAGGTAGGGTAGAAATCCATAAAGCCCAGTCCAGAGGGGATTTTCAAATAGTTCGCATCATCTCTTTCTAGATCTTATTGAAGGTGCTTAATTTTAGTGCATACTATGCCTGATTTATTGGCATAAAAGCAGCATCGTTCCCTTAAGCCCAAGCAAATACCTCCCTGGTTATCTGTCAGCAAATCTAAGCCTCGTCTTTTTGAAGGAACACTTCTGCCTGGGAGTCTATTTGGTCCTGCAGATCTTTAATGGTTCCTGATAGAGTTTGTACATCATTTATAAGTTGTTGAGACAGGCGATGGTAAGAGTGTATAGCTGTGCCTAAGCCAGTGTACCTGTGCCCACAGCAGCTGTTATTCCAAAGCTGGCAATGAGTGGTAAGGCCTGTATTGCCCGCCTGTGTCTTTTGACTAAGGTGTCTAGGCTAGGAATGGGTAGAGGTTCGTCTCCTGGGACTATAGTTATATCAGGGAGTAATAAGGCAAGAACAGAGCCACCGGTCCAATTCGCTGGAAGCCTGGGGAAGGCCAAGTTTCCTCCACCCATTAAAACTCTGCCATTGGGAGGACAAAGAGTTGGGGTGGGTGAGGAATAATTTTGTATGTTGAGCAATTTTCAAAGAAAGTAACTCCAACATCAATATCATAGGTGTTATTCTGCATCGCGCCTAAAAGACATAATGTAATAGTGCCTATAAGTTGTACTTAAAAAGGAAATCCGGGTTGGCATGTATTATCATTGTCTATGATAGAATTAATAGGAACTGCCATAGTCATAATTGCCCCTGTTGTCATGCAGAGCCAGCAATCACCAGCAAGGGTGTGGCTGGAATTATTAAGCAAGTAGAAGGTAGTTTCCAAAATATCTAATGTATTGGTATCTAAACCTGGGAGCTGAGATTTAGGCAACATTAAGGGATGATATGTGAGCTCAGGGATTTGGGGTTTCTAAAGTTTGATTATGTGAGGATGTTTGACAGCATCAGTGGTTCTTCCACCATCAGTGACCCCTGTAGGGGCCTTAATGGGCCAGCAGGAGGGTTTACCGACAGGGCCTTGGCAACCAGCTGACTGTAGCTTGGTGTATTTGCCTTCTACTCCCTGGTCAAATAGAACGGAGGTATAATGAATAGTGGTCCCCCCTGCTGCATGAGTTTTAGTTTGGGAGACTTCAAAAAATTGTTCTCCCTGCTTGTTAACACAAATTGAGGGCGACACATAACAAGAGTCATTCCTCGCCTGGGTATGCGAACAGGTTGCAGAAGAATTTTGGAGAGCTTTACTTGTACTAGGGGGAATAAACTTTGGCTTGTTAACACATACCCATTTAGGCTGATGAACTCCTCCAAGTTTATGGTCAACCTCGGCATGGAGGTAAGCCACCTTAGTCACGCAGTCAGCAGTCTCGGTCCAACTAGTGGGAGCCTGAGTCCAAGATCATCACTTGCATTCACAGGGGGGCCCAAAAACTTACACCATGATGTTGGAACGTGGAGGGCCAAAGCCTCCATGTACAAACCTGTTAAGCAGAAGTGCCTAAATCAGGATCCTCACACAGATTGTTGGCTCCATCTGAAAAAGAACAAAATTTGTCCTCAGGGGGAGGCCCTCCATCCCTGTGTTGAGGTAAGTCATTAACCTGTTTAACCAGGCATTCTGGTAACCATCTTGGGGCTGATTGCTCTTTGTCCAAAAGACAAGCTGAGCCTCGTCCCCAGATGAGAACAGGATCTGGACCTTTCCATTTATTTGTAAGGGAATTGCACCACATAAGAGGTGGGCGAACAGAATTGGACAAGGGATGCCAGTTTCTGTCTGCGGCCGAATGGCCTTCACTGTCTAGGGTAAGAAAAATAAGGGCAAGTAAGGCATGGTTAAGGCGATGCCTGGGAGTGGTAAATACAAGGGCGGAAGCCTTATGGAGGGTTATCCAAGTCTATAAGGTAAGGTGGGCACGTTCCACAACGCCTTGGCCCTGAGGGTTGTATGGAATTCCAGTAGTATGACGAATTTGCAAGGTAGCACAAAACTATTTAAACTTGGCACAGGTATATGCAGGATAATTATCTGTTTTAATATGTATTGGTTTACCCATTATGGAAAAGGCTGAAATAAGAGGAGAAAGAACATATTTGGTAGCCTCTCCTGAATGTGGTGATGCAAAAATAAAGTCGCTGAAGGTATCTATAGAAACGTGTATATATTTGGTAATTTCAAATTAAGGAAAATGAGTAACATCCATTTTCCAAAACTGATTGGGCAGTAATTCTCGAGGGTTAACTCGCATGTGTTGAATGGGGAGGGAGACAGTGCAACCTGGACATGCTTTTACTATTTCTCATGCCTGTTGCATGGTAATTTTACAAAGTAATTGAAGGCTCTAGGAATTTAGATGGTGAAGATTGTGTAACTCTGTGGCCTTTTGAATGGAGCCCAGAAAAATTGGAAAGATGGAACGAGTTGCTGCATCAGCTTGGGCATTACCTTGTGTTAGAGGCCTGGGATGAACAGAGAGTGCCCTGATGTGTTCTAAGAAAAATGGGTGTTGTCTGGCCTGAATTAGCAGCTGAAGCTGATGAAAAAGAAAGGCCACATTGGAAGAAGCCTTAATGGTGGGGGAAATGTCCAGCAGGGGCACAGAATGAGCAATGTAGGCACTTTCTGTATAAATATTAACAGGATTATCAAAAAATATTATAAAAACTTGTGTTATGGCAAACAATTCCACAACCTGTGCTGACTGATAGATAGTATCAAAGATGGTAGGCTGGTTATTGACAACAAAGAGCGCTCAGCCATTACTGGAACCGTCTGTAAAGACATTAAGGGCTTGAGGAATGGGAGCCTTTTGAGTAATTTTGGGAAAAATAAATGGATGTAACTGGACAAAATGTAAAAGGGGGTCATTGGGGAGGTGGTTATCAATTGTTCCCCAAAAGCCTGATAGGACAATACCCCATTCATCCCGTGTCTGTATTAAAAATTTGGTTTGGTCCTTCATATATGGAATTAAATTATTATGAGGTTCTTTGCCAAAATGTTGTCGAGAATCAAATGACGTTTAATAATAATAGAAGCTACCTGAGCAAGATTAACAGTAATAACCTTGGAGGATGTGGTGGGTAAATGGACCCAAAGCAAGGGGCAGCCTTTATTTTTAAAATGTGGATCTCGCTGCCAAATTATTCCTGTGGGTGTATGAGGAGTTTGTTAAATGACCAGAACCAGAGGAAGGTTATAAGAAATTTGTGTAACAAACTGTTGGGCAATGGCTTCTGTGACTTGGTTTAATGCCTGTAATGCCTCGTGTGTAAGCTTTTGAGAGGAGGAGGGGTGGGAATCACCTCTCAAAATATAATTAAGGGACAAAAGTACACAAGTGGGTAATTTTAAATATGTTCTTAGCCATTTAATATCCCCCAGTAATTTTTGAAAATCATTAAGAGTGTGAAGATGGTCCACACGTAGTTGTATTTTAGGAATTTGAATCTGATTATCTTGAAGTTTAAGGCCCAAATAGGTATAACAGTCCTGTGTTTGAACCTTATCAGAAGCTTTCTGTAGTCCCAAGGTAGTGAGGGTTTTGTAAAGGTCCAGGTAACAATTATTAACGTCATGGATATTAGGTGCAGGAATTGACAAATCATCCAATTAATGTAAAATATGAATTTGTGAACATTGCTCTCTCACAGGGTCTACTGCTTGAGCAACGTATTTTGGGCTAAGACTAGGGCTGTTGGCCATACCTTGGGGAAGAACCTTCCATTGAAATCTCTGCATAAGGCCCTGAAAATTAATGTGAGGGAGACTAAAGGCAAAATAGGGTCTATCCTCAGGATGTAAAGCAATGGTAAAAAAGCAATCTTTTAAGTCAACAACCATTTTACAATAGTTTTTGGGAATAGCCACTGGTGTGGGAATGCCTGGCTGTAGTGCTCCCATCAGGCATATAACTTTATTAATGACACACAAATCTTGTAAAAGGCGCCACTTGCCTCATTTTTTCTTGATAACAAAAATAGAATTATTCTATGGTGAGCTTGATGGCTCTACATAGCCAGCTGCCAGCTCTTCCTGCACTAACATGGAGGCAGCCTCCAATTTTTCTTGGGTAAGGGGCCACTGATCCACCGACACAGGAGTCTGAGTCTCCCAAATAATTTTATCTGCATGGGGTACAGGAGGGTCAGGGACCAACACTAAAAATCCAAATACCCAAGTCTATATGTATTTGTTTTTTGTAAGGGTTGTATAGGCTCAACCAGTCCTTGTCTCAGTCTCCCCATGCCTGTACCATGGACAAAATTCATATGAAGCATTTGATGAGTCACCATGGAATTGGGACTGGAAAGAATAACTTACATTTGACTCAAAATATCTCGGACGTATAGGTTAAGATGAAGGTCAGGAACAAAGAAAGGAGTGACAGTTCCCATATTACCCTCTTTATCAGTCCAGCTAAGAGCCCTAGAGCTGACCAGAGGATTTTTTGACTGTCCTATCCCTTTAAGGTCTGTCAAGGATGGGGTTAGGGGTCAACCTGTTGGCCAGTATTTTTGAGAAATAATTGTGGCATCAGCTCCAGTATCAAGAATTCCTTGGAATTCCTTTCCTTTAATAAGTAAGATAAGGGTGGGTCTATTGTGAGAAATGGGCTGAACCCAATATACATCAGAGGAGCCCAAGGAGGTAGTCCCCCTCGGTAGGTTTGAGTGGTGGAAGTGCCTCCTGAATCCAAGGGAAGGAGTATTAATTGTGCAAGTCTTGTTCCTGCTGGGATGGCCGCAACTCCATTAATAGCTGTGGCCAGTATTTTTATTTCTCCAGTGAAATCATTATCTTTAATGCCAGGGAAGACCTGAACACCTTGTAAGGTAGTAGAGGCTCTTTCAAGAATAAGGGCACACATATGAGATGGAGTGGGACCCATAATTCCAGTGGGTATTATCTGGGGCCCTTGCATTGAGTCTAATATTGTATCGGTGGCGGCTAAAAGGTCCAATCCTGCGCTGCCTGGGGTGGCTAATTGGAATGAGGCAATTGTGGAGAAGGATTTTGAGATAGGCTGCTGAGGGCATTTGTCTGAGATCTACACTCACTGGCCCAGTGATGACCTTTACCTCATCTAGGGCAAAGGGTAGCTGGGGGCAGTTTAGCCTCAGTTTGAAAAGACACTATTCTTAGGCTTTGTTTGCCTGTCAGACACTCACGTGCAAAATGGCCAGGTTGTTTACAAGTAAAGTAACTACGTGAGCCAGGATTGTGAAAGGCCTTGGTAAAGGCGGCACCGAGGGTGAGACCCATGGCAAGGGCTACACCCAACGCTGCACAGAGTCCAATAAAGTCAGAAAGTTTCACTTTTTTCTTATGTGGTCGAAGAACATCCTGACATGCCAGGTTGGCATTTTCAAAGGCAAGATGTTTTACAAAGGTGCTTTCGCTTTCGCTTGGTCCAAGCAAGAATCCCGCAGCTAGGTTAAGCCGGGGAACAAAGTCGCTATAAGGCTTGTCGGGCCCTTGTCGAATTTTTGCCAGGGAAGTCGTAGCAGAGGCCTTTTGAGGGAGGCGTCTCCAAGCATGTAAGCCAGCCATCTGAATCTGTGTCAAAAGTCCAGCAGGGAAACGTGCCAGTTAAGTTTTAGTGTCAAAAGGCGCATTGCCCACTAGCTTAACATAAGTCCAGGAATTAGAGGAGGGCTTAGTTAAATTTTTCTGAGCAGTTTCCTGACAGTGCTCTTTGAAATCTGCATTCCATAACAGGAAGTCTGCGGCATTGAGGGTAGCTTGGTCTAAAAATTTCCAATCATTGGGAGTAAGACATTGTGTCATGTAGCTTTCTAATAAAGCCTACGTGTAGGGTGCAATGGGTCCATAGTGAGCACAAGACTTTTTAAGTTTTTTCAAGAAAACGCAGGCTTAATGTTTTGTAGACACTCTGCGTTCCTTCCCGCCTAGGAATGAAGTCCTCATCCTCTGAGTCCTGATCTCCTTGATCCATTTCCCCCGCTTCCTCCTCTTGATCCTCGTCTAAGTCTTTGACATCAACCTGGGCAGGCTTAACTATCTAACTGAGGGTGACTGAAAAGTGAGAACAGTCCAATGGAGCGGCTTAGCCTTTGTATTAGACCACTTTGGGCCAGCTTGTGTTGACTCCATGCCTAAGGCTAATGAATAAAGCTCAGAGTCAAGGGATCTTAATTCTTTTTAAACTTGGATCTCTTCCAGTCTATGTTGGAGAGACTCTCCCAAGGGAGCCAGGTTAGGCAAGGGAATTGGGGAAAAAATATCTGGTGGGGGGATTTGGCCCCTGAAGGGCCAGAGCACAAAAAGCAGGAGAGATATAGGAGGGAGGTGGATGTGTAAGTCCTATAGGCTGTGGCTGGGTCCTAAGCAGTGGCAGGTCTTCTGTATCATAGGGAGTTGCTTCCTTCTCCAAGTTAGCCTTCTCCCCAGGGGTCAATGTGTCTCCAGGATTTAAAAATGGATAAAGGCGGTTGGTAACCATTGGAGCCCTATTCATTAGGGTGGTATTTTGAGGGGGACCAGGAAGGTTTCCAGGGTCCTGGGGAGACTGAGAATGGTCTATGTCTATACTAACTGATGGGCATGCGAGGGGGGACGAGAGGTCTTTTGCATAGTCTCTTTCCTAATCCTGAAAAGTTTTAAGGTACCATTGTCAAAGGGTGAACTTTTAAGAAATTCATTAATTATTTTCCAGTAAGAAAAGGTGGGAACAGGCAATTTTTCTGTCCAAAGGATTCATAATAATCTTTTAAACAGTCTCCTACTCTAAGCCATCTTTTACCATTAATGGTCCCTTCAAGGTGAAATCATAGACACAATTCCCCTATGTATGAAAAGAAAAATTTTAAGTCCTTTTTCTTAACACGTGCCCCCCATGTCTTGAAGGAATCCTTGAGGCCCGACAAATACAAATCATGTGACAAAACTGCTTGACCCATGGTGGGTCACTCCCCGTGCGTCATCCCCACTCTCTTCCTGGATCTGTCTCTCGGTGGTGTCTGCTGAGGCAATTGTGAGCTCTGCTTGACCAAGTTTTCCAGGAGGACGGGGTTCCCTATGACTCAAAGGCTCGAGCCCCAGTCAGTGGGCGCCAGATGTCCCGGCTGGCAGGACACATCAACGTGGGCAGCGAACCAAAATAGGGAGGAATGAAGGGACAAGAGACACGAGAGATGACAGGAAGACAGGAGTTCTGATCAACCTTCAAAATACATTGTTCACACAGGGGATTTTATATGCTGGAGATGGGAAAGCTCTCTTATCGGCAGTTCCTGGATGTCTACACAAGGTGAGATAACCTCAGGATATTTCAGGAAGACAGATGGCCACAGGATGTCTCAGGGACACAGATGGCTAAATGATGTCTCCAAGAGATGATGTCTCCCTGGGTGTTGTTTCTTGTAAGTGTCAGGCTATTCTTTGAAGGAGAATTCCTTCTACCCCTGACAGTCAGGGATTCAGTATTTCCAATGGAAAACTGAAAAAAGAATGCAATGTGTATGCAAATATGTGCTACCCCAAAATCTTCCCACTTTCATTCAGAACAATGCCTTGACATTACCTTCACCCCAAGTAAGACACAATTAGAGAAGATTTGAAAATCTGTGAATACACATCTGGAATGGAAAATGCTCAGGAGTTCACAAACTTGAAGGTGGTAGAGGAGTTTCCAAAAGCAAAGAACAGGGTAATAACTCCACAAACATGGAGCTCTGCCGGCAAAAAGATTTCTTGAGAAACTGCTTCTGAGGTTGGGCACTTGAAATATATGTTGTTTTCAGGAGCTTTAGCTTCCTTTGTATTGAGACCATCAAATCTGGGTCTGCATCTATGTGACCTGGAGGACATGGTTTCATATTTTCCAATGGATATGAGGCAGCAGTGCTGAATTCTCTCTTTGTAGGTAAACTGTTGCCAATGGGGGATAAGTGTCTCCCAGTGTGGACTGTGAAGACATTTAATCATCCTCCACTTTTGTGGTTTTTCTTGTAGCTGCACTGGGAGTTTGGTATTTGCTTCTCGAAATGCAAGGAGTTCAACTGGGACACAGTGCTCGAGGGAGTTCTGTCATGTGTGGTGGGTAAGGGTCTGCAAGAGAATGCACCAACCAGGCTTCTATCCCACATAGCTTGCCCCCTTGACCATATCAATCTGATTCTAAACATTGCACTGAAACCTCTCCATATAACAAGATGCCTTTACATACAAGGATCTAGAGGCTACACCATGTTAGTCACAAACCATTTGGAAGCCAATGCAAATCCAAATGACCCCACCACAGATGTTTTAACACACACCTGCACTCCACTGCTCTAGGCCGACTACTCATCAGGTTCCAAATTACTGGCATCTCTCTTCTACACCATTTTCATGAACACCAGTCAATCAAGGCACTGTCTGATACACTCATGATCATCAATAGGACATACAAAGTTTCTCCAGTGCGACCTGGTCATGGGAATTCAAAAATTTAATGGTATTTATCTAGCCATTTTTCAACGATGACATTGGAGGCACTGTGGGATTCAATTCACTTAGGAACCATTAAATGGAGAAAAAGCTCATTTCAATGAAAGCTCTAGAAAACGTTAACAGGCAAGGCTTCCCAAAGACAGGCCAAAAGGTCACATGAAGCCAGGTCCATTGAGGTCTACAATGTGAGGTCCATGTGTGTTTTGACTTACAACAATGGCTGCCGCGTCTTTAAGAATAACATGGAGCTCTGCTGGACTAAAGACTTCTTGAGAAACTGCCTCTGAGGTTGGGCACTTGAAATATATGTTGTTGTCAGGAGCTTTAGCTCCCTCTGTAGTGAGACCATTAAGCTGGGTCTGCATGTATGTTACCTGGAGGACATGGTTTCTTATTTTCCAAAGGACATGAGGCAGCAGTGCTGAATTCTCTTTTTGTAGGTAAACTGTTGTCACTGGGGGCTAAGTGTCTTCCAGTTTGGAAGCCATTTGCTCATCCTCCACTTTTTGTTGTGTTTCTTGCAGCTGCACTGGAAGTTTGGTATTTGCTTCATGAAATACGAAGAGTTCAACTGGGACACAGTACTGAAAAGAGTTCTGTCACATGTGGTGGGTAAGGGTCTGCAGGAGAATGCACCAATCAGGCTTCTATCCCACATAGCTTGCCCCCTTCACCTTAGCAGTCTGATTCTAAACATTGCACTGAAACCTCTCCATATAACAACATGCCTTTACATACAAGGGTCTGGGGGCTGCACCATGTCAGTCACAAACCATTTGAAAGCCAATGGCAGATCCACATCACCCAACCACAGATGTTTTAACACACACCTTCACACCACTTTTCTAGGCCAACTACTCAGCAGGCTCCAAATTACTGCCATCTCTGTTCTACACCATTTTCATGAAACCCAGTCAATCAGGCACTGTCTGGTACACTCGTGATCATCAATAGGACATCCAAAGATTCTACAGTGCGAAGTGGTCATGGGAATTTCAAAAATTTCATGTTTTTTATCAGGCATTTCTCAAGGATGAAGTTGGAGGCACTGTGGGTTTCAATTCATTCAGGAACCATTAAATGGAGAGGAAGCTCATTTCAATTAAATCTCTGGAGAATTCTAACAGGCAAGGCTTCCCAAAGACAGGCAAAAAGGTCACATTAAGCCAGGCGTTTGAGGTCTACAATGTGTGGTCCATTTCTGTTTTGACTTGCAACTATGGCTGCCAATTCTTTAAGAATAAAATCATGTGATATTCTTCCTGAGATTCCCAGTGCTCTGTGGAAAGCCACCCTGGGCCTAGATCTCAGTTTCCAAGGGCGAATCTCATGCGTGGCCTCCTAAAATCCCAACACAATACACAGCAATACTTCTTGGAGGTCAGTTCCAGAACTCAGTCTCTAGGGGAATCACACCAGTGTTCAAGCCCAGGTGGATCCAGTCAACTCTTCCAACCACGACTTAAATAAAAACAATTAAAACCAAAACACTCCCACATGGCCCTCATCTTCTCCCATATATACACTCATCATAACCTCTGGCTGGAGTTTTCCATGAGGGTCGCAGGCCAAGACAATGTCCAAAATAATCTCCCTTGCACCTCATTTGCCTAAATTCAGGGTGGCCTGGACACCCTTCCTGTTAACCAGAAGTGATCAAATAGGCCTGCCCTTAATACTGTTCCATTTCTCCAATTTGAGGCCTTCTGACTGTGGGGTTTAGATTCTTTATGTGAATTGGAGTCATGAGAAAACCAAGGTCCTCTGCAGAGATTTGAAGAACTCACTTGACCCAAAGGATCCCTATTCTCAATTGATGGATTTTAGGAACCTAAAAGGGGTAGGCAATAGAATTCATTAACAATGACTAAACTTTTTGCCATTTTGGTTTTGGATGCTCACATGGGATCTTTCTTTAGATCCATCAGGTGCTGAAAATCTAAGCTACAGCCTCACACAGGGCCAAGAGCCTGATCCAGACACATCCCTTTCCAAAGCAATTAAGCAAAGAGCCACAGGTGATGCCCATTCATTTCCATTTCAAAACTGTTTTCTTCAGGCTTCACAAAGGGGTGGCATGAGGCAAAGACTTTCCTGACATTCAGGGCAAAAGAACAATAGGTAAGCAAAAGGCCCAAAGCAGGTTTATACACTGAGATTTTCCTGGTCACACGGATATCTCAGTTTTTTGATATGCTGGCCATTCCCTTCAGCTATCCAGTACACGGTCATGTAACAGACCTTGGAGTTGGTACATACCTTGGACAGAAAACCATGAGTGTATTCTGGAGAGTGGCCAGAATTCAGGAAGAAAACAGGGACTTATGAAGGTAGTAGGTGTTGCCCATCCATAAGGCAAGGCACACTCCATTCATAAATTGGGCAGGATGAATGCTGGGAAGCTTTCTACTAGACAGGACACATCCATTGTTGCATTCTCTTTTCTAATGTCTACAACCAGGGACACAGTGGGATACACAGACATAGAAACACTCACCTTGTAAAAGAATCTACTAGAAACAGTTCACTCCAAACCAAACAAACCACCTCTCTGATCTGGTTTCTTTGGCTAACTCTGTGAAGTTGTCAGGAACAAAGTGTTGAGCCACTACCTGCTTTCTCAGGAAATGTCCCTCTTCAGAACTCTCCTGGCATTTGGCTATCCTCACAGCAGTAGTTACCGAGAAAGACTGACTCTGTCCTTGGAAAATCCAAACAAGTGAGCCCACTGGGACTGGGATTTGGACTGCCTCTTGGTGCCTGGCTTCTTGGATACCAAGTTCAGAGAGTTCAATCACCAAGGAAATGAGGCATGTCACTTTCTTTGGAACTGAATGAGGCCACTGCCTTGGAAACCACATTGTCCTAAGAGTTGCTTCCAAGGGTCCCATGAGATGGAGGCTTCCCCTACTTTCTGTGACACTTTCACAAGTTAGAATGATATATCATCCATAGGCACCCAGGAACAGCTCTCCACACAGGCTGGTTTGATCCATCTTCTCTACAATAAGAAGAGAAAAGCTGATTCAGACACATTGCTTCATCCTGACCAGGTTGCTTGCCATGGAATATGACTTTTGCTCTCTCAGGTCCTTCGTACCTGCCTACAACTTCTCTGGGTATCATTTCTGTATGGACCTTTGAGGTTCTCAGCAGGTGGAAGGTCCCGTACTTTCCTGTATTCTAAGAACAACTCTGTCCCTGCTTTTCAGTAAAATGAGATTGAGGGAAGAGTGTATATTTAGGGTTAATAACAGGTTCAATTTGGGTTAGGAAATATTCTCTGTGATGAATTATGTTATTGGGAACCTGCGATATTTACAAAAATATAGAGGTGAAATATAAGAATGAAAACAGAAATCTAGGTATGATTTGAAGGCCAGAAGGGCATTGGGCCCTTGATTGGGATACTTAGCTTTGAATTATGTTCTGCACAGATGTCTCAGAAAATTTGATATACAATGGCATAGGACCTGTACCTTGGAAGATTGAATGTAGAAGAGAACATCCACTCAAAAAAGGATAGTCATTAGAATTTGAAAGATAGTCGGTACGTTTAGGAAGAAGAGTGAGTATATGATTTGGACCAAAAGCTCTTTAGCGATAGGGTTTCTTATTTTCCAATAAACATGAGGAAGCAGTGCAGAATCCTCTCTTTGTAGGTCAACTGTGACCACTGGAGACTAAGTGTCTCCCCGTGTGGACTGTGAAGCCATTTGTTCCTCCTCAACTTTTTGTGGTATTTTTGCTGCAGCACTGGGAGTTTGGTATTTGCGTCACAAAATACAAGGAGCTCAACTGGGACACAGTGCTGGAGGGAGTTCTGTCACGAGTGGTGGGTCAGAGTCTGCGAGAGAATGCACCAACCAGGCTCTATCTCTCAAATCTTGTCCCATTGCCGCCTTGTCCATATCAACCTCATTCTGAACATTGCCCTGAAACCTCTCCATATAACAAGATGCCTTTACATATAAGGGTCTGCTGGCTGCACCATGTCAGTCAAAAGCCATTTGGAATCCAATGGTAGATCCTCATGGCCCTACCACTGATGTTCTTTCACACACCTGCCCACCACTCCTCTAGGCCCACTACTCAGCAGGCTCCAACATACTGAAATCTCTGTTCTACACCATTTTCATGAAACCCAGTAATTCAAGGCACTGTCTGGTAAGCTCATGATCAGCAACAGGACATACAAAGCTTCTCCAATGAATTTCCAAAATTTTATGGTATTTTTCTAGCCATTTTTCAAGGATGAAGTTGGAGGCACTGTTGGTTTCAATTCATTCAGAAAACATTAAATGTTGAGGAAGCTCATTTCAGTGAATGCTCTGGAGAACTCTCACAGGCAAGTCTTCCCAAAGAGTGGCCAAATGGACACATGAAGCCAGGCCCATTGAGGTCTACAATGTGAGGTACGTGTGTGTTTTAACTCTCAACTATGATACCGAAGTCTTTCAGAATAAAATCATGTGATATCCTGGCTGAGATTCCCAGTGATCTGAGGAAAGCCACCCTGGGCCTAGATCTCAGTTTCCAAGGGCGACTCTCATGCGTGGCCTCCTAAAATCCCAACAAAATTCATGGCAATACTTCTCTGAGGTCAGTTCCAAAACCCAGTCTCTAAGGGGAATCACACCAGAGTTCAAGCCCTGGTGGACCCAGTCATTTCTTCCAACCGCATCACAAATGGCCAAAATTAAAACCAAAACTCTCCCACATGGCCCTCATCTTCTTCCATATAGTCACTCATCGTAACCTTTGCCAGGAGTTTTCCATGAGGGGCACAGCCAAAGACAGTGTCCAAAATAAACTCCCTTGCCCCTCATTTGCCAATATTCAAGGTGGCCTGGACACCCTTCCTGTGAACCACGAGTGATCAAATAAGCCTGCTGTTAATACTGCTCTATTTCTCCAATTTGAGGCCTACTGACTTTTAGGTATAGATTTGGAGTCATGAGAAAACACAAGAACCTCTGCGGGACTTTGAAGAACTCATTTGACCCAAAGAATCCCTAATACGTTAATCCCTAATACTCGTTAATACGGCACTGCTTCTCCAATTTGAGGCCTATTGACTGTGGGGTTTAGATTCTTTATGTGAATTGGAGTCATGAGAAAAACCAAGCACCTATGGGCTAGCCTCTGCAGGGTTTTGAGGAACTCATTTGACCCAAATGATCACTAGTCTCACTTGATGAAGGTCAGGAACCTTACAGAGGTAGGCAAGAGACTTCATTCACAATGACTGCTCTTTTGGCAAATTTGTTTTAGATGCACACATTGGATCTTTTTTTTAGATCCTTCAGGTGCTGAGAATCTAAGACATAACCTCACACAGGGCCAAAAATCTGATTCAGACACATCCTTTTCCAAAGAAATTAAGTAAAGAGCCACAGGTGATGCCCTTTCATTTCCATTTGAAAACTGTTTTCTTCATGCTTCACAAAGGTTTGGCCTGAAGAAAAGACCTTCCTCACATTCAGGGCAACAGAACAATTGGTAAGCACAGAGCTTGGAGGTGGTACAAATCATGGAAACAAAATCGTGAGCCTATTCTGAGAGTGATCAGTTTTCAGGAAGAAAACAGGAACTTAGGAAGATAGTAGATGTTGCCCATCCATAAGTCAAGCCGCAGTCCATTCATACACTGGACAAGATAAATCCTGGAATGCTTTCTACTAGACAGGACACATCCATTGATGCATTCTCTTTTCTAATGTCTACAACCACGGACACAGTGGATGCACAGAAAAAGAAACACTCGCCTTGCGAAACGTCTTACCAGAAACAGTTCACTCCAAACCAAACAAACCACCTTTCCTAACTATTCTTAGAACATGAGACAAAACCTCAAACCCACACCCAAACCCACAAAGGCACCTCCTTCCCCCAAGTAGGTCTGTAACTATCGGGAGTGTCCTCTGAATGGTGGGCCATACTATGTTCCGCTGAAATGGCCTGTCCTGTGTCAGATCTGGTCTCCTTGGCCAACTCTGTGAAGTTTTCATGAGCCAGCGGTGATCCACTACCTGGTTTCTCAGGAAAGGCCCATCTTCAGAGCTTTCCTGACATTTGGCCATCCTCACATCAGTAGGTACCAAGAAAGACTGACTCTGTCCTTGGTAAATCCAAACAAGTGAGAACACTGAGACTGGGACTGGGACTGGCTCTTGGTGCCTGGCTTCCCGGATCTGAGACTTCCATCACCAAAGAAGTAAGGTGAGGTTACTTCCTTCAATATCTTAATGAGGTCACTGCTTTGGCAACCACTTTGTCCTAACAGTTCCTTCCAATGGTCCTATGATGGAGGTTGCCCCTACTTCCTGTGATACTTTCACAAGTTAGAATGGTATATCAACCATAGGCATCCGGGAACAGCTTACCACACAGGACTGGTTTGGTCCATCTTCTCTACATTAAGAAGAGAGAGGCTTATTCAGAAGCTACCCTTCATCCTTACCAGGTTGTTTCCCATGGAAGGTGACTTTTGCTCTCTCAGGTACTTCATAGCTGCCTGCATCTTTCCCTGGGATCAAATCTGCATGGACCTTTGAGGTTCTCAGCAGGTGGAAGATCCCCTACATTCCTGTATTTTAAGATGAACTCTGTCCCTGCCCTTTTGTAAAGTTAGATTGACGGATCAGTGTATGGTTAGGGTTAATACCTTGTTCGATTTGGGTTATAAATCATTCTGCAGGATGATTACTGCTATTGGTAACCTGCAATATTTATAAGATTATAGAGGTGAAATATAAGTACAAAAACAGAAATCTATGTAAGATTTGTAGCACAGAAGGGCATTAGGCCCTTGATTTGGATACTTAGCTTTGAATTACATTCTGCAGAGATGTCTCAGATAATGCGATATACAATTGCAAAGGACCTTGTACTTTGGATGATTGATTGTACAAGAGAACATTTACTCATATTGGGAGAGTCAGTAGGATTAGGAAGATAGTCTGTAGGTTTAGGAAGAAGAGTGAGTATAAAATTTGGAACAAATGTTCTTTAGCAGTAGGGTTTCGGTTATAGAGTGAATGTAAATGTAAGCACATGTGAAGACTCAGTCACAATGATGAACTGGAGAAAATATAGGAAAAAAGATATCAATAGAGACATTACAAAATCAGGCAATTATAATGTGAGTGATAGGATTAGACATTTTCAACATGGTTAAGATTGAATGCATAATCTTAGGAAGAAAAAAATATGTAGTTACCAATAGGAATAACATTTGAAAGCATTAGGCAACCTGGACATGGATGTTTTTAGTAATCTATGTTCACTTTCCATTTAGGCTTTGGTACAATCATAAATGTGACCTTTGCATTTTCTGCCCAGAAAATTATTGTGATAAAATGTATCTGTGGATCATGTGATATGAGTATTTCTTTCACCATTTCTGGGAGCAATATTTGAAGACATATAAATTAGTATTGGGGGTACAAATGGTGTACCATGTGTCAATGAATATAGAGATAATGGATGAATAGAATATACTGTGAATAAATAATCTAACTGGTTCCACTTTAAATAATGGATTGAATTGATATCTGAAAATATATAAGATATCATATATTGACATACAATCATTCATTCCAACCAGTTATATATCTAATGGTAATCTTAGGGTTATTGTTTATCATGAAGTGTGTGTGAGTTTTGCTTCAAAAGTGATTATGGAAATCGAAAATAATGTGTTTGGAAAGAAGTCTCATGAAAAGACCAGTCAAGAAATATGGAGGAATACATGAGTTGTGAAGCAGGAAGTGATTGAAAGTGAAACAAATGCTTATAAATTTGCTAAATTGTGGATGAAATATATATCCAATGATGTGCATAAACTGATGAAATAGTAGTGTACCAGTGTTGAATACAAATGAACGGCAAAATACATATCATGTCCCATAGGAATCGACTTGCATTGATGTTAAACTGAGTCAGTTACTGCAGAAATATTAGGATTCGCGTGCATCATTCACTGAATTTAGTTTTCTTTTTTCAAAACTTTTTAGTAATGGTTGTTCAAAACATTACATAGTATTGTGGTGAGCGTCACAGGTTGGGGGGCCTGGCTTGAGGAAAAAAAAGAGAAGGCCCTAGACACTCAAGATTGGAGATCCGCCCATTCTGGGATAAAGAGTTGCTGCACAGTGATTGCTTCCCACCTATTGAGAGGAGAAGCTTGGCCCAATGCACACAGCTCCACCTACTGGAAGAGAAGTTAATTGAACTCTATTACTGCATGTATTATTATTATTTTTTTCTTTTTATTTTCTTCTTTTTCTTTCATTTTCATTTTTTTGTTGTTGTTCTTTAACTTTTTTTAATGTTTTTATTTTTTAAAATTTTTAAAATTTATTATTTTATGATTCTTTTAAATTTTAATTTTCATTTTTATAATTATCATTATTATTTCTAAAAAATTTTATTTCTTTCTTTATTTTCTATTTTTTTTTCTTTTGTCTTTTCATTTCTTTTCAATTTTCTTATTCTCCCTTCCTTGAATTCTACCTGCCTACTCTCATTCTCTTCAGTGACTTCTTCCCATCCCTACTACTATCTTTCCTCCCAAGCTTCAAATAAATTTATAAGAGTAAGCAGTAACTCAGCAGTCAAACAGAACAAGAAGTAACATTAGCAGCATAAAAAAGCAAGGATGAAAATGTGTACAAACAATGAAGGACAACCTAAATAATCAGGAGGACCTAGAATCATCAGGAAAATGGTCATATAAAGAACTCAAGGAATACCTTAGACAGATGGAATGGAACCTTAAAGAGGATACGAGACAGCAATTCCAAACAGTGAAAGAACACATTGAAAATGAAATACATAAACAGATAAAAGAAGAAGTTAAGCGTCTTTATCAGGAGATAGAGATTATAAAAAAAATCAAACAATAATTCTAGAAATGAAGGAAATGATAAACCAAATTAAAAACTCAATTGAGAGTATCACTAACAGAGTGGAGCAAGTAGAAGCCAGAACGTCAAATAATGAAGAAAAAATATATCATCTTGAAAGGAGTCTAGCCAACTCCGAAAAACTGGTAAAAAATCATGAGAAAAACATCCAAGAGATATGGGATAACATAAAAAAACAAACTTATGAGTCATCTGGATAGAGGAAGGTACAGAGATTCAAACCAAGGGAATGAGTAACCTGCTGAATGAAATAATTTTAGAAAACTTCCCAGAAATAAAAAAGGAAACGGATATACAAATTGTAGATGCATACAGGACACCGAGCACACAAAATCACAGTAGACAAATGCCAAGTCACATTGTTACGAAAATATCCAATAAACAGACCAAAGAGAAATTATTAAAAGGTACATGAGAAAGGAGGCAGATGACATTCAGGGGTAAACCAATAGGGTTAACAACAGATTTTTCATCACAGACGCTGAAAGCGAGAAGATCCTGGAACAATGTATTTCAAATACTGAAAGACAATGGATGCCAACCAATAATTCTGTATCCAGCAAAATTAAGCTTCAGGTACGACAACAAAATAAAAATATTTCATAATTAACAAAAGCTAAAAGAATTTGCAGCCAGAAAACCAGCATTACAAATTGTCTTGAGCAAAACACTACACGAGGAAGAAATGAAAAACAACAACCAAAACTATCACTGGGAAGTACCTCAGTAATAACAGAGGGCGGGGGAAAAGCTAATCATGGAGAAACAAACTAAATTAAAAAAAAAATAAATAATCAAAATGGCTGGCAGTACAAACCATATATAAATAGTAACTCTAAACCTTAATGGTTGAACTCTCCAATAAAGCGACATACGCTGGTAACTTGGATTATAAAAACAAATCCAACAATATGTTGCCTCCAGGAGACACATCTGAATGGAAAAGGCATACACAGGCTGAAGGTGAAAGGTTGGGAAAAAATATACCATGCAAACGGTCCTCGTAAGCAACCAGGGGTGGCCATCCTCACATAGAATAAAATCGACTTCAAGACTAAGTTATTCAAAAGGGATAAGTATGGATATTATATAACTTTAAAAGGAATCATTCACCAACAAGACATAAAAATTATCAATATTTATGAACCAAATAATGGTGCTGCGACCTTCATAAAACAAATTCTCCTCAAGTTCTGGAATCAAATAGACAACAACACAATAATTATCGGTGACTTCAACACAGCTCTCTCACCATTGGACAGATATTTCAAACAAAAGTTGAATTAAAAAAAATATAGAATTCAATATCACAATCAATAACCTAGACTTAACTGAAATATATAGAATATACCAACCATCATCAAATGGATATACTTTTTTTCAGCAGCACATGGATCCTTCTCAAAAATAGACCATATATTATGCCATAGGGCAACCCTCAGTAAATATAAAGGGGTGGAGATAATACCATGCATTTTTTCTGACTATAATGGAATGAAACTGTAAATCAATGATAAAAGAAGGAAGAAAAAGTGCTACATCACATGGAAAATGAACGATATGTTACGGAATGATCAATGGGTTACAGAAGACATAAAGGTGGAAATCAAAAAATTCATAGAGATAAACGAAAACACAGACACCACATATCGGAATCTACGGGAGACAATGAAAGCAGTTTTAAGAGGGAAATTCATCGCCTGGTGGTCATTCCTCAAAAAAAAAAAAAAAAAGGAAAAACCAACAAATAAATGAGTCACAACACACGTTACAGAACTCTCTCCAGCACTCTGTCCCAGTTGAACTCCTTGTATTTTGTGAAGCAAAAACCATATTCCCAGTGCAGCAGCAAGAAGCACCACAAAATGTGAAGGATGACCAAATGTCTTCACAGTCCCCACCAGGAGACACTTGGCTTCCTGTGGCCACAGTTTACCTACAAAGAGAGAATTCAGCACTGCTGCCTCAGGTTCATTGGAATATAAGAAACCATGTCTTCCAGGTCACATAGATGCAGACCCAGATTTGATGGTCTCACTACAAAGAAAGCTAAAGCTCATGACAACAACATATATTTCAAGTGCCCAACCTCAGAGGCAGTTTCCCAAGAAGTCATAGGCCAGCAGAGCTCCATGTTGGTGGAGTGTTTACCCTGTCCCTTACTTTTGGAAGCTCCTCTACCACCTCCAAGGTTGTGAACTCCCGAGCATATTCCATTCAGATACATAATCACAGATTTTCAGACTTTTCTCCTCTTATTGTGTCTTACTTGGGGCGAAGGTAATATCATGGCACTTCTCTGGATGTGAGTGGGAAGATTTTTGTGTAGCACATGTTTACATAAACATTGGAGTCATTTTCCAATTTTCCATTTGAAATACTGAATCCCTGACATTAACCCCTACCCTACTGGACTCTGACTAATAATCTTAATATGATGGTGAGAAATAACCCAAAAAGAATAGAAATACAAGCAGTTCAGAGGAGGCATGGTGTGTAGTTGGAATTGCCTTTTGCATTATATAGTGTAGGAGTTATAAATCTAGTCAATTTTTTGTTGAAATAACTCTACATGTGTTTTTAAAGTTAACAAATATGTGAATTCCTGTCTCCCATTCTCTGTAGCCTATACGGTGCATGTATTTTTATATGCACATAGAAAATCCTATCTGGTATCACACGTATATACTTGTGAGGTGGCTGAATTGGCAGATACAAATTGTGAGAAGAGATCACTCCTCCTAAACGCTGTTGGAACAGAAAATTCAATCTATGGGTGAGCTTCCAAGTTGAATAACATTATACATAAATCCATGTTCAGTAAATGAATATTTTTGCATCTGTGGATTATATATATTTCATGATGAATTTCGATTGGCATATATATTGCTACTTTTTTTCTTTTATTGGTTGTTCAAAACATTACAAATCTCTTCACATATCATATTTCATACATTAGATTCAAGTGGGTTATGAACTCCCATTTTTACCCCAAATACAGATTGCAGAATCACATCGGTTACACATCCACATTTTTACATAATGCCCTATTAGTTACTTTTGTATCCTGCTACCTTTCCAATACTCTACTATCCCCCCTCCTCTCCCCTCCCATCTTCTCTCACTACCCCATCTACTCTCATTCATTTCTCTCCTTGTTTATTTTCCCATTCCCCTCACAACCTCTTACATGTAATTTTGTGTAACAATGAGGGTCTCCTTCCATTACCATGCAATTTCCCTTTTCTCTCCCTTTCCCTCCCACCTCATGTCTTTGTTTAATGTTAATCTTTTCTTCCTGCTCTTCCTCCCTGCTCTGTTCTTAGTTGCAATCCTTATATCAAAGAAGACATTTGGTATTTGTTTTTTAGGATTGACTAGCGTCACTAAGCATAATCTGCTCTAGTACCATCCATTTTCCTGCAAATTCCATGATTTTTTCATTTTTTAGTGCTGCGTAATACTCCAGGGTGTATAGAAGCCACATTTTTTTTTTATCCATTCATCTACTGAAGGACAACTGTGTTGGTTCCACAGTGTAGCAATTGTGAATTGTGCTGCTATGAACATCGATGTGGCAGTATCCCTGTAGTACACTCTTTTAAGGTCTTAAGGGAATAGTCCAAAAAGGGCAATAGCTGGGTCAAATTGTTGTTCCATTCCCAGCCTTCCCCAGAATCTCCATACTGCTTTCCAAATTGGCCGCACCAATTGGCGGGAACATCTCTCCACACAGGCCTGGTTTGGTCCTTCTTCTCTACATTAAGAAGAGAAAGGCTTATTCAGACACAACCCTTCATCCTTAAAAGGTTGTTTCCCATGGAAGATGACTTTTGCTCTCTCAGGTCCTTCATTGCTGCCTACATCTTCTTCAGGGATAAAATCTACATGGAACCTCAAAGGTTCTCAGCAGGTGGAAGATACCCTAAATTCCTGTATTGTAAGATGAACTCTGTACCTGCTCTTCTGTAAAGTTAAATTGAGGGAACAGTGTATGGTTAGGGTTAATAACATGTTCGATTTGGGTTAGTAATCATTCTGCTGGATGAATAATGGTATTGGAAAACTGCCATATTTACAAGAATATACAGCTGAAATATAAGTATGAAAACAGAAATCTAGGTAAGATTTGAAGTCCACAAGGGCATTAGGCCCTTGTTTGGGATACTTAGCTTTGAATTACGTTCTGCAAAATTGTCTCAGATAAATCGATAATCCATGGCATAGGACCTTGGACCTTGGATGATTGATTGTAGAAGAGAACATCCACTCAAAATAGGATAGTCCGTAGGTTTAGGAAGAAGAGTGAGTATAAAATTTGCACCAAATGTTCTTTAGCAATAGGGTTTTGGTTATAGAGTGAATGTAAATGTCAGCACATGTGAAGAGTCAGTCACAATGATGAACTGAAAAAAATATAAGAAAGAAGATATCAATAGAGACAATACAAAATCAGGCAATTATAATGTGAGTGATAGGATTAGACATTTTCAACAGGATTGAGATTGAATACATAATCTTAGGAAGAAAAAAATAGGTAGTCACCAATAGGAATGATATTTGAAAGCATTAGGCAACCTGGACATGGATGTTTTTAGTAATCCATGTTCACTTTCCATTTAGGATTTGGTACAATCATAAGTGTGACCTTTGCATTTGTGCCCAGAAAATTATTGTGATAAAATATATATGTAGATCATGTGACATGATTATTTCTTCCACTATTACTGGGAGCAATATTTGAAGACATATAAATTAGTATTGGGGGTACAAAGTGGTGTACCCTGAGTCTATGAATATAGAGATAATGCATGAATAGAACTTACTGTGAATAAATAATATAACTGGTTCCTCTTTAAATAATAGATTGAATTGATATCTGAAAATATATTAGAAATCATAAATTGACATAAAATCAGTCATTCCAACCAGTTATGTATCTAATGGTAATTTTAGGGTTATTGTTTATCATGAAGTGTGTGTGAGTTTTGCTTCAAAAGTGATAATGGAAATGGAAAATATTGTGTTTGGTAAGAAGTCTCATGAAAAGACCAGTCAAAAAATATGGAGGAATACATGTGTTCTGAAGCAGGAAGTGATTGAAAGTGAAACAAATGCCTATAAATTTGCTAAATTGTGGATGAAATATACATCCTATAATGTGCATAAACTGATGAAATAGTAGTGTACCAGTGTTGAATAAAAATGAATGTCAAAATGTACGTCATTTCCCATAGGAATCTACTTGCATTGATGTTAAACTGGGTCAGTTACTGTAGAAATATTAGGATTCGCGTGCATCATTCACCGAAGTGAGTTTTCTTTTTTTTTAAATTTTTATTTATGATTCTTCAAAACATTACATAGTTCTTGATGTATCATATTTCACACTTTGATTCAAGTGGGTTATGAACTCCTATTTTTACCCTGTATACAGAATGCAGAATCAAATCAGTTACACATCCATTGATTCACATATTGCCTTACTACTGTATGTTGTATTCTTCTGCCTTTCCTATCCTCTACTATCCCCCCTCCCATGCCCTCTCCTCCCATCTTCTCACTCTAATCCCACTACTCTAATAAATTTTCCCCCTTGTATTATTTTTCCCTTTCCCCTCACTTCCTCCTGTATGTAATTTTTTATAACCCTGAGGGTCTCCTTCCATTTCCATGCAATTTCCCTTCTCTCTCACTTTCCCTCCCACCTCACATCCCTGTTAAATGTTAATTTTCTTCTCATGCTTTTCGTCCCTTCTCTGTTCTTAGTTACACTTCTTATATTAAAGAAGACATTTGGCATTTGTTTGCTAGGGTTTGGCTAGCTTCACTTAGCATAATCTCCTCTAATGCCATCCATTTCCCTGCAAATTCTATGATTTTGTCATTTTTTAATGCAGAGTAATACTCCGTTGTGAATAAATGCCACTTTTTTTTTTTATACATTCATCTATTGAAGGGCATCTAGGTTGGTTCCACCGTCTTGCTATTGTGAATTGTGGTGCTATGAACATCGATGTAGCAGTTTCCCTGTAGCATGCTCTTTTTAGGTCTTTAGGGAATAGAATGAGAAAGGGAATAGCTGGGTCAAATGGTGGTTCCATTCCCAGCTTTCCAAGAAATCTCCATACTGCTTTCCAAATTGGCTACACCAATTTGCAGTCCCACCAGTAATGTACAAGTGTACCTGTTTCCCCACATCCTCCCCAGCACTTGTGTTTGTTTGGCTTCATAAATGCTGCCAATCTTACTGGAGTGAGATGGTATCTTAGGGTGGTTTTGATTTGCATTTCTCTGATTGCTGGAGATGGTGAGTATTTTTTCATGTACTTGTTGATTGATTGTATGTCCTCCTCTGAGAAGTGTCTTTTCAGATCCTTAGCCCATTTGTTGATTGGGTTATTTGTTATCTTATTGTCTAATTTTTTGAGTTCTTTGCATATTCTTGATATTAGGGCTCTATCTGAAGTGTGAGGAATAAAGATTTGTTTCCAGGATGTAGGCTCCCTATTTACCTCACTTATTGTTTCTCTTGCTGCGAAAAACCTTTTTAGTTTGAGTAAGTCCCATTTGTTGATTCTAGTTATTAACTCTTGTGCTATGGGTGTCCTTTTGAGGAATTTGGAGCCCAACACCACAGTATGTAGATCGTAGCCAATTTTTCTTCTATCAGACGCCATGTCTCTGATTTGATATAAAGCTCCTTGATCCATTTTGATATAACTTTTGTCCATGGCGAGAGAAAGGGATTCAGTTTCATTTTGTTACATATGGATTTCCAGTTTTCCCAGCACCATTTGTTGAAGATGCTATCCTTCCTCCATTGCATGCTTTTAGCTCCTTTATCAAATATAAGACAGTTGTAGCTTTTTGGATTAGTCTCTGTGTCCTCCATTCTGTACCATTGGTCCACCTGCCTGTTTTGGTACCAGTACCATGCTGTTTTTTTTTTTTTTACTATTGCTCTGTAATATAGTTTGAAATCTCTTATCGCTATACCGCCTGATTCACACTTCCTGCTTAGAAATGCTTTTGCTATTCTGGGTCTTTTATTTTTCCATATGAATTTCATGATTGCTTTCTCTATTTCTACAAGAAATGCCCTTGGGATTTTGATTGGCATTGCGTTAAACCTATAGAGAACTTTTGGTAATATCACCATTTTGATTATGTTAGTTCTGCCTATGCATAAACAGGGTATATTTTCCATCTTCTAAGATCTTATTCTACTTCTCTTTTTAGGGTTCTGTAGTTTGTATTGTATAAATCTTTCACCTCTTTTGTTAGGTTGATTACCAAGATTTTTTTTTTTTGAGGATATGTGAATGGAGTGTTTTTCCTCATTTCTGTTTCAGAAGTTTTGTCGCTGATATACAGAAATGCTTTTGATTTGTGCATGTTGATTTTATATGCTGCCACATTGCTGAATTCATTTATTAGTTCTAGTAGTTTTTTTTTTGTAGACCCTTTTGGGTTTTCTATATAAAGAATAATGTCATCTGCAAATAGTGATATTTTAAGTTCTTCTTTTTCTATTTTTATGCCTTTAATTTCTTTCGTCTGTCTAATTACTCTGGCCAGTTCCGAAAACTATATTGAATTGAAGTGGTGATAGAGGACATCCCTGTCTTGTTCCAGATTTTAGAGGGAATGCCTTCAATTTTTCTCCATTCAGAATGATACTAGCCTGAGGGTTAGCATAGATAGCTTTTACAGTGTCGAGGTAAGTTCCTGTTATCCCTGGTTTTTCTAATGTTTTGAACATAAAGGGATGCTCTACTTTGTCAAATGATTTTTCTGCATCTATCTAGATGATCATATGGTTCTTATCTTTAAGTATATTTATGTTGTGAATAACATTTATTGATTTCTGTATATTGAACCGTCCTTGCATCTCAGGGATGAATCCTACCTGATCATGATGCACAATTTTTTTGATGTGCCTTTGTATCCAATTCGCCAGAATTTAATTGAGGTTTTTTGCATCTAGGTTCATCAGAGATATTGGTCTGTAGTTTTCTTTCTTTGAGGTGTCTTTGTCTGGTTTCGAAATCAGAGTGTTCTTGACCTCATAGAATGAATTTGGCAGAGCTCCCTCTTTTTCTATTTCCTGAAATATCTTGAAAATTATTGGTATTAATTCTTTTTTAAAGGTCTTGTAAAACTCCGCTGTATACCCATCTGAACCTGGACTTTTCTTGGTTGGTAGTCTTTTGATTGCTTCTTCTATTTTATCCATTGATATTGGTCTGTTTAAATTGTGTGTATCCTCCTGACTCAGTTTGTGCAAATCATATGACTTAAGAAATTTATCAATGTCTTCACTATTTTCTATTTTATTGGAATATAGGTTTTCAAAATAATTTCTAATTATCTTCTTTATTTCTGTAGCATCTGTTGTTATATTGCCTTTTCGATCCCATATGTCAGTAATTTCAGTTCTCTCTTTCTTCGCTTAAATCCAAAACACTCCCACATGACACTCATCTTCTTCCATATAGACACTCATCATACCCTGTGGCTGGAGGTTTCTATGAGAGGCAAGGCCAAGAAAGTGTCCAAAATAAGCTCACTTGCCCCTCATTTGCCTAAAATCATGGTGGCCTGGGTACTCTTCCTTTGAACCAGGAGTGATCAAATATTCCTGCTGGTAAAGTGTTCCGCTTTTCCAATTTGAGGCCTACTAGCTGTCAGGTATAGATTCTTTATGTGATTTGGAGTCATGAGAAAACCCAAGCACCTATGAGATAGCCTCTGCAGGGATTTGAAGAACGCATTTGACCCAAAGGATCCCTATTCTCACTTGATGTAGGTCAGGAACCCAACCTAAGAAGGCAAAAAAATTTATCCACAATGACTGCTCTTTTGGCCATTTTGGTTTGGAAGCACATGGGATTTTTATTTAGATCTATCAGGTGCTGATAATTTAAGCCACAACCTCACACAAGGACAAGAGGCTGATTCAAGCACATCCCATTCCAAAGCAATTAAGCAAAGAGCCACAGGTGATGCCCATTCATTTCCATATGAAAACAGTTTTCTTAAGGCTTCACAAAGGGGTGGCCTGAGGTAAAGACCTTCTTGACATTCAGGGTAAAAGAAACATAAGTAAGCAAAAGGCACAAAGCAGGGTTTCTCCACTAAGACTTTCCTGGTCACACTGATATCTGAGTTTTCTGAGATTCTCCCATTCCCTTCAGCTATCAGTACATGGCCATGTCACAGAGCCTTGTGGTGGTACATATGTTGGACACAAAACCATGAGCCTATTCAGGAGAGTGGCCAGAATTCACGAAGATACAGGAACTTAGAAAGATAGTAGGTATTGCTCATCCATAGGCAAGCCACTCTCCATTCTTAAATTGGGCAGGATGAATGCTGGGACACTTTATATTAGACAGGACACAACCATTGATGCATTCGCTTTTCAAAGGTCTACAACCATGGATACAGTGGGATACACAAACAAAGAAACACTCGCCATGTCAAATGACTTATTAAAAACAGTCCACTCCAAACCAAACAAACTGCCTTTCCTACCTATTCTCATAACATGAGACAAAACCAAACTCACATGCACACCCACAAAGGCACGTCCTTTACCCAAGTAGGTCTGTGACTATCCAGAGTGTCCTCAGACTGATTGGCCATACTATGTTCCCACAAAATGGCCTGTCCTGTCTCAGATCTGGTCTTCATTACCAACTCTGTAAAGTTGTCAGGAGCCATCAGGGAGTCACTACCTGCTTTCTCAGGAAGGCCCCTCTTCAGAGCTTTCCTGGCATTTAACCATCCACAGATCAGTATTTACCAAGAAAGACTGACTCTGTCTTTGGTAAATCCAAACAAGTGAACCCAATGGGACTGGGACTGGGACTGGCTCTGGGTGCTTGGCTTCCTGGATCCCGAGTTCAGCAAATTGCATCAACAAAGAAGTGAGGTAGGTCAATTCCTTCAGGAACTGAATGAGGTCACTGCCTTGGTAACCACTTTTTTCTAACAGATGCTTCGAAGGTTCCCGTGAGATGGAGGTTACCCCTACATCCTGTGACACATTCAGAAGTTAGAATTGTATATCGACCATAGGCACCCGGGAACTGCTCTCCACACAGGCTGTGGTGAGCCGTTTCTGCAGATTATGGTCGCCATTGCAAGATGGCGCTGGCTCCACTGTGGTCTGTAATAAACAACTCCTTGTTTGGGAGAGTTGGTGCATGGTTTCTCAGCACCCTGTGAGAAAGTTCCACGTGGCAGCTTCGCATTGGGGCTTGGGATGCTTTATTAAGGCTGGGAGGGGCATCCGACGGGGAATTAGAAGAAATATCAAGGGCCTGAATAAACTGCTGAAAGAAGATTCCTGAGTTGCGTCTTCCTTGCGGGCAAGGGGTCGCGACAAGTGGTGCTGAAAACCCGGGAACCAGAACTTTCAGCAGTCATGGGTGGTGCACCAATTAGTCCCAGGTAAGTAGGACCCACGGTCAAAGCGGAGATCAGTCCTAGTTAAGTAGGACCCGCTATCAAAGCGGAGATCAGTCCTAGGTAAGTGGGACCCGCGGTCAAAGTGGAGATTAGTCCCAGATTAATTGGGACCCACGGTCAAAGCGGAGATTAGTCCCAGATTAATTGGGACCCACGGTCAAAGCGGAGATTAGTCCTAGGTAATTAGGACCCGCTATCAAAGCGGCAGCTCCTCTGTAAAGCCAGAGAGAGCATTAAATCTTATTGCAGCTGCACTGTGTACTTTCGCTCTTACTTTCACTTTTGTTTGTTGTGTGTCTTTTGTTGTGTCATGGGTGCCGTATCTTCAAGTCCGCTTCTCCTGGCCCTAGATAACCTGTTACGTTCCAAGGGCCTAAAAGTGAAACGTAGTACTTTACAGAGATTTTTACAGAAGACAGATATTGTTGCCCCGTGGTTCGCATTTTCTGGCAGCCTCACTATACCTAGCTGGGATAAGTTAGGCACAGATCTTGACTTTGCTTCTGAGCAGGGCATATTAGAGGGTGGGGTGATACCCCTTTGGAAGATGATCCGTAGTTGCCTCGCAGATGGCAGATGTCAGGAAGCACTTACTAAAGGACAAGAAGTTTTAGAGCAATTACATGAAGAAAGATCAGAAATGGCAGGCATGAGGTATTTCAGGAGGGTGGGAGTGTGCGAAGCGAGAAACAGGGGAGGAAACAATTATCTCCGGCAGGCAGTGACGTATTTCAGGAGGATGGCAGTGTGCGGAGCGAGAAACAGGGGAGGAGGCGATTGTCTCTGGCACGGAGTGAAATATTTCAGGAGGAAGGGAATGTGCAGAGCGAGAAACAGGGGAGGAGGCAATTGTCTCTGGCACGGAGTGAAATATTTCAGGAGGAAGAGAATGTGCAGAGCGAGAAACGGGGGAGGAAACGCTTGTATCCATATCTCAGTACACTGCGCACACTCCCATGCAAAAGTGGGTCAGAAGAGGAGGAGGATGAGAAGGAGGAGCTCGGGAGACTGTCTCGGGAGCTAGGGAGTTTAACTATGGGAGAAGGGAACAAAAATAAACAGGAGCTCAAGAAAAATGATCCTCCGGACCCGCCGCCGTACGGTGAGGGTGTTTCGAGGAGAGCTTTCCATGCCCAAGCATGGAGGGCTGTTAACGCTGAGATGGGTCTTGCTTATCCAGTTTTCCAGGATGACAATAGGGGAAGATTCCATGAGCCTTTAGATTTCAAAATTGTGAAGACCCTGGCAGAGTCTGTGCGCACTTATGGGGTGGATGCCGCCTTCACATTAACTCAGGTGGAGAGTCTGTCTAGATACTGTATGACTCCCTCTGATTGGGCTAGCCTTGTTCGGGCTTGTGTTTCTCCAGGCAAATATTTGGACTGGAGAGCCTTTGTGCTAGAGGGCGCTGTAGAGCAGGCTGCCCAAAACTATGCGGCGGGACACCCCCATTGGGACAAGGAAATGCTTTTGGGACAAGGCAGATTTGCTAATCAACAAACAGGATACCCCCCTGAGGTATATGAACAGATCAATAACATTTGTATCCGTGCATGGAAATCACTCCCAAATAGAGGAGAAGTGTCTGGCAATTTAACAAAAATCATGCAAGGCCCCACAGAACCTTTCTCGGACTTTGTTGCTAGGATGGTGGATGCCGCAGGAAAAATCTTTGGTGACCCTGATAGAGCAATGCCCTTGATTTAACAACTTGTTTTTGAGCAATGCACCAAAGAATGTAAAGCAGCAATCGCTCCTTATAAAAACAAGGGCATAGAAGCTTGGATGAAAGTGTGTAGAGAGCTTGGAGGACCTTTAACTAATGCAGGTGTTGCAGCTGCTGTCCTTCGGATCGCAAAAGGGGGCGGTCCTGGTGCCGGAACATGCTTCCATTGTGATCAATCCGGCCATTTCAAACGTGACTGTCCCAAAAAAGGCAATTTTACTGGACCTCCTCGTGGTGGCCCTTCTAATAGCCCTCGTCAACCGGGGCTGTGTCCAAAATGCAAAAAGGGGAAGCATTGGGCAAGAGAGTGTAGATCAGTGATGGACATCCATGGACAGCCTATTTCAGCTGGGCCAAAAAACGGCCGAAGGGGCCCCCGACCCCAGGGCCCACGAATATATGGGGCAATGGAGAATGTCACACCCGAAACCGAGACATGGCCTTCTCTGCGCCATCCCACGAGATGCGGAGAACCACTACAGGTGCCGCGGGATTGGACCTCTGTTCCACCTCCAGACTCGTATTAACACCTAAGATGGGAGTCCAATTGGAGGAAAATGAGTTCAAAGGGCCTTTACCCCCTGGCACTGTAGGTTTGTTAATTGGACGTGCATCCTCTATCCTACAAGGTCTTCATGTTTTCCCCGGAGTTTTAAACCCTGATACTGTAGGGGCAGTAAAAGTTATGGTGGAAGCTCCAAGGGGCATTGTGTCTATCTCCCCAGGGGATTGGATTGCTCAATTGCTAATTTTGCCTAGTTTGCATAATCACTTCCCTGCTGACTCAAGGTCACGGACAGGAAATCAGATTGGTACCACCGGAGGAAATTGTGCCTATTTGTCACTGGATATGAGCAATCGCCCCACTTTGGAATTAAGCATAGAAGGTAAATCTATTGTGGGATTGCTGGACACAGGAGCAGATCGTAGTATCATAGCCCTTAAGGACTGGTCTAGGGGATGGCCAGTGCAGGCTTCTGATCAATCCTTAAGAGGACTTGGATATGCCCAAGCCCCTCAAATCAGATGTAGACATCTATCTTGGAAGGACTCGGAAGGACATGATGGTACCTTTCAGCCTTATGTACTTGATTTACCCATTTCTTTATGGGGCCGTGATCTGATGAAAGACATGGGGTTCACTCTTAGTAATGACTATTCCCCAGTGTCTCAACATATCATGCAAAATATGGGGTATAGGCCAGGTCTAGGACTAGGAAGGCACCTACAGGGATGTAAGCATCCTGTGCAAGGTCATCAAAAGCTTAACAGGTTTGGTCTGGGTTTTTCCTAGGGGCCACTGGGGCTCAAATACCCATAACATGGCTCACCGAGGAGCCTGTTTGGGTGAAAGTGGGAAGATTTTTGTGTAGCACATATTTGCATACACATTGGATAAATTTTCCAATTTTCCATTCAAAATACTGAATCCCTGACATTAACACATACTCTACTAGATTCTGAATACTAATCCTAATATGTTGGAGAAAAATAACCCAAAAAGAATAGAACTACAAGCAGTTCAGAGGAGGCATGGTGTATAGTTGGACTTGCCTTTTGCATAATATAGGGTAGGAGTTATAAATCCAGTCAATTTTTTTTTGGAAATAGTTCTCCATATGTTTTTAATGCCTATTCAGGACCTGTATTTCTATATGCACATATAGAATCCTACCTGTTACCACACGTTCATTCTTGTGTGGTGGCTGAATTGGCAGATACAAATTCTGACAAGGGATCACTCCTCCTAAACGCTGTTGGAATTGAAAATTCAACCTATGTGTGAGCTTCCTAGTTGAACAACATTATACATAAATCCATGTTCAGTAAAATGAATTTATTTGAATCTGTGCATGATATATATTTCTTGGTGATTTTCAATTGACATATAGTGCTACTTTTTAATGTCTGTGTATATGTGTGTGTGTGTGTGTGTGTGTGTGTGTGCATGAGTGTGTATATATATATATACACACACACACACACACGCACACACACACTCTCCAGATTATTCAAAATATGAAAAATATGTGTCCTATTTTACACTTCCTAAATTTTTCATATTCATGAATGTGGATTTATAATAATCTTTTCACAAGATTATTCTGAGAAATATTCACATACCTTTCTAGAGTCTGACAACTAATCCTAAGATGATGGAGAAAAATAATGCAAACAGAATAGAAATACAAGAAGTTCAGTGGAGGCATGGTGTATAGTTGGACTTGCCTTTTGCATGATAAACGCTAGGTGTTATAAATCTAGTAAATTTTCAATTGAAATAATTCTTCATGTGTTTTTAAAATTAACAAATATGTGAATTCCTGTATCCCTTTCTCTGTATCCTATTCATCACATGTATTTTTACATGCACTTATAGAATCCTACCTGGTATCACAGGTACATTTTTGTGAGGTGGCTGACTTGGCCGATACAAATTCTGAAAAAAGATCACTCCTCTTAAACGCTGTTGGAAACGAAAATTCAACCTATGGTTGAGTCCCCTGGTAGAACAACAATATACATAAATCCATGTTCAGTAAAATATATGTTTTGTCATCTGTGGATAATATATATTTATTGATGAATTTTGATTGGCATATATATTACTACTTTTTAATGTCTCTGTGTGTGTTTTGTGTATATATAAAGATGTGTATATATATACAAATACACACTCTCCAGATTTTCCAAACTATGAAATATATGTGTCTTATTTAAATTCCCTAAATTCATTCATGTTCATGGACTTGGATTTATAATCAACTTTTCACAAGATTATTCTCAGAAATATTCATCCACCTGAAAAACATATTTGTATCCTAGTACTGAACACTAAGTTGAATGAATGGTGCATACAAAAACTAATATTTCTACAGTAACTGACCCAGTTTAACATCAATGCAAGTAGATTCCGATGGGACAAGGTGTGTATTTTGACGTTCAATTTTATTCAAAACTGGTACTTAATATTTCTTCATATAATGGACATCATAGGATATATATTTCATCCACAAATTCACAAATTTATGGGCATTTGTTTCACTTACAATCAATTCCTGCTTTTGAACACATGTATTTCTCCAGGTGTCTTGATTGGTCTTTTCATTAGACTTCTTTCCAAACACATTATTTTCGATTTCCATAATCAATTTTGAAGCAAAACTCACACACACTTCATGATAAACTATAACCCTAATATTACCAATAGATATATAACTGGTTTGAATGAATGTATGTACATAAATATAAAATTTCCTGTATATTTTCAGATATCAATTCAATCCATTATTTAAAGTTGAAAACAGTGATACTATTTATTCACAGTATGGTTTAGTCATGCATTATCTCTATATTCATAGAAAAAGGGTGCACGTATTTGTACCCCCAATACTAATTTATATGTCTTCAATATATTGCTCCTAGAAATGGTGGAAGAAATACTCATGTCATCTGATCTACATATATATTTTATCAGTGTAATATTCTGGACACAAAAAAAGCAAATGTCACACTTATGTTTGTACCAAATCCTAAATAGAAAGTGTGCATGGATTACTAAAAACACCCATGTCCAGGTTGCCTAATGCTCTCAAATGTCTATGCTATTGGTGACTACATATTTGTTTCTTCCTAAGATTATATATTCAATCTCAAGCCTGTTGAATATGTCTAATCCTATCACTCACTATATACTTTGCCTGATTTCCTAATGTCTCTATTGATATCTTCTATCCTACATATTTTTTCCAGTTCATCACTGTGACAGACTCTTCACATGTGCTGACATTTACATTCACTCTCTAACCAAAACTCTATTGCTAAAGAACTTTTGGTCCAAATCCTATACTCACTTTTCTATCTAAACCAACACTATCTTCCTAATCCTATCGACTATGCCTTTTTGACTGGATGTTCTCTTAGACATTCAATCAACCAAGGTACATGGTCCTTTGCCATTGTTTATCTATTTATTTGAGACATCTGTGCAGAACATAGTTCAAAGGTAAGTATCCCACTAAAGTGACCAATGCCCTTCTGGGCTTCAAATCTTACCTAGAATTCTGTTTTCATACTTATATTTCACCTCTATATTATTAAATATCACAGAATACCAATACCATTATTCATCAGCAGAATGATTCCTAACCCTAATCAAACCTGTTATTAACCCTAATCATACACTGTTCCCTAATCTAACTTTACAAAAGAGCAGGCACAGAGTTGGTCTTACAATACAGGAATATAGGGAATCTTTCACCTGCTGAGAAGCTCAAAGGTCCATGTAGATATGATCCCTGGAGAAGATGTAGGGAACTATGAAGGACCTGAGAAAGCGAAAGTCCTATTACATGGCAAAAAAAAACCTGGTCAGGACGAAGGGATGTGTCTGAATCAGCCTCTATCTTTTTAATGTAGAGAAGATAAACCAAACCAGGCCTGTGTGGAGAGCTGTTCCAAGTGCCTATGGTTAATATAACATTCTAACTTGTGAAATTGTCACAGGAAATAGGGGCAGCCTCCATCTCAAAGGACCGTTTGAAGAAACTGTTAGGACAAAGTGGTTGCCAAGGCAGTGACCTCATTCAGTTTCTGAAGGAAGTGACCTTACCTAATTTCCTTGGTGATGGAACTCTCTGAACTTGGAATCCAGGAAGCCAAGCACCCAGAGGCAGGCCCAGTCTCAGTCCCAGTGGTCTCACTTGTTTAGACTTACCAAGGACAGAGTCCGTCTTTCTTGGTAAATACTGATGTGAGTATGGCCAAATGCCAGGAGAGCTCTGAAGAGCGGCCTTTCCTAAGAACGCAGGTAGTGGCTCACTGCTGGGCCCTGACAACTTCACAGAGTTGGCCAAGTAGACCAGATCTTAGACAGGACAGGCCATTTCGGGGGAACAAAAAATGGCCCACCAGTCAGAGGACTCTCTGGATAGTCACATACCTACTTGGGGGAAAGAGGTATCTTTGTGGGTATGGGTGTGAGTTTGTGGTTTTGTCTCATGTTCTAAGAATACGTAGGAAAGGCAGTTTGTTTGGTTTGGAATGGACTGTGTCTAGTAAGTCCTTTGACAAGGCGAGTGTTTCTATGTCTGTGTATCCCACTGTGTCTGTGGTTGTAGATATTAGAAAAGAGAATGCATCAATGGATGTGTTATGTCTAGTAGAAAGCTTCTCAGCATTCATCCTCCCTAATTTATGAATGGACTGTGGCTTGCCTTATAGATGTACAACACCTACAATCTTCCTAAGTTCCTGTATTCTTCCTGATTTTGGCCTCTCTCTAGAATAGGCTCATGATTTTGTTTCCAAGTTATGTACCACCTCCAAGCTCTGTGACATGGCTATGTACTGGATAGCTGAAGGGAATGGGAGCATATCAGAAAACTCAGATATCAGTGTGACTAGGAGAGTCTCAGTGGAGAAACCCTGCTTTGGGTCTTTTGCTTACCTATTTGTCCGTTGCCCTGAATGTCAGGAAGGTCTTTGCCTCAGGTCGCCCCTTTGTGAAGCCTGAAGAAAACAGTTTTCAGATGGAAATGAATGGGCATCACCTTGGGCTCTTTGCTTAATTGCTTTGGAATGGGATGAGTCTGAATCAGCCTCTTGGTTCTGTGTGAGGCTGTGGCTTAGATTCTCAGCACCTGTTGGGTCTAAAGAAAGATCCCATGTGTGCATCCAAAACGAAAATGGCCAAAAGAGCAGTCATTGTGCATGAAGTCTCTCACCTTCCTTTGTAATGTTCCTTCCTCCGTCAAGTGAGAATAGGGATTCCTTGGGTCTAATGAGTTCTTCAAAGCTCTGTAGAGTCTAGCCCATTGGTGCTTGGGTTTTCTCATAACTCCAATTCACATAAAGAATCTAAACTCCATAGTCAGTAGGCCACAAATTGGAGAAGTGAAGCAGTATTAACAGCAGGCATATTTAATCACTCCTGGTTCACAGGAAGGGAGTCCGGGTCTTTAGGCAAATGAGGGGTAAGGGAGCTTCTTTTGGACACTGTCTTGGGCTGTGCCTCTCAAGTAAACCTCCAGCCAGAGGTTATTATGAGTGTCTTTATGGAAGAAGATGAGGGCTAGGTGGGAGTGTTTTGGTTTTAAATGTGATCACTTGTGTGGCGGTTGGAAGAGATGATTGGTTACACCTGGGCTTCAACTCTGGTGTGATTCCACTTAGAGACTGATTTCTGGAACTGACCTCAGAGAAGTATTGCAATGAATTGTGTTGGGATTTTAGGAGGCCTCGCATGAGAGTCGCCCTTGGAAAATGAGTCTTGGCCCAGGGTTGCTTTCCACAGAGCACTGGAAATCTCAGCCAGGATATCACATTATTTTATTCTGAAAGACTTGGCAACCATAGTTGAGAGTCAAAACAAACAAGGACCTCACATTGTAGACCTCAATGGGCCTGGCTTCATGTGAACTTTTGGCCACTCTTTGGGAAGCCTTGCCTGTGAGAGTTCTCCAGATCTTTCATTGAAATGAGCTTTCTCACCATTTAATGGTTCCTAAATGAATTGAAACCCACAGTGCCTCCAACTTCATCCTTGAAAAATGGTTAGATAAATACCATGAAATGCTTAAAATTCCCATGAGCAGGTGGCACTGGAGAACCTTTGGATGTCCTGTTTCTGATCATAAGTATACCTGAAGGTGCCTTGATTGACTGGGTTTCATGAAAATAATATAGAAAAGACATGCTAGTAAGATGGAGGCTGCTGAGTAGTGGGCCTAGAGAAATTGTGGGCAGGTGTGTGATAAAAAATCTGTGGTGTGGCCATATGGATATGCCATTGGCTTCCAAATGGATTAAGACTGATATGGTGCAGCCAGCAGACCCTTCTATGTAAAGGCATCTTGTGATATTGAGGAGTTTCAGGGCAATGTTCAGAATCAGGTTACTATGCTCAAAGAGGCAAGCTTGTGGGATAGAAGCCTGGTTGGTGCATTTTCCTGCAGACCCTGACCCACCAAACGTGACAGAACTCCCTCCAGCACTGTGTCCCAGTTGAACTCCTTGATTCGTGAAGCAAATACCAAACTCCCAGTGCAGCAGCAAGAAACACCACGAAAGATGGAGTATGAACAAATGGGTTCACAGTGCACATGGGGAGACACTTAGCCCCCACTGGCCACAGTTTGCCTACAAAGAGAGGATTTAGCAATGCTTCCTCATGTTCATTTTAAAATAAGTAACCATGTCCTCCAGGTCCCATAGATGCAGACCCAGCTTTGATGGTCTCACTACAATGGAAGCTAAAGCTCCTGAGAACAACATATATTACATCTGCCCAACCTCAGAGGGAGTTTCTTAAGAAGACTTTAGGCCAGCAGAGTTCCATGTTTGTGTGTGGTGAGCCGCTTCTGCAGATTATGGTCGCCATTGCAGGATGGTGCTGGCTCCACTGTGGTCTGTAACAAACAACTCCTTTTTGGGAGAGTTGGTGCATGGTTTTTCAGCACCCTGTGAGAAAGTTCCACGTGGAAGCTTTGCTTTGGGGCTTGGGATGCTTTATTAAGGCTGGAAGGGGCATCCAACAAGGAAGAAGAAGAAATATCAAGGGCCTGAATAAACTGCTGAAAGAAGATTCCTGAGTTGCGTCTTCCTTGCGGGCAAGTTGTCGCGACAAGTGGTGCTGAAAACCCGGGAACCAGAACTTTCAGCAGTCAGGGGTGGTGCACCGGTTAGTCCCAGGTAAGTGGGACCCGCGGTCAAAGCGGAGGTTAGTCCCAGGTAAGTGGGACCCGCGGTCAAAGCGGGGATTAGTCCCAGGTAAGTGGGACCCACTATCAAAGCGGCAGCTCCTCTGTAAAGCCAGAGAGAGCATTACATCTTATTGCAGCTGCACTGTGTACTTTTGCTCTTACTTTCACTTTTGTTTTTTGTGTGTCTTTTGTTGTGTCATGAGTGCCGTATCTTCAAGTCCGCTTCTCCTGGCCCTAGATAACCTGTTACGTTGCAAGGGCCTAGAAGTGAAACGTAGTACTTTACAGAGATTTTTACGGAAGACAGATATTTCTGCACCGTGGTTTGCGTTCTCGGGCAGGCTTACTATACCTAGCTGGGATAAGTTAGGCACAGATCTTGACTTTGCTTCTGAGCAGGGCATATTAGAGGGTGGGGTGATACCCCTTTGGAAGATGATCCGTAGTTGCCTCCCAGATGGCAGATGTCAGGAAGCACTTACTAAAGGACAAGAAGTTTTTGAGCAACTACATGAGGAAAAGTCTGAAGGATCACATAGTGAAGTGGCAGAGAACATTGGGAGTAAGAGTAGTGAGAAGGCAAAAGAGCCTGAAACTAAAAATAGGAGAAGGCTCTACCCAGACTTGGCTGAATTAAAAACGCCTGAGAACACAAGCGGCTCAGAGAGTTCTGAGGACCTTGATATATTGTTACAACAACTACGAAAGATAAAAGTGAAGAAAAAGAAAAAAGGGATACAGGGCACGCAGGCCTACTGTAAAAAGGGGACGGGATCCAATATCGGTCAACAACACTCTGAGGAGGAGGAGGTAGAATATCTCAAAGAAGATATGGTGCCGGTTGCCCCACCCACGTATGTGGGGGAGAGCCAAAATTCCGGGAGATATTTTCATGCGCAAGTTTGGAGGACAGTTAATACAGATATGGGACTTGCATACCCTGTATTTCAGGACAATAACAGGGGAAGATATCATGAGCCTTTAGACTTTAAGAAAATTAAAACCTTGGCGGAATCTTTCCGCACTTATGGCGTGGATGCCGCTTTCACCCTTACTCAGGTGGAGGGACTTGCTATATTTTGTATGACTCCTTCAGATTGGGCTAGCCTTGTTCGGGCTTGTGTTTCTCCAGGTAAATATTTGGACTGGAGAGCCTTTCTGCTAGAGGGCGCTGTTGAGCAGGCCGCCCAAAACTATGCGGCGGGACACCCCCATTGGGACAAGGATATGCTTTTAGGACAAGGCAGATTTGCTAATCAACAGACAGGATTCCCTCCTGAGGCATATGATCAAATTAACAACATTTGCATTCGGGCATGGAAGTCACTTCCAAATAGAGGAGAGGTGTCTGGTTACTTGACTAAGATTCTGCAGGGCTCTACAGAACCCTTTTCAGATTTTGTAGCAAGGATGGTGGATGCCGCTGGAGAGATTTTTGGGGACCCTAATAGGCACCTACAGGGGCGTAAGCATCCTGTGCTAGCTCATCAAAAGCTTAACAGGTTTGGTCTGGGTTTTTCCTAGGGGCCACTGGGGCTCAAATACCCATAACATGGCTCACCGAGGAGCCTGTTTGGGTGCCTCAGTGGCCTCTTCCCTCGGCTAAACTGGCAGCAGCCCATGATCTAGTCAAAGAACAACTTGATTTGGGTCACATCCAACCTTCTACTTCTCCATGGAATACTCCCATATTTGTCATTAAGAAAAAATCAGGGAAGTGGCACCTACTGCATGATCTACAAGCAGTTAATGCTCAGATGCAACTTATGGGACCCATTCAAAGAGGGCTGCCTCTGCTCTCCTCTGTTCCTCAAGGCTGGCATATAATTGTTATTGACATTAAAGACTGTTTCTTTTCCATTCCTTTGCATCCTAAAGATTCACAACGTTTTGCTTTCACCCTTCCCTCGTGTAATCACGAGGAACCAGATCAAAGGTTTGAGTGGGTGGTGTTGGCACAGGGGATGGCTAACAGTCCCACGATGTGCCAAATGTATGTGGGGAAGGCACTCGCACCTCTCAGACATAAGTATTCCTCCACCAAGATCATTCATTATATGGATGATGTGTTATTGGCCGCAAAATTAGAACAGACAGTTAATGAGGCTTATAAAGAACTCGTGATGCTGTTGGCTCAACATGGACTGCACATCGCACCTGAAAAGGTTCAAACAGGGGATTCTATTAGGTATTTGGGAGCGACAATTGGGTATGACAAATTAAAACCACAAAAAATTACCATCAGGACTCAAGATTTCCAAACTCTAAATGATTTTCAAAAATTGCTGGGAGACATTAATTGGATAAGAGGATATTTACATATTCCTAATATTGTGCTCCAGCCTTTGTATGCTACTCTTAACGGTGATCCAGATCTTGCTTCCCCTAGTAGCCTCACTACTGAGGCTAGAGTGGCCCTTATAAAAATAGAAAAAGCTATACAGCATGCCAATCTATGCAGGCTCCAGAGTGATAAACCTTTCCAGTTATGTGTGCTTGCCACTATGCGGCAGCCTACTGGAATACTGTGGCAAGATGGGCCTTTACTATGGATCCACCCACATGTATCCCCAGGAAAATCCTTAGAATATTATCCTGATGCTGTTGCAGCGTTGGCACTTAAAGGGATTCAACAAAGCATTCAATTTTTCGGCCAATCACCTTCTTCTCTTATCATACCCTACACTAAAGCTCAACTTAGTGTTTTATGTGCTACTCTAGACAACTGGGCTATTCTGTGTTGCTCGTTTCAAGGGGGTATTGATAATCACTACCCTTCTCATCCATTACTCCATTTTGTTAAAGAACATCCCATCATTTTCCCTAAGGTAACTTCATCCAGTCCAATTCCGGGGGCTGTTAACATTTTTACTGATGGTTCCAAGTCTGGAATGGGACCTTATGTAATTCATGACTCTCCCCCTATCCAGCATCAATTTGCTCCTGGAAATCCACAATGGATAGAGCTACAAATTGTTATTGAAGTTTTTAAACAGTGTTCTTTTCCTTTTAATCTTATTTCGGACTCCAGCTATGTGGTACAAGCACTAAAAGTCCTGGAGGCCGTGGGAGCTATTAGTGATGCCCACAATGTGTCTGCTTACTTTACTCAGCTTCAACAGCTTATCTCTAACCGCACTGCTTCTTTTTATCCAATGCACATCAGGGCTCACACCTCTCTTCCTGGTCCGTTATCCCAGGGTAATGCCTGTGCGTGCGGACTTAGCCACTAGAGGTCAATTGATATGCTTGGCTTCCTCCTTAGAGGGGGCTAAGTTGTTTCACCAAATCTTCCATGTTAATGCATTAACGCTGCACAGGCATTTTTCCATTTCAAGAGCGGATGCTCGGCAGATAGTATTGCAATGTCCCCACTATGTCACATTTCTTCATCCCCCTAATTATGGAGTAAACCCACGGGGATTAAAGCCATTGGTTGTTTGGCAAATGGATGTGACACATATACCTGACTTTGGTAACCTCAAGTATGTGCATGTTTCCGTTGATACGTGCTCTGGAATTATCCATGCTTCTGCTTTATCAGGAGAAAAGGCACGTAATGTCATTACTCACTGTTTAGAGGCATGGGCAGCATGGGGTGCACCTGCATCCCTTAAGACTGATAATGGACCTGCTTATACTGGCAGACAATTTACAGCTTTTTGTTCTACTATGGGAGTGCAACTTACTCATGGTTTGCCTTACAATCCTCAAGGACAAGGCATTGTTGAGTGTGCTCATCGCACCTTAAAGGAAACTTTACAAAAACAAAAAGGGGGAATAGGAGCTGAACACACTCCTAAAGAACGCCTGTCCTTAGCTCTCTTTACCATTAATTTTTCGAATTTGGATATTCATGGTGGCTTTGTGGCCGATAGACATGTGTCCCCTCAGCCCTCTGTGATTGGCTATGTTAAGTGGAAGGATGTTCTTACGGGCCAATGGAACGGCCCTGACCCCGTGCTGACATGGGCACGAGGATCTGTATGTGTTTTTCCCCAGGATCGTACGGAACCGTTGTGGGTCCCTGAACGCTTGACAAGAAGAGTCTCGACATCAACTGACCAGCAACAAGAGATACCACAACAATTCTGTGATGAGGATCTTCATTCTGCTAAGTGCTCTGGCTCTGGTGCTGGTGCCGATGGCACAGGCGACACCAATGCGGTGGTGGGCAGTGGCACGGGCATGGCCAATGCCGATGCCGGTTCATGGTAATTCTAGTGTCCTCCCCACTCTTTTTTCTACCTCATGTGAGATGTCTGCTCCCTGTGCCTCTCCTAGAGGGGACATGGAGAGAATTTTTAATCAATCTCAAGTTAATCTCACAGGAGTTTTTTGTTTCAGCCTTAGAAACGCTAATTGCATTAGCCTTAAGACCAAAAATTTGACTAACTGGGAGGACCCATTGCAGTCCAATCAGGTCTCAGGAAGCATTATCAGTGCTGTATTGAGCAAGGTAGCTTCGGGGAATCAATCAGGCTCAGAGACCCCTGCAAACAGCAGCTCTGCTCTTAACATAACTACCTTGGCTATTATCTCCGAGGTACTAATCCCAGTGCCTCCTTTTTTTAGTAGTATTTATAATGCCACTCATTTCAAGGCCTCTCCTTACTGTTCCCCTAATCTTGGTTTCCCTCCAATATTTACGCCTTGTCAGGATCATTCTTGGGAGAAACATCAAGTTGCTAAAGGTTTCTCCCTTTCCCCCTCTCTTGATAGGTATGTTTATAACTTTAACAATAGTGCCAGCTCCTCTACAGGAGTAGGTTGGTCCTGGTTTTAATGGCTGATTTCCAATGAAAAGGGGGCTTCAGCCGATATTTCTGCACTGGCTCAGTTGGTAGGAGCCAAAAGTTGGCTGGCTAATATTTCTGGTACTGTTAGGGAAAGTGAACGAGGTAATAGACTTACATCTGTTTCATTCAACTCTCTGTTGTATAATGCCACATTGCCTCCTGCAATGGTCTGTGTCCAATCCCCCTTCTTATTCCTTTTGGCTAAGGCCACCTCATCGGGGATGCTGGATTGTTCTCATACTACCTGTCTCTTATCTGAGTGTTGGAATGGTTCCTGGACTGTAGCAGTGTTTATGAAGATTCCAACTTTTGTCCCAATCCCGGTCACTGCGGATCCTGATAAATTCCCTATTGTTGAGCTACTTAGAGTCCACAGAGATTTTGGAATCACAGCGGCTATTGTGACAGCCGTGGCGGTATCTGCTGCTTCAGCGGTTACGGCCAGAGTGGCTATGGCCAATCAAGTACAAACTGCTGCCACTATTAATCAAGTTGTCCAACAAACTTCCACCATACTTGAATCCCAAAATACAATTAATCAACATATTTTGTCAGGGATTTTAGCTGCCAACCAAAGAATAGATTTACTCCAAGCTCAGGTAGAAGAATTGGCTGACTTAGTGCTTTTGGGTTGTGTTGACCAACGTGCACATTGATGCATAACCTCTGTCAGATTTAATGATTCCAGGAATGCTTCCCGCACCATTGGCGAATATTTGGCTGGAAATTGGTCCATGGAAGCGGAAGACATGATCCAGTCTCAACTAACCCAGATAGCTGTCTTGAATAGCACCCGTGTTGATCCCGTGACTTTGGGTCAATTCACCGATTGGATATCTTCTGCCTTTTCCTTTTTTAAAGAGTGGGTGGGGGTAGGCATTTTTGGTGCAATGTGTTGCTTCGGTATGTTTCTCTGTTTGTGGTTTCTCTGTTGCCTCAAGGCCCGCAATGCTCACGATAAGGCTATGATCATCCAAGCTCTTGCAGCTTTAGAAAATGGCAATTCACCTCAAGTCTGGCTTGCACATCTTAAACAGTAAATCTTTGACATGGTCGTTGCACCCCAAGTTATTATAACATTGCACTGGGATCGGCATGTCTTTCCTCGTTATTCTCTTAGTGTTGGAAAGCCCTTGCACTCTGCCGGTCTTGCTGCCATTGCACGCAGGTGGGTTTCCACACTAATGCTTCTCTATCGCCTTAAAGTCCGTGCCTTTCTTTCAGGGTGCTGTCAACTCGTTTGTCGTTGTGTACAGCCACAGTTCAGCCTCAGCTGTCCCCCTTCGTCCACCTTCGTCATGATACAGGATGCGAGGCAAGGCACTGCACTTGAGTGATCCTTGAAGTGGACCTCAAGGAGAGCATGTCCTATTGCATGCGGGTTTGATGTCCACGCCCCGCCCCACGAAAAAGGCGTCGGCTGATATGGCTTCAGATCTGGGGAAGGGCCCTCCTTAGGACTGAGCCATACTATGCAGCCACTTCTGCACAGTGGGATAGGACCTCTACTCTCGCCTGTATTGTTTTCAGAAAACAGAAAGTGGGAACTGTGGTGAGCCGCTTCTGCAGATTATGGTCGCCATTGCAGGATGGCGCTGGCTCCACTGTGGTCTGTAACAAACAACTCCTTTTTGGGAGAGTTGGTGCATGGTTTTTCAGCACCCTGTGAGAAAGTTCCACTTGGCAGCTTTGCATTGGGGCTTGGGATGCTTTATTAAGGCTGGGAGGGGCATCCAACAAGGAAGAAGAAGAAATATCAAGGGCCTGAATAAACTGCTGAAAGAAGATTCCTGAGTTGCGTCTTCCTTGTGGGCAAGGGGTCTCGACATTTGTGGAGTGTTTACATTGTCCCTTACTTTTGGAAACTCCTCTACCACCCCCAAAGTTGTGAAAATTGAGCAGTTTTCATTGCAGATATATATTCACAGATTTTTCTAACTCTTCTCCTCTAACTGTGTCATACTTGGGGCGAAGGTAATGTCACAGCATTGTTCTGGATGAGATTGAAAAGATTTTTGTGTAGCAAATATTTGCATACACATTGGATCCATTTTTCAATTTTCCATTTGAAATACTGAATACATGACACTATCCCATACCCTACTAGCCTTTGACTATTCATCCTAATATGATGGAGAAAAATAACCTAAACAGAATACAAATACAAGCAGTTTAGAGGAGGCATGGTATATAGTTGAACTTTCCTTTTGCATGATAAACGGTAGGTGTTATAAATCTAGTCAATTTTTAATTAAAATAGTTCTCTATGTGTTTTTAAAATTAACTACTATGTGAATTCCTGTCTCCCTTTCTCTGTAGCCTATTCATCATCACATGTATTTTTATATGCACTTATAAAATCCTACCTGGTATTATAGGTACATTTTTGTGAGGTTGCTGACTTGGCAGGTACAAATTGTGAGAAGAGATCACTCCTCCTAAACGCTGTTGGAACTGAAAATTCCACCTATAGGGGAGCTTCCTAGTAGAACAACATTATACGTAAACTCATGTTCAGTAAAATAAATATTTTTACATATGTGGATGATATATATTTAAAGATGAATTTCGATTGGCATATATATTAGTACTTTTTAATGTCTGTGTGTGTGTTTTGTGTATATATGTATATGTGTATATATATACACTCTCCAGATTTTTCAAACTATGAAATATATGTGTCTTACTTAAATTCCCTAAATTCATTCATGCTCATGGACTTAGATTTATAATCAACTTTTCACAATATTATTCTTAGAAATATTCATCCACCTTAAATACATATTTGTTTACTAGTAGTGAAAACTAACTTCAGTGAATGGTGTATACAAATCCTAATAATTCTACAGTAATTGACCCAGTCAAACATCAATGCAAGTATATTCCTATGGGACATGATATGTAATTTGATGTTTATTTTTATTCAACATTGGTACATTATTATTTCTTCAGTTTTTGCACATCATAGGATATATATTTCATCCACAAGTGAGTGAATTTATAGGCATTTGTTTCAACTTTAATCACTTCCTGCTTCAGAACACATGTATTGTCAGGGTTTCTTGACTGGATTTTTCATGAGACTTCTTTCCAAACACATTATTTTCGATTTCCATAATCACTTTAGAAGCAAAACTCACACACTCTTCATGATAAACCAAAACACTAATATTACCATTAGATGAATAACTGGTTGGAATGAATGATTGTATATCCATATAAGATTTCCTGTAATTTTTCAGATATCAATTCAAACCATTATTTAAAGTTGGAACAAGTTATATTATTTATTCACAGTATGGTCTATTCATGCTTTATCTCTATATTCATAAACACAGGGTACACCTATTTTTACCCCCAATACTAATTTATACGTCTTCAATGTATTGCTCCCAGAAATGGTGGAAGAAATACTTATGTCACCTGATTTATGTATACATTTTATCACAGTAATATTCTGGACAAAAATTGTAAAGGTCACACTTATGATTCTACCAAAGCCTAAATGGAAAGTGAACATAGATTACTAAAAACATCTATTTCAAGGTTGCCTAATGCTCTCAAATGTCAATCCTAATGGTAACTACGTATTTCTTTCTTTCTAAGATTATATATTCAAACTCAACCCTGTTGAAAATGTCTAATCCTCTCACTCACTTTATACATTGCCTGATTTAGTAATGCCTCTATTGATATCTGCTTTTCTACATATTTTCCCCAGTTCATGATAGTGACTGACTCTTCATATGTGCTGACATATACATTCGCTCTCTAACTGAATCCCTATTGCTAAAGAACTTTTGGTCCAAATCATATACTCACTCTTCTTCCTAAACCTACCGACTATCTTTCAAATCCTAATGACTATCCTTTTTTGAGTGGATGTTCTCTTCTACATTCAATCTTCCAAGGTACAAGGTCCTGTGCCATTGTATATCAAATTTTCTGAGACATCTGTGCAGAACATAATTCAAAGCTAAGTATCCCAATCAAGGGCCCAATGCCCTTGTGGGTTTTAAATCATACCTAGATTTCTGTTTTCATAATTATATTTCACCTCTACATTCTTGTAAATATCGCAGGTTCCCAATACAATTATTCATGGAGCAGAATGATTTCTAACCCAAATCAAACCTGTTATTAACCCTAAACATACACTGTTCCCTCAATCTCATTTTACAGAAGAGCAGGGACAGAGTTGTTCTTACAATACAGGAAAGTAGGGGACATTCAACCTGCTGAGAACCTCAAAGGTCCATGCAGAAATGATACCTGGAGAAGTTGTAGGCAGGTATGAAGGACCTAAGAGAGCAAAGGCCAATTTGCATGGCAAACAACCTGGTCAGGATGAAAGGATGTTTCTGAATCAGGCTCTCTCTTCTTTTTTGTGGAGAAGATGGACCAAACCAGGCCTGTGTGGAGAGCTGTTCCCGGGTGCCTATGATTGATATACCATTCTAACTTGTGAAAGTGTCAGAGAAAGTAGGGACAGCCACCATCTCACTGGACCTTTGGAAGCAATTGTTAGGACAAAGGGGTTGCCAAGGCAGTGACCTCATTCAGTTCCAAAGAAAGTGATGTACCTCATTTCCTTGGTGATGGAACTCTCTGAACTTGGTATCCAAGAAGCCAGGCACCCAGATGCATTCCCAGTCCCAGTCCCAGTGGGCTCACTTGTGTGGATTTACCAAGGACAGTTAGTCTTTCTTGGTACCTACTGATGTGAGAATGGCAAAATGCCAGGAGAGCTCTTAAGAGGGACCTTTCCTGATAAAGCAGGTAGTGGCTCACCACTTTTTCCTGACAACTTCACAGTGTTGGCCAAGGAAACAAGAGAGGGTACAGGCCATTTCGGGGGAACATAGTATGGCCCACCAGTCAGAGGACACACCGGATAGTCAAAGACTTACTTGGGGGAAGGAGGTGCCTTTGTGAGTGTGGGTTTGTTGTTTTCTCTCATGTTCTGAGAATAGGTAGGAAAGGCGTTTTTTTTTTTTTTTTTTTTTGTTTGTTTGTTTGTTTGGAGTGAACTGTTTCTAGTAAGTCGTTTGACAAGGTGAGTGTTTCTATGTCTGTGTATCCCACTGTGTCCGTGGTTGTAGACACGAGAAAAGACAATGCAACAATGGATGTGTCCTGTCTACTAGAAAACTTCCCAGAATTCATCCTGTCTAACTTATGAATGGAGTGTGGCTTTCCTTATGGATGGGCAAAACCTACTACCTTCCTAAGTCCCATTTTTTCTTCCTGAATTCTGGCCACTCTCCAGAATAGGATCATGGATTTGTGTCCAAGATAGGTGCCAACTCCAACGTCTGTGACATGGCCTTGTACTGGATAGCTAAATGGAATGGCCAGTATCTCAGAAAACTCAGATATCAGTGTGACCAGGAAACTCTCAGTGGAGAAACCCTGATTTGGGTCATTTGCTAACCTATTGTTCTGTTGCCCTGAATTTCAGGAACGTCTTTGCCTCAGGCCACCCCTTTATGAACCCTGAAGAAAACAGTTTTCAAATGTAAATGAATGGGCATCACCTTGGATTCTTTGCTTAATTTCTTTGGAATAGGATGTGTCTGAATCAGCCTCTTGGCCCTGTGTGAGGCTGTGGCTTATATTCTCAGCACCTGATGGATCTAAAGAAAGATTCCATGTGTGCATCCAAAACCAAAATGGCAAAATGTTCAGTCATTGTGAATGAATTCTATTGCCTTCCTCTGTTAGGTTCCTGAAATCCATCAAGTGAGAATAGGGATCCTTTGGATCAAATGAGTTCCTCAAATCTCTGCAGAAGGGCTTGTCTTTTCTCCTGATTCCAATTCACATAAAGAATCTAAACCCCACAGTCAGAAGGCCTCAAATTGGAGAAACGGAGCAGTATTAAGGGCAGGAATATTTGATCACTCCGGTTTCACAGGAAGGGTTTCCAGCCCACCCTGACTTTAGCCAAATGAGGGACATGGAGCTTATTTTGGACACTCTTTGGAATATGCCCCTCATGGAAAGCTTCAACCAGAGGTTATGATGAGTGTCTACATGGAAGAAGATGGAAGCCATGTGGGAGTGTTTTGGTTTTAATTGTGGTCATTTGTTTGGCGGTGTGGAGAGATGACTGGGTCAACCTGGGCTTGAACTCTGGTGTGATTCCCCTTAGAGACTGCGTTCTGGAACTGACTCAGAGAAGTATTGTCATAAATTGTGTTGGGATTTTATGAGGCCACGCATGAGAGTCGCCCTTGGAAACAGAGAGCTTGGCCCAGGTGGCTTTCCTCAGAGTACTGAGAATCTCAGCCAGGATATCACAGGATTTTATTCTTTAATACTTGGCAGCAATAGTTGAGAGTCAAAACACACATGGAACTCATATTGGAGAACTCAATGGGCCTGGCATCATGTGACCTTTTGTCCACTCTTTTGGAAGCCTTGCATGTGAGAGTTCTCCAGAGCTTTCTTTGAAATGAACTTCCTCAACTTTTAATGGTTCCTGAATGAATTGAAACCCACAGTGCCTCCAACTTCATCCTTGAAAAATGGCTACATAAATACCATGAAATTTTTGAAATTCCCATGACCTGGTTGCACTGGGGAACCTTTGGATGTTCTGTTGCTGATCATGAGTGTACCAGACCGTGCCTTGTTTGACTGGGTTTCATGAAAATGGTGTAGAACAGAGATGCCAGTATATTGAAGCCTGCAGAGTAGTGGGCCAAGAGCTGTGGTGTGCAGGTGTGTGAAAAAATATCTGTGGTTGAGACATGTGGATCTCCCATTGACTTCCAAATAGCTTGTGGCTGACATGGTGCAGCCAGCAGGCTCTTTCTTGTAAAGGCATCTTTTTATATGGAGAGGTTTCAGGGCAATTTTCAGGATAGGGTTGCTATGGTCAAGGAGAAAGCTATGTGGGATAGAAGCCTGATTGGTGCATTCTCCTGCAGACCCTGACAAACCACATGTGACATAACTCCCTCCAACACTGTGTCCCAGATGAACTCCTTGTATTTCATGAAGCAAATACCAAACTCCCAGTGCAGGAGCAAGAAACACCATGGAAAGTGGAGGATGACCAAATGGCTTCACAGTCCACACGGGGAGACACTTACCCACAGTGGCCACAGTTTACATACAAATGGAGAATTCGGCACTGCTGTCTCATGTTCTTTGGACATAGATGCAGGGTCAGCTTTGATGTTCTCACTACAAAGGAACATAGTTTCTGACAAGCTCCTGAGAACAACAAATATTTCAAGTGTCCAACCACAGAGGCAGTTTCTCAAGAAGTATTATTCTGGCAGAGCTCCATGTACGTGGAGTGTTTACCCTGTCCCTTAGTTTTGGAAATTCCTCTACCACCTCCAAGGTTGTGAACTCCTGATTATTTTCCATTGCAGATATGTATTCACATATTTTCTAACTATTTTCCTCTAATTGTGTCTTACTTGGGGTGAAGGTAATGTAAAGGCATTTTTCTGGATGAGAGTAGGAAGATTTTTGTGTAGCACATATTTGCATACACATTGGATACATTTTCCTATTTTCCATTCGACATACTGAATCCCTGACAATAACCCATACCCAACTAGACTCTTACTGATAATCCTAATATGATGGAGAAAAATAACCCAAACAGAATAGAAACACAAGCAGTTCAGTGAATGTATCACATATATTTGGACTTGCCTTTTGCATAACAAATTGTAGGTGTTTCAAATCTTGTCAATTTTAATTGATATAGTTCTACATGAGTTTTTAAAGTTAACAACTATGTGAATTTCTGTCTCCCTTTCTCTGTAGCCTATTCAGCACATGTATTTTTATATGCACATATAGAATTCTACCTGGTATAACAAGTACATTATTGTGAGTGCATGCATTGGCAGATACAAATTGTGAGAAGAGACCACCCCTCCTAAACACTTTTGGAATTTAAAATTCAACCTATGGGTGACCTTCCTAGTGGAATATTATACATAAATCCATTTTCATTAAAATATAAATTTTTCCATCTCTGGAGGATATATATTTCATGATGAATTTCGATTGGCATATATATTGCTACATTTTAATGTCTCTGTGTGTGTGTTTTGTATATATATATATATATATATATATATATATATATATATATATATATATATATTGTCCAGATTTTTCAAAATATGAAATATATGTGTCTTATATACACTCCCTGAATTCATTCATGTTCATGTATGTGGATTTATAATCAACTTTTCACAAGATTTTTCTCAGAAATATTCATCCACGTGAAATACATGTTTGTTTCCTAGTACAAAAAACTCACTACAGTGAATGGTGGTTACAGATCCTAATATTGCTACACTAACTGACTCAGTTTAACATCAATGCAAGTAGATTCCTATGTGACATGGTGTGTATTTTGAGGTTCATTTTCATTCAACACTGGTATATTACTATTTCTTAAGTTTTTGAACATCATAATATATATATTTCATCCACAAGTTCACAAATTTATAGGCATTTGTTTCAGTTTCCATCATTTCCTGCTTCAGAACACATGATTTCCTCCAGGTTTCTTGACTGGCCTTTTCATGAAACTTCTTTCCAAACACATTATTTTCGATTTTCATAATCAATTTTAAAGCAAACCTCACACACTCTTCATGATAAAGCATAACCCTAAAATTACCATTAGATGTATAACTGGTTGTAATGAATGGATGTATATCAATATAAAATTTCCTGTATATTTTCAGATATCAATTCAATCCATTATTTAAAGTTGGAGCCAGTTATATTATTTATTCACAGTATGGTCTATTCATGCATTTTCTCTATATTCAGAGACACAGGGCACACCTATTTTTACTCCCAAAATTAATTTATATGTCTTCAAAAACTTGTTTGCAGAAATGGTGGAAGAAATACTCATGTTTCCTGATGTACATATACATTTTATCACAGTAATATTCAGGACACAAAATGCAAAGTCACATTTATGATTGTACCAAATCCTAAATGGAAAGTGAGCATGGATTACAAAAATCATCCATCTCCAGGTTGCCTAATGCTCTCAATTGTAAATCCTATTTGTGTCTATATATTTGTTTCCTCCTAAGATTATATACTCAACCTCAAGCCTGTTGAAAATGTCTAATCCAATCACTCACTTTATTCTTTTCCTGATTTCCTAATATCTCTATTGATATCTACTTTCCTACATATTTTCCCCAGTTCATCTTTGTGACTGAGTCTTCACATGTTCTGACATCTACATTCACTCTCTACTCGAAACCCTCTTGCGAAAGAACTTATGGTCCAAATCATTTACTCACTCTTCTTCCTAAACCTACGGATGATCATCCTAATCCTACTGACTATCTTTTTTTGACTGGATGTTCTCTTCTACATTCAATTATCCAAGGTACAAGGTCCTATGCCATTGTATATGGATTTATCTGAGATAACTGTGCGGAACATAATTCAAAGATAAGTATCCAACTCAAGGGCCCAATTTGCCCTTCAGGGCTTCAAATCTTACTTAGATTTCTGTTTTCATAATTATATTTCCCCTTTCTTGTAAATATCACAGGTTTCAAGTACCATTATTCATCCCACAGAATGATTCCTAACTCAAATTGAACATGCTATTAACCCTAAACATACACTGTTCCCTCAATCTAACTTTACAGAAGAGCAGGATCAGAGTTGGTCTTACAAAAGAGGAATGTAGGGGATCTTCCACCTGCTGAGAACCTCAAAGGTCCATGCAGAAATAATCCCTGGAGAAGTTGTAGGCAGCCATGAAGAACCTGAGAGAGCACAAGTCATCTTCCATGGCAAACATCCTGGTCAGGATGAAGGTTTGTGTCTGAATCAGCCTTTCTCTTCTTAATGTAGAGAAGATGGACCAAACCAGGCCTGTGTGGAGAGATGTTCCTGGGTGCCTATGGTTGATATACCATCCTAACTTGTGAACGTGTCACAGGAATTAGGGGTAGCCTCCATCTATTGGGACCGTTGAATGGAACTGTTAGGACAAAGTGGTCGCCAAGGTAGTGACCTCATTCTGTTCCTGAATGAAGTGACCTACCTCACTTTCTTGGTGATGGAACTATCTGAACTTGGGATCCAGGAATCCAGGCACCCAGAGCGAGTCCCAGTCCCAGTTCCAGTGGGCTCAGTTTTTTGAAATAACCAAGGACAGTGTCAGTCTTCCTTGGTACCTACTTATGTGAGGATTGCCAAATGCCAGCAGCGCTCTGAAGAGTGTACTTTTTCAGAAAGCATGTAGTTGTTCATCGCTTGCTCCTCACAACTCCTCAGAGTTGGCCAAGGAGACCAGATCTGAGACAGGACAAGCCATTTCGGGAAAACATAGTAGGGCCCACGAGTCATTGGACACTCCTGATGGTCACAGACCTATTTGTGAAAACGAGGTGCCTTTGTGGGTGTGGATGTGAGTTTGTGATTTTGTCTCATGTTCTGAGAATAGGTAGGAAAGGTGGTTTGTTTGGTTTGGAGTGGACTGTGTCTGGTAAGTCCTTTGAGGAGCCGAGGGTTTCTATGTCTGTCCATCTCTCTGTGACCTTGGTTGTAGATATTAGAAAAGAGAATGCATCAATGAATGTGTCCTGTGTAGTAGAAATCTTCCCAGAATTCATCCTACCCAATTTATGAAAGGAATTCAGCTTGCCTTTTGGATGGGCAATGCCTACTATCTTCCTAAGTTTCTCTTTTCTTCCTGAATTTTGCCACTCTCCAGAATAGGATCATGGTTTTGTGTCCAAATTATTTACCACCTCCAATCTCTGTGACATAGCCATGTACTGGATAGCTGATGGGAATTGGAGCATCTCAGAAAACCCAGATATCAATGTGACCAGGAAAGTCTCAGTGGGGAAACCCTGATTTGGGCCTATTGCTTACCTATTCTTCTGTTGCCCTTAATGTCAGGAAGGCCTTTGCCTCTGGCCAAACCTTTGTGAAGCCTGAACAAAACAGTTTTCAAATGGAAATGAATGGACATCACCTGTGGCTCTTTGCTTAATTGCTTAGGAAAGGGATGTGTCTGAATCAGCCACTTGACCCTGTGTGAGGCTTTGGCTTAGATTCTCAGCACCTGATGGATCTAAAGAAAGATCCCATGTTTGCATCCATAACCAAAATGCCAAAAAGTGCAGTAATTGTGGATGAAGTCTCTCGCCTTCCTCTGTAAGGTTCCTGACCTCCATCAAGTGAGAATAGGGATCTTTTGGGTCAAATGAGCTCTTCAAATCCCTGCAGAGTCTAGCCCATAGTTGCTTGTGTTGTCTCATGACTCCAAATCACATACATAATCAATACATGACAGTGAGTAGGCCTCAAATTGGAGAAGCACAGCAGTATTTAGGGCAGGCCTATTTGATCACTCCTGTTTCACAGGAAGTGTTTCCAGGCCACCCAGACTTTAGGCAAATGAGGGGCAAGGAAGTCTATTTTGGACACTGTCTTGTGCTGCACCCCTCATGGAAACATACAGCCAGAGGTTATGATGAATGTCTATATGGATAAAGATGAGGGTCATGTGGGAGTGTTTTGGTTTAAATTGTGGTCATTTGTGTGGCAGTTGGAAGAGATGACTGGGTCCACCTGCTCTTGAACTCTGGTGTGATTTCCCTTAGAGACTGAGTTCTGGAACTAACCTCAGAGAAGTATTGCCATGAATTGTGTTGGCATTTAAGGAGGCCATGCATCAGAGTCACCCTTGGAACCTGAGATCTAGGCCCAGGTGGCTTTCCAGAGAGCACTGGAAATCTCAGCTGGAATATCACATGATTTTATTCTGAAAAACTTGGCAGCCATAGTTGAGAGTCAAAACACACATGGACCTCACATTGTAGACCTCAACAGCGCTGGCTTCATGTGACCTTTTGGACACTCTTTGGGAAACCTTGCCTGTTATCATTCTCCAGAGCTTTCATTGAAATGAGCTTCCTCACCATTTAATGGTTCCTGAATGAATTGAAACCCACAGTGCCTCCAACTTCATCCCTGAAAAATGGCTAGATAAATAAAATGAAATTTTTGAAATTCCCATGAACAGGTGACACTGGAGAACCTTTGGATGTCCTGTTGCTGATCAAGAGTGTACCAGACAGTTCCTTGATTGACTGGGTTTCATGAAAATGGTGTAGAACAGAGATGCCATTAAGTTAGAGCCTGCAGAGTAGTGGGCCTAGAAAGCGGTGTGCAGTTGTGTGATAATACATTTGTGTTGTGGCCATGTAGATCTGCCATTGGCTTCCAAATTGCTTGTGACTGACATGGTGCAGGCAGGAGACCCGTATATGTAAAAGCATGTTTTTATATGGAGAGGTTTCAGGGCAATGTTAAGAATCAAGTTTCTATGCACAAGTTGGCAAGCTATGTGGGAAAGAAGCCTGGTTGGTGCATTCTCCTGCAGACCCTGACCCACCGCAAGTGACAGAACTCCGTCTAGCACTGTGTCCCTGTTGAACTTCTTGTATTTTGTGAAGGAAATACCAAACTCCCAGTGCAGCAGCAAAAAACACCACGAAAAGTGGAGGATGACCAAATGGTTCCACAGTCCCCATGGAGAGACACTTAGACCCATGTGGCCACTGTTTACCTACAAAGAGTGAATTCAGAACTGCTGCCTTAAGTTTACTGGAAAATAAGAAACCATATCCTTCAGGTCACATAGATGTAGACCCAGCTTTGATGGTCCCACTACAAAGAAAGCTAAAGCTCCTGAAAATAACATATATTTCAAGTGCCCAACCTCAGAGGAAGTTTCTCAAGATGTCTTTAGGCTAGCAGACCTCCATGTTTGAGGAGTGTTTACCATGTCCCTTACTTTTGGAAACTCCTCTACCACCTCCAAGGTTGTGAACTCCCGAGAATTTTCCATTCCAGATATGTATTCACAGATTTTCTAACACCACTGTTCTAACTGTGACTTACTTCAGACGAAGGGAATGTCAAAGCTTTGTTCTGGATGAGAGTGGGATGATTCTTGTGTAGCACATATTTGCATACACATTGGATTCATTATCGTATTTTCCATTTGAAATATTGAATCCCAGACAGTAACCCATAACAAACTAGACTCTGACTACTAATCCTAATATGATGCAGTAAAATAACCCAAACAGAATAGAAATGCAAGCAGTTCAGTGGAGGCATGGTGTAGAGTTGGACTTGCCTTTTGCATAAAAAAGGGTAGGTGTTATAAATGTAGTCAATTTTCTGTTGAAATAGTTCTCTATGTGTTTTTAATGTTAACAAATATGTGAATTCCTGTCTCCCTCTCTCTGTAGCCTATTCAGCACATGCATTTTTATACACACATATAGAATACTACCTGGTATCACACGTACATTTTTGTGAGGTGGCTGACGTGGCAGATACAAATTGTGAGAAGAGATCACTCCTCCTAAATGCTGTTGGAACTGAAAATTCAATGTATGGGTAAACTTGCTAGTTCAACAACATTATGCATAAATCTATCTTCAATAAAATGAATATTTTTGGATCTGTGGATGATATATATTTCATGGTGAATTTCGATTGATATATATATATTGCTATTTTTAATGTCTCAGTGTGTGTGTGTGTGTGTGTGTGTGTGTGTGTGTGTGTATACACACACACTCTCCAGATTTTTCAAAATATGAAATGTATGAGTCTTATTATACACTCCCTAAATTAATTAATATTCATATATGTGGATTTATAATCAACTTTTCACAAGATTGTTCTCAGAGATATTCATCCACCTGAAATACATATTTCTTTCCTAGTACTGAAAACTAACTTGAGTGAATGGTGCATACAAATCCTAATATTTCTACAGTAACTGACCCAGTTTAACATCAATTCAAGTAGATTCCTATGGGACATGATGTGTATTTAACGTTAATTTTTGTCAACACTGGTACATTACTATTTCTTCAATTAATGCACATCATAGGATATATATTTTATCTACAAGTTAGCAAATATTTAGGCATTTGTTTCACTTTCAATCACTTCCTACTTCAGAACACATGTACACTTCCGGGTTTCTTGACTGGTCTTTTCATGAGACTTCTTTCCAAACACATTATTTTCAATTTCCATAATCACTTTTGAAGAAATACTCACACACTCTTCATGAGAATCCATAACCCTAATATTACAATTAGATATATAACGGGTAAGATTAAATGTATTATATCAATATAAGATTTTCTGTATATTTTCAGATATCAATTCAATCCATTATTTAAAGTTGTAACCAGTTAGATTATTTATTCACAGTATTGTCTATTCATGCATTATCTCTATATTCATAGACACATGGTTCACCTATTTCTATCCCCAATACTAATTCATATATCTTCATTATATTGCTCCCAGAAATGGTGGAAGAAATACTCCTGTCACCTGATATACATATACATTTTATTACAGTAATATTCTGGACACACAAAGGAAAGTTCACACTTCTGATTGTACCAATGTAAAGGTCGGCCAAGCATTGGAGGAAGAAACCAGGAAGAGACTGTCTCATGAAACAGCAAAGGGCTTTTTGGGGGTCCAGCATGCTGGGGCTCAGAGCTCACTTGAATAGAGAAGAGAGCCCTGAGAACATCTTAAGCAGAGCTTATGTACTTTACTTGGTGAGGGCAGGGAGGGAAATTTATTGATTGGTCAGGTCGAGTGAGTGGTTTGCGTGCCAATGGGAGAGGGAGTACATTATGCAGTTTGGCAGTTGGGGACAGCACATTCTGGGAACAAGATTAGCAAACAGTTCTCAAGATTTCAACAGTGTTTTGTTAAGCATACAGAAAAACAGGTATTACAAGTACCTATTTTATTAACCTTTCATTCCCCACTTCTCATTCTGGTTACTTTTAATCATAAAAGTGATCATTGGGGGGTCTCTGATTTTATGTCTCCTAGTGAGGTATATTGTTGTCTGATTACCATAAGTTTAACTTATCCAATTTGAGCTTGTAGAAAAGAAACTACACGGTTGAGCAAACAGGTTCCTACAATTAGCATTAATATGAGGATTGTTAATGGACTGGCCAGGGTTGATAAAAGCGTAGGTAACCAGGGGGACTATGTGAACAAAGACACAAACCAACCTTTATGTGCCCCTCTCCTTTGTTGATGCTCTTCAAGGCATCTTTTTAACTTACTCATAAATTTTTTTACAACTCCAGTATGGTCAGCATAAAAACAACATTCTTCCCTCAATGCAGCACAAAGGCCCTCTTCTCTCATGAAGAGGAGGTCCATCCCTCGCCTGTTCTGTAAAACAAATTCAGAGAGAGAGGTTTAAGAGAATGGTCTGAGAATGAGAAAGGAGAGATGTAAAAGAATAATGGGAAAGGGGTTTGGGATTTTCCAGGCAACAAAATGTTGAGCAGTAGAACACGTAGAGCAGAGGAGAAGACAGGAGTGAGTATCCCAAAAAGCCTGTGAGCGATGTTAAATTTTTAGTAACCTGTTTTCACTGATGACAAAAAAAAAACTTTAAAGGCCATTTTCATTACATCTTGGATAGGGTGCTGAGGGCTCTCCTTAGCTTTTTGAGCTTTGGTTTAGTTGGTAAGAGGACTTGGTGGGACCTGGTGAGGGCACTGATAGGAGAAGAGAGGAGTGAGTGGGTGGATGGGTACCTTAGTACTTGTTACCTCAGCAAGGGGGCAATGGTTTAAGAGCCGGCAGAGGCTTCGGTTTTTGATCTAGTAATTGGAGGGGAGAAATCAGGTTGCTTATGTGGGAGTGACAGCAGAGAGTCTGGAGCAGAAAGCAGAGGGTGAGGATCTATTAGAGAAGCATAGTTCAGGATGTGAGTGAAGGAGGGAAAAGGCCTCCACATAGGGGAATTTCCTTCCACCATTTGAGCACTTGCCGAAGTCAAAAAGGTCATGCAGAATTTGAGCATCTAGAGACCCCTCTGGGGGCCATCGGTTTTGGTTGTCTAATTGGTAATATGCCCAATGCTGAGTACTGAATTTGATGAGGAGTTTGGGTTCCACCAGGCAGCCCCTGTATGCTTACATCCCATGACTTACAGAAGAAGTCGGCTTTTCCCCCACACAGCCCAGGCTGTTTGTGGGTTTGATAGTCCGCTGAGCAAACATAGTAATCTGGGCTAGCCAACCTGTATCTGGCTCACGTGTCCCTACATCCATAATGTTTGTTTCCATTACGTATGGCACGGAAAAGATTTAATGGAATTTTAGTGGGATCCCCTTCATCAGGGATATCCCAATAGGAAAGACCTATAGCCAGCTGACAAATGTCTGGGTAGAGAGATGGCCACCAGGTCCCTAAGGGGGCTGTATGCAAGATAGAGCATACTTCTAGTACAGTATGATTTGTGATCAGCCATCGCTGCTGAACAGGCTGATGAGGTTTAGGACTACTATTGGCCAAGGGGAGAGTCTATAGCCTTATGCACATGGCGAATACACAATTTGAAAGGATTACCAGTCATTTCTATTTTCCAGCCAGAGTCTGGACAGGGCGCAGGCTTGAGATGAGAGGCATGGATCCCGGAAGTGATTCCCTCTACCTTTACCACTGTAGGTGTTATAAGTAGCACCTGGTATGGTCCTTTCCAGCCGGGTTCCAGGGATGACACCTGATGTCGTCTTATGTAGATGAAGTCTCTTACTTGATATTGATATGGAGTCCCCTCGTCCCCAGGTTGGTAGGTAGTGGCCAGCTGTTTCCACAGATATCACTGTCTTCTTTCAAGAACTTTTACTCTGTCAACTCAGGAGGTGCGGAAGGGATCATTAGGTCTTAGAGTTGGGGTTATGTCCCTTACTGGAGGAGGGACCATAGAGAATTTCATATCGCGTGAGATTACACAAAGAAACAGAGGGAGTATGAGTATTTCTTGCATGAAACAGTGCATAAGGCAGGAGCATAGTCCAAGTTTTTATGCTGATATCTAAGCTTAATTTTGTTAAGGTCTCTTTAATGCTTCTATTTATTTATTTTACCTGTCCTGAGCTCTGGGGTCTATAAGCACATTGTAACTTCCAATTAATCCCCAGGGTCCTGGCTAACCCCTGACTTACAAGGCCATGAACGCCAATCCATTTTCAGACCCTATTACCTTAGGCAGTCCGTATCTTGGAAAATTATCTTTCAGGATCTTCTTGATCACAATTTGTGCCTTTTTTTGTGTGGGAAGGCTTCAATCCATCCTGAAAATGTACCTACAAAAACTTGGAGATATTTAAGTCCATACCGTGCTGGCTTAATTTCAGTAAAGTCCACTTCCAAGAATTGTCCTGGTCTGGATCTTTGTAGGTGGTTAACTGCAAGAAACTTGGAAGGGTAAGCATTAACCAATTGACAGGCCTGACAGGCTTTTGTTACTTGTTCAGTTATTTCCTTTCGCTCTGAGTTGGTTAGTGGAAAACTCTGTTCTTTATTCTTCAGGAATGCCTGAACTTTCTTTGAACCAATGTGAGTGAGTTGATGTACATTTTTAACGTACCATAGGGCTTTCTGAAAATGCAGGCTGGGCTCAGTGAAGTTGAGGATTTCAGTTTCAGTGTCATTAGATGTTGTCAAAAGGTTGCTGGTGCTTAGGGGTCCATTAGAATTGGGCATCTCCTTTTAACAGCGGGTATAAAGGAGCAGCTAAGGACGCAAACCCGCGTATCCATAACCTGCAAAAGCCAGCAGTCCCAAGAAACTCTCTGAATTGTCTGCTATTAGATGGGGGTGGTATATGCTCAATGGTTTCTTTTCTGGGCTCAGTGAGCCATCGTTTACTGCCCCTAAGGGAATATCCCAGGAAGATTTCTTCTTTCTGGCAAATTCGGGCCTATTTGGCAGAAGCACTATACCCGAGTTGAGCAAGCTCGGAAAATAGTGCTTGGGTCCCAGACTCACAGTTTTCCTTGGTGTTGGCTGCCAGTAGCAGGTCATCCACATATTGAAGCAGGGTGTCTTCAGGGTGCGTAGTTCTGAAGTTGTTGAGATCTCTGGGGAGGGCTTCATCAAAGAGAGTGGGGGAAATTTTGAACCCCTGTGGGAATCTAGTCCAAGTTAGTTGACCAGACGTTCTGGTTTCTGGGTCTACCCACTCGAAAGCAAATAGCAAATGACTATCTTTATGCAGACGCAAGCAAAAGAAAGCATTTTTTTAAAGTACAGAACAGTATAGCAATTCCGCTCAGGGTTCAGAGTGCTAGGCAGATTGTACAGATAAGGTACCCTGGGGTGAATGTTCTGCACTCTGTTGTTGATCTCTCTTAGGTCTTGAAGGAAGCGATAGACCCCAGTTCCTGGAATTTTTACTGGTACCAGGGGTGTGTTCCAGTTTGAATGACTGGGCCTTAGGACCCCTAAGGCCAGATATTTCTGAATACAGGGCCTTATCCCATCTTTAGCTTTCTTGCTCAGAGGATATTTTGTGACATTGATTGGGTGGGCTGTAGTTATTAACCCCACTGTTATTGGAGGTTGTTTCATGGCTAGGCCTAACTCAGCAGTTTTTTCCTAGGCATCTGCAAAATCTGTTATCCATTTCTGGGGTAGCTTGCCTGTTTGATCAGTCTTGGGGGGGGTGACAAGTTGATGTTCATCTTCTACTGACATAGTTAAAGCCGTGACTATAGGAGTTTCTACTGAAGGTTTTAGAAATTTCACTTGGGGGCCTTCAGGGATAAAAGTTATTCTGGCCTGGAGCTTGTTGAGCAGATCTCTGCCCATCAATGGGGGGGGGCATTCTGGGATTACTAGAAAGGAGTGATGGATTTTTCCTTTCCCCAGGACCATGGTCCTCTTAGTTGTCTAAGCCCCATATTTACTGCCATTAGGCCCTTGAACTAGAGTCATTTTATTTGATAGATGGCCCAATGGTGTCTTAAGGGCTGAGTATACTGCCCCTGTGTCCACTTCAAAATTTACTCACTGCCGGCAAGTTCTTTGAGTTCTTTTGGCAGGGCCAGCTTCCTCCAGGGAAGGAGGGGCTGTGTGTGCCATGGGGTAGTCATCTGGAGAGAGCTGGGCTGGCCTAGATTCCTCCAATGGTGGAGAGTCTGAGTCACCAGCAGGGGAATCACTTAGAGGGAGTTGGGGGTTGGGGGACGAGGACAGGGCATAAGGAGGGGGAGGAGAGTCCAGTAGAGTCTTGAGACTCAGGGAGAACAGAGGGTGGAGGAGGAGGAGCAGAGGGTTTGAGAGATACAATCATGGGGGAAGCAGTAGGAGCGGGGCCAGGTTCAAGGAAAGGTTTCACCCATGGAGAAGGAGATTTGCAGAGGTCCTGCTAAGTTAAGATATATTGCTGTTGATCTGGATGGCTAAGTGGCCCTGGCTGAAAGACAATATCTCTGAGTTTTTAAATTAGTGAGAAGTAGAAACATCCTTCTGGGGGCCATCCGACTCCGAAGGTGGGTCATTCTGAGGCACAGAGTGTCTACCAGGTCCGGCGTTTTACTGAAAAAGAAAGATTCTGAGCCCTTAAGCAGACTTTGGTCCACTGATCAAGGGTCAGGGACAGAGGCGTTGAAGTGCTCTGTCCCATATGAAAGATACACAAACAGTCAAACCAATGACACACGACACAGACAAGACAAGACAATAAAGACAGGCAATGGACGTCCAGTACTGAGACCAGGACAGAGTAGCCGGCAAAACCTGATGGGCGGGCAATACCGAATCCAAAACAAAATATCACTGAGTCGAGGAGACTATTGTTACTCGATTTCCCGAGACCTCCAGGGCGTCCCCCAGAGACATGACCTGTGGCTTGTGACACGTCTGTCAGCCACCCTCAGAGAGAGCTCATGCTCATCACCGATAGCCATTATGCCCATCCCTAACCTGAAACCTGAAACCAGAAAGAGGCACCTTACTCACCCTGAGAGGAGCCCATTGTCTGTCTTTCATCCACCACTGCTGGATCTCCCTGCGGCCCTCAGATGTAAAGTTCGGGCGAGCGTTGGAGGAAGAGACCACCAAGAGATTGTCTCATGCAACAGCCAAGGGTCCAGAATTCTGGGACTCAGAGCTCACTTGAATAGAGCAGAGAGCCCTGAGAACAGCTTAAGCAGAGCTTATATACTTTCCTTGGAGAGGGCAGGGAGGGAAATTTATGGATGGGTCAGGGCGAGTGGGCGGTTTGCGTGTAAACGGGAGAGGGAATACATTCTACAGTTTGGCAGTTCGGGACAGGACATTCTGGAAACAAGATTAGCAAAAAGTTTTCAAGATTTCAACAGTGTTTTGTTAAGCATACAGAAAAACAGAAAGTGACAACTACCTATTTTATGTAATTTCACCAAAGCCTAAATGTAAAGTGAGCATGGATTACTAAAAACATTCTTGTCCAGGTTGCCTAATGCTCACAAATGTCAATTCTCTTCGTGACTACATATTTGTTTCTTCCTAAGATTATATATTCAACCTCAACCCTGTTGAAAATGCCTAATCCTATGACTCACTTAATACTTTGCCTGATTTCATAATGTCTCTATTGATATCTGCTTTCCTACATATTTTTCCCAGTTCATCATTGTGACTGACTCTTCACATGGAATGACATTAACATTCACTCTCTAACTGAAACTCTATTGATAAAGAACTTTGGTCCAAATCCTATACTCACTCTTCTTTCTAAACCTACCGACTATCTTCCTAATCCTAACAACTATCCCTTTTTGACTGGAGGTTCTCTTTGACATTCAATCATCCAAGGTACAACGTCCTATGCCATTGTATATCGATTTATCTGAGACATCTGTGCAGAAAGTATTTCAATGCTAAGTATCCCAATCAAGGGCCCAATTCTCTTCTGGGCTTCAAATCTTACCTAGATTTCTGTTTTTCATACTTGAATCATACGTCTATATTCTTATAAATATCCCAGATTCCCAGTACCATTATTCATCCCACAGAATGATTCCTAACCCAAATCAAACCTGATATTAACCCTAACTACACAGTGTTCCCTCAATCTAACTTAAGAGAAGAGCAGGGACAGAGCTGATCTTAAAATACAGAAATGTAGGGGATCTTCCACCTGCTGAGAACCTCAGAGGTCCATGCAGAAAGGATCCCTGAAGAAGATGTAGGCAGCTATGATGGACGTGAGAGAGCAAAAGTCATCTTCCATTGCAAAAAAAACCTGGTCAGGATGAAGGGAAGTGTATGAATCAGCCTCTCTCTACTTAATGTAGAGAAGATGGACCAAACCAGGCCTTTGTGCAGAGCTGTTCTTTGGTGCCTATGAATGATATATCATTCTAACTTGTGAAAGTGTCACAGGAAGTAGGGGCAGCCTCCAGCTCATGGAACACTTGGAAGCAACTGTTAGAACAAAGTGTTTGGCAAGGCAGTGACCTCATTCAGTTCCTAAAGGAAGTGACCTACCTCACTTCCTTGGTAATGGAACTCTCTAAACTTGGGATCCAGGAAGCCAGGTACCCAGAGCCAATCCCAGTCCCAGTCCCAGTGGGCTCACTTGTTTTGTGTTACTAAGGACAGAGTCACTCTTCCTTGGTACCTACTGATGTGAGGATGGCCAAATGCCAGGGTCATTCTTGAGAAAGCAGGTAGTGTCTCACCACAGGCTCCTGACAACCTCACACAGTTGGCCGAGGAGACCAGATCTGAGAATGGATAGTCCATTTCAGGGGAACATAGTATGACCCACCAGTCAGAGGACACTCCGGATAGTCACAGACCTACTTGGGGGAAGGAGGTGCCTTTTTGCGTGTGGGTGTGAGTTTGTGGTTTTTTCTCATGTTCTGAGAATAGGTAGAAAAGGCGGTTTGTTTGGTTTGGAGTGGACTTTTTCTAGTAAGTTGTTTGATAAGGCGAGTGTTTCTATGTCTGTGTATCCCACTTTGTCCGTGGTTGTAGACATTAGAAAAGAGAATGCATCAATGGATGTGTCCTGTCTAGTAGAAAGCTTCCCAGCATTCATTCTGCCCAATTTGTGAATGGACTTTGACTCGCCTTATGGATGGGCAATGCCTACTATCTTACTACCTTGCTGTTTTCTTCCTGAATTCTGGCCACTCTCGAGACTAGGCTCATGGTTTTGTGTCCAAGATATGTATCACCTCCAAGCTCTGTGACATGGCCATGTACATGATAACTGAAGGGAATTGGAGGATCTCAGAAAACTCAGATATGAATGTGACCAGTAAAGTCTCAGTGGAGAATCCTTGCTTTGGGCCATTTGCTTACCTATTGTTCCATTGCCCTGAATGTCAGGAAGGTCTTTGCCTCAGGCCACCCCTTTGTGAAGCCTGAACAAAACAGTTTTCAAATGGAAATGAATTGGCATCACCTGTGGCTCTTTGCTTAATTGCTTTGGAAAGGGATGTTTCTTAATCAGCCTCTTGGTCCTGTGTGAGGCTGTGGCTTAGATTCTCAGCACCTGATGGATCTAAAGAAAGATTCCCTGTCTGCTAGAAAACCAAAATGGTCAAAATAGCAGTCATTGTGTATGAAGATTCTCGCCATCTTCTGTAATATTTCTGACATCCATCAAGTGAAAATAGGGATCCTTTGGGACAAATGAGTTCTTCAAATGCCTGCAGAGGCTAGACCATAGATGCTTGGGTTTTCTCATGACTCCAATTCACATAAAGAATCTATAACTGGCAGTCATTAGGCCTCAAATTGGAGAAGTGAAGCCGTAATAAGGGCAGGCCTATTTGATCACTCGTGGTTCACAGGAAGGGTGTTCAGGCCACACTGACATTAGGGAAAATAGGGGCAAGGGAGCATATTTTGGACACTGTCTTGGACTGCGCCCCTTATGAAAACCTCCAGCCAGAGAATTTGATGAGTGTCTATATGGAAGAAGATGAGGGCCATGTGGGAGTGTTTTGGTTTTAATTGTGGTCATTTTTGTGGCGGTTGGAAGACATGACTGTGGCCACCATGACTGGAACTCTGGTGTGATTCCCCTTAGAAACTGAGTTCTGGAACTGACCTCAGAGAAGAATTGCCATGAATTGTGTTGGGATTTTAGGAGGCCACTCATGAGAGTCGCCCTTGGAAACTGAGATCTAGGCAAACTCAGATGGAGACTGCTGAATAGTGACACAGAGCTGTGGTGCACAGGTGTGTGATAAAACATCTCTGGTGGGGCCATGTGGATCTGCCAATGACTTCCAAATGGCTTGTGGCTGAAATGGTGCAGAGCGTAATCCCTTATACGTTTGACCTCTTCATATAAAGGCATCTTGTTATATGGAGAGGTTTCAGGGCAATGTTCACAATCAGGTTGCAATGGTTAAGGGGGCAAGCTATGTGGGATAGAAGCCTGGTTGGTGTATTCTCCTGCAGACCCTGACCCACCACACGTATGAGAAATTCCTCCAGCACTGAGTCCCTGTTGATCTCCTTGTATTTTGTGAAGCAAATACCAAACTCCCAGTGCAACAGCAAGAAACACGATGAAAAGTGGAAGATGAGCAAATGGCTTCAGAGTCCACACGGGGAGGCACTTAGCCTTCAGTGGCCACAGTTTCCCAACAAAGAGAGAATTCAGCACTGCTGCCTCATGTTCATTTGAAAATAAGAAACTATATCTTCCAGGTCACATATATGCAGACCCAGCTTTGATGGTCTCACTACAAAGGAAGCTAAAGCTCCTGACAACAACATATATTTCACGTGCCCAAGGTCAGGGGCAGTTTCTCAAGAAGTTTTAGGCCGGCAGAGCTCCATATTTGTGGAGTGTTTACCTGTTAGACCAGGACATGACAAAAGACCACTGACTCCAATTAAAATCAAATTAAACCAAGCTTATTATTTCCACTGGCTTCCTCTCCCTCTAAAAATGGTGGAAACTAGACAGCAACCCCACCTTTCCTACAGCCCACCTTTATAGCCCAGAAAGTTACACAAAGGCGGGTTACAGATAAGAGAACTTGGAGAAGCATCACATTAATGCTAGTTTACATTTTTTGTTTTTTGCTGGCCCCTCATCAGAATTTATCAGGACCATTAGAGCCTCAACGACTGTCGTTGTCTGGCCAGGGAAGGCCAATATTTATGAGGTGTCACTAAAGTTTCAGAGAGGGCTGCTATCTGGTCAGAGAGCCAGGCATGGGTGAGTTCAAGGCATGGGCAGGCATTCAAAGCAGATTCAGAATTTGCAGTAATGTATAGTAAAGCCAAAATTATCTTTTCATGGTTTTGTGGCAAGATGGCTCCCAATTTTAATAAATGATCATGTTGGGTCTATCATTCCCCCTTTCTAATGTGCCCCTTCCAAATCTTTGATAGGGTAGGAAAAGAGCAATGAGGGAATTTTAATTCCTCAGGTAACAGTCTCCAAATTTTTAGAACTCACCCAAAACTGGATTCCTGATTTTACCTGACATAATTAATTACTTATATTGATAGTCTATTTATTTTTGGCTCCATAGTTGTTAGACGAGAGGCGTCACTCATTTTGGCATCTTCAGAGCTGAGAGAGGGTGACGTGAGTGGGCACAGCATATGGGACATGACTTGTCTTTTAGAAGTCAGTTGAGGGACATGGGTTGCCTTTTAGAAATCAGTTCGGTTTGAAGTCTGGTTGGGGAAGAACAGGTTGTAAAGTCATCTGGGGATGGGTTCTTCTATGTGAGAAACAAAAACCATGAGTACTGAAAAAATGTTGCAGCAGCTGGAACATGTCACTGTATAGAAGTTCCCTCAGCAGGCTTTAATATCCCCAGTTATCAGAATGTCAACTTAATATTTAACATTTAGTGTTACATTTGTCCCTCCCCATAAGATACAGTTTAATAATTTAATGTCATCTGATCTTGCAAAATTCTTTTACTAGTATGACCTCTGTGTGTAATAGAGAAACCTTTAATTCTGTTACTCAGGGCTGGATAATCATACTAGCAAACACCAAGCCTACCTGTGTAGGTTAGGAATATCTGTAGGCCTTAAACTTAAAATTTGTGCCTCTGGCAGCTCCTCTTGATAGTCACTTTTTATAGTTATCAGGCATTGCTGACTGAGAATCCTTCTTTGTGGCCTCCAGTCTTACTTATTTTGGGAGGATAACATAAAGTGAATACCTTAAAATATTATTATTATTATTATTATTATTATTATTATTATTATTATTATTATTTAAAATGTCAGGAATGGCTGTATTTTGGTTTTAACTCTCTTTGCTAAGTGTTTAAGATGAAGCTGTCAAACTGACTTTTGTTTCTATCTATTGTTAACATTAGCTGAGTTTTATGAAAGTCATTCCTGGGGAAACTTGAGAGCAGCTTCTCAGTTCTGCTGGTGCCATTTGCGCTAGGTGGGTCCAGGTCTTGCTTGACCATGGGGCTTCCCTCGGAAGCATCAAAGATGTCTCCCTTCTCTGATGACTCTCTTCTTCATAGCAAATGCACTGATTGGCTTTCTGTTTTCCAGTGGTCTCATTAATCTCCCTGATTGGGAGGTTATGAGGCCCAGAGTTGCAAAGCTTTTAGAGAAGTCCCCTGTTCAATGGATTCAGACTGACTCAGAGGGCAAGAGCCAAATATTGGTTTTCTTGGCTCTTTTCATGTAAATTTAATTTTAAATCCTAATCTTAATTATCTAGCAAATAAATTTTAACAGCCTTATATTAAGAGTACTGGGGTTTAATGTCTATAAGTTTATAATTATTTATCTTTTTATTAATTGGGATCTGTATTGTAGGTGTCTTGTAGGTGATGACTTATTATCTTAAATTAACCCATGCTGTGTTCTTAAAGCAACACTTCTGTAAAACACTAACAGGGAATCTTTAGATCACTTATAAGGAAATTACAAAATAAAATTTTTTAACAAGTGTAAAAATACTTAGTTCGTGTAATAGCTCCCCTGAATTTTTTAGCTGAGTTATACATTATATCCCCTGTTTGAGATCCTAGTAATCTTAACAGAAAACAAAACAACTTTTGAACATAACTTTAAATGAAACATAATCTTACCTACAGCTTTCGTAGTCATTCTCACATGTAGTAATATGGGACACAGATCCTTATCTCAGGTAAGGCAGGGCTCTTTATAAATATTAAGTGTTTTAGTTCTAAAGATGAACCTTGTTTTTTTAAATATCATTTTACAAATTTTATATAAATTGTTTGAGGTCACATGAACATTAGCTAACACCATAGGATATTACATTTAAAACATGAATTTAATAAACACTGAAAGTTTTTAACCTTTGCATAGATAAGGCTCTCATTAACATAAAAATACATTTAAATTGTTCCCCAATGTAAAAAGTAACATAAAACTTTACATATCTTATTGAAAACAGGTAAATGAATGCCCTATATATTTTTTTACTATACAACTTCAGAACACCAGCTTGGTATAATGCTCTTTTAAAGTTTCTACCTTACAGACTTGTATACCTGAAAGATAGGAGCACATTAATAGCATCACAATTACATTGATGTTTCTACATTAAGCAAGTTTAGCTTTTAAAGAAATGGCAGTACAGGGCTCTAAAATAACAGATCTTATTTAATCAGTTGTTTAATTTTTATGGTTGCTTGCTCTAGAAAAAATAAAACTTAATAAAACACAATGTTATGGGTAAACTTATGTTTTCCGAAATTTTTGTCTCTTTAACACATGACTGATTTTTACAGTCTTATACAGACTTTATTACACACTTCTACAGACCTTAGTAAATCAATCAGATATCTAACAAAAGTACTCATGAATGAGTAATCCCATATCAAATTTACTTTACTTATTTATCAAAATATTAGACAAATGTATTGAAGATTGTAAACCATTTTTTTTGTTGAAGGAAAAGTCCTAGAACCAAGTCATATTAGAATTTTTGTAGACATTAATATTTTATTAGATTTTTGAACACCTAGAAAAACTTGTAAGCTGAGTTTTCTGTCCTGTCTCAGATCTGGTCTCCGTGTCCAACTCTGTGAAGCTGTTAGGAGCCAGCGGTGAGCCAGTACCTTCTTTCTCAGGAAAGGCCCCTCCTCAGACCTTCCTGGCATTAGGCTATCCTCACATCAGTAGGTACCAAGAAACACTGTCTCTGTCCTTGGAAAATCCAAACAAGTTTGAACACTGGGACATGAACTGGGACTAGCTCTGGGTGCCTGACTTCCTGTATCCCAAGTTCAGAGAGTTCCTTCATCAAGGAAGTGAGGTGAGGTCACTTCCTTCAGGAACTAAATGAGGTCACTGCCTTGACAACAACTTTGTCCTAAAAGTTGCTTCTAAGAGTCCCATGAGATGGAGGATGCACCTACTCGCTCTGACATTTTCACAAGTTAGAATGGTATATCAACCATAGGCACCCGGGAACAGCTCTCCACACAGGCCTGGTTTGGTCCATCTTCTCTACATTAAGATGAAAGAGGCTGATTCAGACACATCCCTTCATCTTGACCAGGTTGTTTACCATGGAAGTTGACTTTTCCTCCCTCAGGTCCTTCATATCTGCCTACATCTTCTCCATGGATCATTTCTGCATGGACCTTTGAGGTTCTCAGCAGGTGGAAGTTTCATTACACTCCTGTATTGTAAGGCCAACTCTGTCCCTGCTTTTCTACAAAGTTAGATTGAGGGAACAGTGTATGGTTTGGGTAATAACAGGTTCGATTTTGTTAGGAATCATTCTGAGCGATGAATAATGGTATTGGGAACCTGCGATATTTATTAAATTATATTGGTAAAATATATGTATGAAAACAGAAATCTAGGATTTGAAGCCCAGAAGGGCATTGGGCCCATGATTGGGATACGTAGTGTTGAATTAGGTTCTGCACAGATGTCTCAGATAAATCCATTTACAATGGCATAGGACCTTGTACATTGGATGATTGAATGAGGAAGAGAACATCCAGTCAAAAAGGGATAGTCCGTAGGATTAGGTAGATAGTCGGTAGGTTTAGGAAGAAGAGTGAGTACAGGATTTGGACGGAAATTTCTTTAGCAATAGGGTTTCAGTTAGAGAGTGAATGTAAATGTCAGCACATATGAAAATTCAGTCACAATGATGAACTTTGAAAAATATGTAGAAAAGCAGATAATAATAGAGACTTTAAAAAATCTGGCAAAGTATAAAGTGAGTGATAGGATTAGACATTTTGTACACTGTTGAGTTTGAATATATAATCTTAAGAAGAAACAAATATGCAGTGACCATTAGGATTGACATTTGAGAGCATTAGGAAACCTGGACATGGATGCTTTTAGTAATCCATGTTCACTTTCCTTTTAGGCTTTGGTACAATCATAAGTGTGACCTTTGCATTTTTTGTCCAGAATATTACTGTCATAGAATGTATATGTGGATCAGGTGACATGAGCATTTCTTCAAGCATTTCTGGGAGTAAGGTTTTCAAGAGCTATAAATTAGTATTGGGGGTACAAAGAGGTGTACCCTGTGTCCATGAATATAGACATAATGCATGAATAGACCCCATTTTGAATAAATAATTTAACTGTTCCCACTTTAAATAATGCATTGAATTAATATATGAAATATTATAAGAAATCTTGTATTGATATAATATCATTCATTTCAACCAGTAATACATCTAAATGTAATATTAGGGTTATGGATTATCATGAAAGGTGTCTGAGTATTGCTTCAAAAGTGATCCTAGAAATCGAAAATAATGTGTTTGGAAAGAAGTCTCATAAAAAGACCAGTCAAGAAACATGGAGGAATACATGTGATCTGAAGAAGAAAATGATTGAATGTGAAACAAATGCCTATAAACTTGCGAACTTGTGGATGAAATATATATCCCATGATGTGAATAAATTGAAGAAATAGTAATGTACCAGTGTTGAATAAAACGAACATCCAAATACACATTATGTCCCATAGGAATCTACTTGCATTGATGTTAAACTAGGTCAGTTATTGTAGAAATATTAGGATTTGTATGCACCATTCACTAAAGTTAGTTTTCAGTACTAAGAAACAAATATGTATATCAGGAGAATGAATATTTTGAGAATACTCTTGAGAAAATTTGATTATAAATCCACATACTTGAATATGAATGAGTTAAGGGAGTTTATAATAAGACACATATTTCATATTTTGAAAAATCTGGAGAATTTATATATATATACACACACATACACACACACAAACACACACGGACATTAAAAATAGCATAATATATGCTATAGGAAATTCACCATGAAATTTATATCATCCAGAGATCCAAAAATATTTATTTTATTTAACATGGATTTATGTATAATGTTGTTCAACTAGGAAGCTCACGCATAGGTTGAATTTTCAGTTCTAAAGCACTTAGGAGGAGTGATCTCTTAAAATTTGTATCTGCCAAGTCAGCCACTTCACAAGAATGTACGTGTGGTATCAGGTAAGATTCTATAATTGCATGTAAAAATACATGTGCTGAATAGGCTACAGAGACAGGGAAACAGGAATTCACATATTTGTTAACTTTAAAACACATGGAGAAATATTTTAACAAATAATTGACTAGATTTATAACTCCTACCCTAAATAATGCAAAAGGCAATTCCACTATACACCATGCCTTCTCTGAACTGCTTGCATTTCTATTTTTTTGGTTTATTTTTCTCCACCTTATTAGGATTAGTTGTCAGAGTCTAGTAGGGTAGGTGTTAGTGTGAGGTATTCAGTATTTTGAAAGGAAAATTGGAAAATGAATCCAATGTGTATGTAAATATGTGATACACAAAAATCTTCCCACTCTCATCCAGAACAATGCCTTGACATTACAATCGCCCAGAGTAAGACACAATTAGAAGAGAAGAGTTAGAAAATCTGTGAATAAATATCTGGAATGGAATATGCTCAGGAGTTCACAATCTTGGAGGAGGTAGAGGAGATTCCAAAAGTAAGGGACAGTGTAATCATTCCAAAAACATGGAGCTCTGCTGGCCTAAAGACTTCTTGAGAAACTGCCTCTGAGGTTGGGCACTTGGAATATATGTTGTTTTCAGGAGCTTCAGCTTCGTTTGTAGTGAGACCATCAAATCAGGGTCTTCATCTATGTGACCTGGAGGACATGGTTTCTTATTTTCCACTGAACATGAGTCAGCAGTGCTGAATACTCTCTTTGTAGGTAAACTGTGGACACGGGGGGCTAAGTGTATCCACATGGGCCTGTGAAGCTATTTGGTCATTCTCCACTTTTCGTGTTGTTTCTTGGTGCTGCACTGGGATTTTGGTATTTGTTTCACGAAATACAAAGAATTCAACTGTTACTCTGTGCGTGAGGGAGTTCTGTCACGTGTGGTGGGTCAGGGTCTGCAGGAGAATGCACCAAACAGGCTTATATCCCACATAGTTGCCCCCTTGACCATAGCAACCTGATTCTTAATATTTCCCTAAAACCTCTGCATATAACAAGATGCCTTTACATTGAAGGGACTGCTGGCTGCACCATATCAGTCACAAGCAATTTGGAAGCCAAAGGCAGATCCACATGACCACACCGCAGATGTTTTATCACACACCTGCCCACCACTGCTCTAGGCCCACTCCTCAGGAGGCTCCAACTTCCTGGCATCTCTGTTCTGCACAATTTTTATGAAAACCAGTCAATCAAGGCACTGACTGTTATTCTCATCATCAGCCACAAGATATTCAAAGAATCTCCAGTGCCAACTTGTCACGGGAATTTTAAAAATTTCATGATATATTGACCTAGCCATTTTTCAAGGATGAAGTTGGAGGCATTCTGGAACTATTAAATGGTGAGGAAGCTCATTTCAATGAAATATCTGGAGATGTCTCACAGGTAAGGCTTCCCAAAGAGTGGCCAAAAGGTCACATGAATCCTTGAAAATTGAGGTCTACAATGTGAGGTCCATGTGTGTTTTGACTCTCAACAATGGTTGCCAAGTTTTTCAGAATAAAATCATGTGATATCCTGGCTGAGATTTCCAGTGCTCTGTGAATAGCTACCCTGGGCCTAGATCTCAGTTTCCAAGGGCGACTATCGTGCGTGGCCTCCTAAAATTCCAACACTATTCATGGCAATACTTCTCTGAGTTCAGTACGAGAACTCAGTCTTTATGCGGAATCCCACCAAAGTTCAAGCCAAGGTGGACCATGTCATCTCTACTAACCTCCACAAAAATGACTATAATTAAAACCAAAACACTCCCACATGGCCCTCATTTTCTTCCATACAGACACTCATCATAACCTCTGGCTGGAGGTTTCCGTGAGGGGTGCAGCCCAAGACAGTGTCCAAAATAAGCTCCCTTGCCCCTCATTTGCCTAAAGTCAGGGTGGCCTGGACACCCTTCCTGTGAACTAAGAGTGATCAAATAGGCCTGCCGTTTATTTTGCTCTGCTTCTTAAATTTGAGGCCTACTGATGGTGGGATTTAGATTCTTCATGTGAATTGGAGTCATGAGAAAACCCAGTCACCTATGGGCTAGAATCTGCAGGGCTTTGAAGAACTTATTTGACCCAAAGGAGCCCTATTCTCACTTGATGGAGGTCAGGAACCTTACCAAGGAAGGAGAGAGACTTCATCCACAATGATTGCTCTTTTGGACATTTTGCATTTGGATGCATACATAGGATCTCGCTTTAGATCCATCGGGTTCAGAGAATCTAAGCCACAGAATTACACAAGGTCAAGGGGCAACAGAACAATAGGTAAGGAAAAGGCCCAAAGCATGGTTTCTCCACTGAGTCTTTACTGGTCACACTGATATCTGAGTTTTCTGAGATGCTCGCCATGCCCTTCATTTAACCAATACATGGCCGTGTCACAGAGCTTGGAGGTGGTACATATCTTGGACACAAAACCATGAGCCTATTCTGGAGAGTGGCCAGAATTCAGGAAGCAAACAGTAACTTAGGAAGATAGCAGGTGTTGCCGATCCATAAGGCAAGACGCAGTCCATTCATAAATTGGGAAGGATGAATGCTGGGAAGCTTTCTACTAGACAAGACTCATCCATTGATGCATTCTCTTTGCTAATGTCTACAACCATGGACACAGTGAGATACACAGACATAGAAACACTCGCCTTTTCATACGACTTTCTGGAAACACTTTACTCCAAACCAAACAAACCGACTTTCGGACATATTCTCAGAGCATGAGAAAAAAACCACAAACCCACACCCACAGCCAGATAAGCACCTCCTTCCTCCAAGTAGGTTTGTGACTATCCGGAGTGTTCTCTGACTGATAGGCCATACTATGTTCCCCCAAATAGCCTCTCCTATCTCACATCTGGTGTCCATGGGCAATTCTGTGAAGTTGTCAGGAGCCAGCAGTGAGCCTCTACCTTCTTTGTCAGGAAATGCCCCTCTTCAGAGCTTTCCTGTCATTTGTCCATCCTCACATCAGTAGATACCAAGAAAGACTGACTCTGTCCTTGTTAAATCAAACAAGTGAGACCACTAGGCCTGGGACTGAGACAGGCTCTAGATGCCTGGCTTCCTGGATCCCAAGTTCAGAAAGTGCCATCACCAAAAAAGTGAGGTGAGGTAACTTCTTTCAGGAACTGAATGAGGTTACTGCCTTGGCAACCAGTTTGTCCTAACACATGCATCCAAGGTTCCCATGACATGTAAGCTGACCGTATTTCTGTGACACTTTCACAAGTTAGAATGGTAAATCAACCATAGGCACCCGGGAACAGATCTCCACACAGGCCTCATTTGGTCCATCTTATCTACATTAAGAAGAGAGAGGCTGATTCAGACAAAAGCCTTCATCCTGACCAGGTTGTTTGCCATGGAAGATGACTTTTGATCTCTCAGGACCTTCATACCTGCCTACATCTTCTCCAGGGATCAATTCTGAATGGACCTTTGAGGTTCTCAGCAGGTGGACAATCCCCTACTTTCCTGTATTGTAAGACCAACTCTGTCCCTGCTCTTTTATAAAGGTAGATTGAGGGAACAGTTTATGGTTAGGGTTAATTACATGTTTGTTTTGGGTTAGGAACCATTTTGCTGGATGAATAATGGTATTGGGAATCTGTGATATATATAAGAATATAGAGTTGAAAAATATGTATGAAAACAGAAATTTAGTAAGATTTAAAGTCCATATTGGCATTGGGCCTTTGATTGGGATACTTAGCTTTGAATTACGTTCTGCAGTGATGTCTCAGATAAATCGATAATCAATGACATAGGACCTTGTACCTTGGATGATAGATTGTAGAAAAGAACATCCACTCAAACAGGGATAGTCCATAGGATTAGGAAGATAGTCAGTAGGTTTTGCAAGAAGTGTGAGTACAGGATATGGACCAAAAGTTCTTTATCAATAGGGTTTTGGTAATAGAATGAATGTCAATGTCAGCACATGTGAAGAGTCAGTCACATAGGTAAACTGGGGAAAATATGTAGGAAAGGAAACATCAATAGAGACAGTAGGAAATCAGGCAAAGTATAAAATGAGTGATAGGATTAGACATTTTAACAGGGTTGATATTCACTATATAATCTTCAAAGAAACAAATATGTAGTCACCAATAGGATGGACATTTGAGAGAATTAGGCAACCTAGACATCAATGTTTTTAGTAATCCATGCTCCCATTCAATTTAGGCTTTTGTACAAACATATGTGTGATCTTTGCATTTTGTATCCAAAATAGTACTGTGATAAAATGTATATGTAGATCAGGTGACATAAGTATTTTTTCCACCATTTCAGGGAGCAATATTTTGAAGATGTATAAATTAGTATTGCGGGTACAAAGAGGTGTACCCTGTATCTATGAATATAGAGATAATGCATGAATAGATGATACTGTGGATAAATAATATAACTGATTCCACTTTAAATAATGGATTAAATTGATATCTTAAAATATATAAGAAATCTTATATTGATACACAGTCATTCATTCCTATCAGTTATACATCTAATGGTAATATTAGGGTTATGGTTTGTCATTAAGGGTGTGTGAGTTTTGCTTCAAAAGTAATTATGGAAATTGAAAATAATGTGTTTGTAAAGAAGTCTCATGAAGAGACTAGTTAAGAAACATGGAGGAATACATGTGTTCTGAAGCAGGAAGTAATTGAAAGTGAAACAAATTGATATAAATTAGCGAACTTGTGGATGAAATATATATCCTATGATGTGCATAAACTGAAGAAATAGTAATGTACCAGTGTTGAAAAAAAATGAACATCAAAATACATGTCATGTCCCATAGGAATCTACTTGCATTGATCTTAAACTTGGTCAGTAACTGTAGAAATATTAGGATTTGTATGCATCATTCACTGAAGTTAGTTTTCAGTACTAGGAAACAAATATGTATTTCAGGTGGATGAATATTTCTGAGAATAATCTTGTGAAAAGTTGATAATAAATCCACATACATGAACATGAATAAATTTAGGGAGTGTATAATAAGACACATATATTTCATTTTTTCAAAAATCTGGAGAGTGTATATATACACACACACACACACACTCACACAGACATTAAAAAGTAGCAATATATATGCCAATCAAAATTTATCATGAAATATATATAATCCACACATCCCAAAATATACTTTTTACTGAACATGGATTTATATATAATTTTGTTCAGCTAGGAAGGTCACCAATAGTTTGAATTTTCAGTTCCAACAGCATTAAGAGGAGTGATCTCTTTTCACAATTTGCATCTGCCAAGTCAGCAACCTGTCAAGTATGTACATGTGATACCAGGTAGGATTCTATATGTGCATATAAAAACACATGTGCTGAATAGGCCACAGAGAAAGGGAAGAGGAATTCACATATTTGTTAACTTTAAAAACACATGGAGAACTGTTTTAATTAAAAATTGACTAGATTTATAATTCCTACCCTATATAATGCAAAAGGCAAGTCCAATTATACAACATGACTCCTCTGAACTGCTTGTATTTCTATTCTGTTTTGGTTATTATTCTCCATCATGTTAGGATTAGTAGTCAGAGTCTAGTGGGGTATGTGTTAGTGTCCAAAATAAGCTCTCTTACCCCTAATTTGCCTAAAGTCATGGGGGCCTGGACACCCTGCATTTGAAGCAGGAGTGATAAAATAGGACTGCAGTTAATACTGCTCTGCTTCTCCATTTTGAAGCCTACTGCCTGTCAGGTATAGATTCTTAATGTGATTTGGAATAATGAGAAAACCCAAGCACTTCTTTAGGGCTTTGAAGATTTCATTTGACCCAAAGGATCCCTATTCTCACTTGATGTAGGTCAGGAACCTAACAAAGGAAGGCAAGACAGTTCATCTACCATAACGGATCTTTTTGCCATTTTGGTTTGGATGCACACATGGGATCTTTCTTTAGATCCATCAGGTGCTGAGAATCTAAGCCACAACCTCACACAGGTCCAAGAGGCTGATTAAGACACATCCCTTTCCAAAGAAATTAAGCAAAGAGCCACAGGAGATGGCCATTCATTTTCATTTGAAAACTGTTTTCTTCAGGCTTCACAAAGAGGTGGCCTGAGGCAAAGACCTTCCTGACATTCAGGGCAACAGAAACATAGGTAAGAGAATGGCCCAAAGCAGGGTTTCTCCACTGAGAATTTCCTGGTCACACTGATATCTGAGTTTTCTGAGATGTTCCCATTCTTTACCGCTATCCAGTACATGGGCATGTCACAGAGCTTCGAGGTGGTACATATCTTGGACACAAAACCATGAGCCTATTCTGCAGAGTGGCCAGAATTCAGGAAGAAAACAGAAACTTAGGAAGATAGTAGGTGTTGTCCATCCATAAGGCAAGCTGCAGTTCATTCATAAATTGGGCAGGATGAATGCTGGGAAGCTTTCTACTAGACAGGACATATCCATTGATGCATTCTCTTTTCTAATGTCTACAACCACGGACACAGTGGGATACACAGATATAGAATCACTCACCTTGTCAAAAAACTTACTAGAAACAGTCTATTCCAAACCAAACAAACTGTCTTTCCTACCTATTCTCAGAATCTGAGACAAACCACAAACTGACACTCACACTCACAAAGGCATCTCCTTCCCGCAAGTATGTCTCTGACTATCTGGAGTGTCCTCTGTCTGTTGGGCCATATTATGTTCCAATGAAATGTCCTGTCATGTCTCAGATCTGTCTCCTTTGCCAACTCTGTGAAGTTCTCAGGAGCCAGCGGTGAGCCACTACCTGCTTTCTCAGGAAAGGCCCCTCTTCAGATCTGTCCTGGCATTTGGCAATCCTCACATCAGTAGATACCAAGAAATACTGACTCTGTCCTTGGTACATCCAAACAAGTGAGCCCACTGGGATTGGGACTGGGACTGGCTCTGGGAGCCTGGCATCTTGGATTCCAAGTTCAGAGAGTTACATCACCAAGGAAGTGAGGTAGGTCACTTTCTTCAGGAACTGCATGAGGTCACTACCTTGGCAATCACTTTGATTTAACATTTGCTTCCAAGGGTCCCATGAGATAGAGGCTGCCCCTACTTTCGGTGACAATTTCACAAGATAGAATGGTATATCAAACATAGGCGCCTGGGAACATCTCCCCACACAGGCCTGGTTTGGTCCATCTTCTCTACATTTAGAATAGAGAGACTGATTCAGACACATCCCTTCATCCTGACAAGGGGGTTTGCCATGCAAGATGACTTTTGCTCTCTCAACTCCTTCATAGCTGCCTACATCTTCTCCAGGGATCATTTCTGCATGGACCTTTGAGGATCTCAGCAGGTTTAAGAACCCCTACATTCCTGTATTGTAAAAGCAACTCTGTCCCTGCTCTTCTGTAAAGTTTGATTGAGGGAAGAGTGTATGGTTATGGTTAATAAAAGTTCGATTTGAATCATTCTGCGGGATGAATAATGGTAATGGGAACCTGTAATATTTACAAGAATGTAAAAGTGAAATATAAGAATGAAAACAGTAATCTAGGTAAGATTTGAAGCCCAGAAGGGCATTGGGCCCTTGATTGGGATACTTAGCTTTGAATTATGTTCTGCAGAAATGTCTCAGATAAATCGATGTTCAATGGCATAGGACTTTGTACCTTGAATGATGGAATGTCAAAGAGAACTTCTAGACAAAAAGGGATAGTCGCTATTATTAGAAAGATAGTCGGTAGGTTTAGAACGAAGAGTGAGTATAGCATTTGGACCAAAAGTTCTTTAGCAATAGGGCTTCTGGTAGAGATTGAATGTAAATGTGAGCACATGTGAAGAGTCAGTCACAGTGATAATCTGGGGAAAATATGTAGGAAAGCAGATATCAATAGAGACATTAGGAAATCAGGCAAATGATAAAGTGAGTGATAAGATTAGACATTTTCAAGGGGCTTGAGGTTGAATATATAATCTTAGGAAGAAACAAATATGTAGTCAAGAATAGGATTCACATTTGAGAGCATTAGGCAACCTGGACATGGATGTTTTTAGTAATCCATCTTCACTTTCCATTTAGGTTTGGTAAAATCATAAGTGTCACCTTTGCTGTTTGTGTCCAGAATATTAGTGTGATAAAATGTATATGTAAATCAGGTGACATGTGCATTTCTTCCACCATTTCTGGGAGCAATATTTTGAAGACGTATAAATTAGTATTGGGGGTACAAAGAGGTGTACCCTGTGTCTATGAATATAGAGATAATGCATGAAAAGACCATACTGTGAATAAATAATATAACTGGTTCCACTTTAAATAATGGATTTAATTGATTTCTGAAACTAAGTAAGAAATCTTATATTGATATACAATCATTCATTCCAGCTAGTTGTACATCTAATGGTAATATTAGGGTTTGGTTTATCATACGGGTGTGTGAGTTTTGCTTCAAATGTGATAATGGAAATCGACAATAATGTGTTTGGAAAGAAGTCTCATGAAAAGAGCAGTCAAGAAACATAAGAAATACATGTGTTCTGAAGCAGGAAGTGACTGAAAGTGAAACAAATGCTTATAAATTAGCGAACTTGTGGATGAAATATATATCCTATGATGTGCATAAACTGAAAGTAATGTTCCAGTGTTGAATAAAAATGAATGTCAAAATACACATCATGTCCCATAGGAATCTGCTAGCCTTGATATTAAACTGGGTCAGTTACTATAGAAATATTAGATTTTTTTTTTTGGTGTTATAATAGAATTTATTTTACCACTAGCATGCCACAGAATGTTGAGGAAAGAGCAATGGATTTTTAGTTATTGCACTAATAATCTAACATTTAATGACTCTTTTGGATAGTCTAGAAATTACATAAGGCTATGTTACATAATTTTTTTTTTTAAATTTAACATTCATAAAAGCTTGGAGTTTTGCTAATATTTCTACTTTTTATTTTTTATTTTTTCAGTTGTGATTGACCTTCATTTTGTTTATTTGTATGTGGTGCTTAGAATAGAACCCAGTGTCCCACACATGCTAGAAAAGCATGTTACCACTGAACCACAAACCCAGCCCCTCCACTTTTATCTTTACATCGAACACGCCTCTCCCTCATCTTTACTCACTTTCTTCCTCATTTTCCCCCTTCTCTCTCTTCCTTTTTCGTTTTCCTTTCATATCTGTTTTTCTCTCATGTCATTACAAACAGTAGTATGCTGTGAAATTTAAATTTAAGACTGTTTTTATAGTCATTGTTTTTTTTTGAGAAAATTTAATAATTATAATCACCTGATAGATATATTAAAATACATTTTTATACATATGTATCTATATTCATGCATATGCATTACATGTTATATATATATATATATATATATATATATATATATATATATATATATATATATATACACACATATATATTTAAAAGTACTTTGATTAGCCTGTTAAAAATAATATAGACCAAAACTTTCTTAATTCTCAAGCCTTCCAGAATTAACATCTTACAGTGAAAATTAAATAAACATATTTAAATAAACAGGTATCATTCTTTTTTATCAATACTGATAATTTAAGGTTTTATATCACATTAAGCTGTAATACGGCATATTAAATCTTATGAATTAAAAAAAAGTTTTTTGAATTACCTATTATTCAAGGACCATATGCACTGACATTTTAAATGGCTTTCTTGTGATTTCAATTTCTATCAATTGTGTATTAATTGCCAAATCCTTATTTTAGTACTTTTCATATTCATAATTGATATAAAGTCAATTGTTTAATTCTTCTTGTAAGTAATTACTTATTACAGTAGGGACATATTAATAATTCTAAATCTGTATAAGAAAATAGTACAAAGATATTTTCATGCAAAATTAAGAATAATTGCGTGCTCTAAATGTCTGATTGTTGATACATATAACAAAGAGCTTTTGATCAGTCTCTTCCCCAGTAAAACATAAAATGCAAAGATATTCTTGGGTATATACGTACAAATAAAGATAAAGAAAATACACATTATCAGCTAGAAACTATTAAATAAAAGGTGAAAACAACAATCCAACAGATTGTACGAATTTGTCAGATGAGGTAGTATTCTGGAAGAATAGCTTAAGACTAGACCTGGTCCATGACAAAATATTCACGAAAAAAATAAAATTTGAAAAATATAGGAAATGCTATGAATTTTTCAAGAAGGTAGGTGAATTATCCTTTAATCTCAATTTATGTGCATTTTCAAAAGCCAATTTCCTGGTAAAATAAATTTGTGATAGTTACAACTAAACAAAACAAAGTTTTGCTTAGCAAAATGAATGCATCTCAACCCATTTTTAGCTGATTTCTTCCCACTCAATTTTAAACCATTATTTATTTATTTATTTCTATTGGTTGTTCCAAACATTACAAAGCTCATGATATATCATCTTTGATACATTTGACTCAATTGGGTTATGAACTCCCATTTTTTCCCCAAATATGAATTGCAGAATCACATTGGTTACACATTCACATTTTTACATAATAGCATATTAGTGACTGTTGTATTCTGCGACCTTTCCTATCCCCCAATATCCCCCCTCCCCTCCCCTCCCATCTTCCCTCTCTACCTCATCTGCTGTTGTTCAATTCTCTCCACTGTTTCCCCCCCATTTCCCCTCAAATCCTCTTATATGTAATTTTGTGTAACATTGAGGGTCTCCTACTATTCCCATATGCTTTCCCTTCTCTCTCCCTTTCTCTCCCCCCACTCATCTTTGTTTAATGTTAAACTTTTCCTCATGCTCTTCCTCGATGTTCTTTTCTTAGTTGCTCTTTTAATATCAAAGAAGACATTTGGCATTTGTTTTTTAAGGATTGGCTAGCTTCGCCTAGCATAATCTGCTCTAATGCCATCCATTTCCCTGCAAATTCTATGATTTTGTCATTTTTTAATGAAGAGTAATACTCCATTTTGTATAAAAGCCACATTTTTTTTATCCATTCATCTATTGAAGGGCATCTAGGTTGTTTCCACAGTCTAGCTATTGTGAATTGTGCAGCTATGATCATTGATGTGGCAGTATCTCTATAGTACGCTCTTTTAAGATCCTCAGGAAATAGTCCGAGAAGGGTGATAGCTGGGTCAAATGGTGGATCCATTCCCAGCTTTCCCAGGTATCACCATAGTACATTCCAAATTGGCCTCACAAATTTGCAGTCCCACCAGCAGTGTACAAGTGTACCCTTTTCCCCACCTTCTCACCAACACTTATTTTGTTTGACTTCATAATGGCTGCCGATCTTACTGGAGTGAGATGGTATCTTAGGGTGGTTTTGATTTGCATTTCTCTGACTGCTAGAGATGGTGAGCATTTTTTCATGTACTTGTTCATTGATTAAATGTCCTCCTCTGTAAAGTGTCTGTTCAGGTCCTTGGCCCATTTGTTGATTGGGTTATTTGTTATCTTATTGTTTAATTTTTGAGTTTTTTGTATATTTTGGATATTAGGGCTCTATCTGAAGTGTGAGGGGTAAAAATTTGTTCCCAGGATGTAGGCTCTCTATTTACCTCTCTTATTGTTTCTCTTGCTGAGAAAAAAAACAATTTAGTTTAAGTAAGTCCCATTTGTTTATTCTTGTTATTAACTCTTGGGCTATGGGCATCCTATTAAAGAATGTGGAGCCCGTCCCCACAGTATGTAGATCGTAGCCAACTTTTTCTTCTATTAGACACAGTGTCTCTGATTTGATATCTACCTCCTGGATCCATTTTGAGTTAACTTTTGTGCATGGTGAGAGAAAGGGATTCAGTTTCATTATGTTGCATATGGATTTCCAATTTTCCCAGCACCATTTGTTGAAGATGCTATCTTTCCTCCATTGCATGTTTTTAGCCCCTTTATCAAATATAAGAAAGTTGTAAATTTGTGGATTGGTTTCTGTGTCCTCTATTCTATACCATTGGTCCAGCTGCCTGTTTTGGTACCAGTACCACGATGTTTTTATTACTATCGCTTTGTAGTACAGTTTGAACTCTTGTATCGCTATACCTCCAGATTCACACTTCCTGCTTAGAATTGCTTTTGGTATTCAGGGTCTTTTGTTTTTCCATATGAATTTCATGATTGCTTTATCATTTCTACAAGAAATGCTGTTGGGATTTTTATTGGCACCGATTTAAACCTGTAGAGAACTTTGGGTAATATCAACATTTTGATGATGTTAGTTCTGCCTATCCATGAACAGGGTACATTTTTCCATCTTCTAAGATCTTCTTCTATCTCTTTCCTTAGGGTTCTGTAGTTTTCATTATATAAATCTTTCACCTCTTTCGTTAGGATGATTCCCAAGTATCTTATTTTCTTTGTGGATATAGTGAATGGAGTGGTTTTCCTCATTTCCATTTCAGAAGTTTTGCTGCTGATATACAGGAATGCCTTTGATTAATGCGTGTTGACTTTATATCTTGCCACTTTGCTGAATTCATTTATTAACTCTAGCAGTTGCTTTGTAGACCCTTTTGAGTCTGTTAAATATATTATCATGTCATCTGCAAATAGCGATAATTTACGTTCTTCTTTTCCTATTTTTATGTCTATAATTTCTTTTGTCTGTCTAATTGCTCTGGCTAGTATTTCAAGAACTAAATCGAATAGAAGTGGTGATAGAGGGCATCCCTGTCTTGTTCCAGATTTTAGAGGGAATGCCTTCAGTTTTTCTCCATTTACAATGATGCTAGCCTGAGGTTTAGCATATATAGCTTTTACAATGTTGAGGTAACTGAACATTGTTATCCTAGTTTTTCTAGTGTTTTGAACATAAAGGGAGGCTGAACTTTGTCGAATGTTTTTTCTCCATCTCTCAAGATGATCATATGGTTCTTGTCTTTAAGTCTATTGATGTGGTGAATAGCATTTATTGATTTCCGTATATTGAACTAGCCTTGCTTCCCTGGGATGCAAGTTTTTTTAGTGTTTTGAACGTAAAGGGAGGCTGAATTTTGTCGAATGTTTTTTCTGCATCTATCAAGATGATCATATGTTTCTTGTCTTTAAGTCTATTGATGTGGTGAATAGCATTTATTGATTTCCGTATATTGAACTAGCCTTGCTTCCCTGGGATGAATCCTACTTGATCATGGTGCACAATTTTTTGATATGCTTTTGTATTACATTCACCAGGATTTTATTGAGAATGTTTGCATCCTAGTTCATTAGAGACATTGGTCTGTAGTTTTCTTTCTTTGAAGTGTTTTTGTCTGGTTTTGGGATCAGGGTGATTTTGGCCTCATAGAATGAATTTGAAAGAGCACCTTCTTTTTCTATTTCTTGAAATAGCTTGAAAAGTATTGGTATTAATTCTTCTTTTAAGGTTTTGTAGAGCTCTGCTCTATACCCATCCGCTCCAGGGCTTTTTTTGGTTGGTAGTCTTTTGATGGCTTCTTATATTTCTTCCTTTGTTATTGGTCTGTTTAAATTGTGTGTGTCTTCCTGACTCAATCTGGGCACATCGTATGACTTAGGAAATTTATTGATATCTTCACTATCTTCTATTTCATTTGAATATAGGGTTTCAAAACACTTTCTAATTATCTTCTGTATTTCTGTAGTGTCTGTTGTGATAATGCCTTTTTCATGCCCAATGTTAGTAATTTGAATTCTCTTTCTTCTTCTCTTCGTTAGCATGGCTAAGGGCCTGTCAATCTTATTTATGTTTTCAAAGAACCAACTTTTAGTTTTATCAATTTTTTCAATGTTTTTTTTTGTTTCAATTTCGTTGATTTCTGCTCTAATTTTAATTATTTCTTGTCTTCTACTACATTTGCTGTTGTTTTTCTTTTCTTTTTCTAGGTTTTTGAGGTGTAGTGTGAGTTCATTTATTTGGGTTTTTTTTTTTTTTTTTTGAGGAAAGAACTCCAAGAAATGAATTTCCCTCTTAAAACTGCTTTCATTGTGTCCTATAGATTCCAGTATGTTGTGTCTGTATAGTCATTTGTCTCTAAGAATTTTTTATATCCTCCTTTATGTCTTCTGTAACCCATTGAACATTCAGTAGAATATTGTTCATTTTTCCATATGATGTAGGATTTTTCCTTCCTTCTTTTATCATTGATTTCCAGTTTCATTCCAATATAATCAGATATGGTGCATGGTATTATCTCCACGCCTTTATATTTACTAAGGGTTGCCCTATGGCATAATATATGATCTATCTTTGAGTAGGATCTTTGTGCTGCTGAGAAGAACGTGTATCCACGTTCTGCATGTTGGCTATCTTCATAATTCTATGTCTTGGAGTTGGTCTATTATGGTTTTGAATGTTTGAGGTCATGTAGGCTTCAAGGATTTGGCAATCCATTCCATCTTTCATCTCTGGGAAGTTTTCTAGAATTATTTCATTTAATATGTTGTCCATTCCTTTGGTTTGAATCTCTATGCCTTCTTCTATCCTAATGACTCTCAAATTTGTTTTTTTATGACATCCCATATCTCTTAAATAGATTGCTCATGGGATATAAGCATCTTTTCTGTGTTGACTATATTCTTTTCAAGTTGATAAACTTTGAATTCATTATCTGATCTTCTGACTTCTACTTGATCTAGTCTATTTACAATATTCTCGTTTGAATTTTTAATGTGGTCTATATTTTTCTGCATTCCTAGGATTACTGTTTGATTTTTTTTAAGATCTCTGTCTTTTGGTGAAGCTCGTTCTTTGCCATTTGAATTTGTTTGTTTAATTCATTTTCAAAATATTCTTTTATTGCTTGGACTTGCTGCCTCATGTCTTCTCTAATATTTCTTTCCATCTGAGTTAGGGATGCATTGAGTTTTTTCCCTATCCCTGTTTCTGATGATTCTAGGTCCTCCTGTAAAATTAAGTTGTCCGGCATTATTTGTACACCTTTTTCCCTTGTTTTTTCATGAAGTTCACATTACTTTCCAGCTCCATTTGATTGCTGTGTTTCTGCTCTCTTCTATATATTTGTTTTGGTTTTATATATCTCTATTGACTCTCCTTTATGTTGGTAGACTGTGAATGCTAAAGTGGATTCCACTGGGAAGGAATTCCCACGGCCGAGCTCCAGTGATGTCACCTCTCTGCTATGGTGGGCCCCAGGCTCTTTGCCCGGGTGTTCGCATGGGGGTGTGGGACTGTACTGTCTCTGTTTGGTTTCAGCTCCCGGTCGCCGGCGTGCAGGTGGTCACAAGCTGTCCAGTCGCGCAGTCAGCTGGTGGGCTGTCAACGGCGGTTGAGCGATCTCTAGCCACCCATTAAGGCGGGCATATGTCAGGCGATTGGTCGCTGGTGGGCAGGCAGTCTCCAGCCGTCCAGTCGCACCTGCAGCGGGCCGGCTGTTGCCGGCGGGCGAGCGTTCTCCAGGCGCCCAGTCACGCGGGCCTGGCCTCTAGTCCCCTGGTTTCTCCTGCTAGTCCTGGTTTCTCCTGCTAGACCAGATTTCCCCTGTGTAATGCCCTCGGCAGCTCAAACTGTACTCTGGCTTGCCGTTTCTTGGGTGTGGATTGTGTCTATTGGGAACCCCAGCACTCTATTTTTATTATTTTTTCCGTTTGCCCTTTCCCCCATCCCTGGCTAGACAGATTTCGTTTTCACCACTGATGGGAGGGGGAGTTGAAGGTCAGGTGCCTCTAGTTCCCCCCCCCAATCTTTATGCAGGCTCTCTCTGAAAAACCCTCCCCTGGAAAGCTTAGGAGAGATTTTATGCAAATTTCCTACTGTATGGGAGATGAGCGGAAAACACACAACTGTTTTATTGTTGCAATCTGTTGGAGAGTGGCGGTGGTTACTTCAGCTCTCCAAGATGGTGGTCATTGGTTTCCTTGGTGGAGTTTCCGTTGTGGGGGATAGAACTGTATAGCTTCCTTCCCTGACTGAAATCCCGAACTCGGCCTGGGGCTCAGTGTGGTGTCAGCCGGCAGGATTCCACAGAATCTGCAGCAACGTTTCTCCCTGCAAGCTAGTCGCTTCTCGGTGGTGCCTCGATGTCTGCAGCCATGGGGCGGGCCACAGGGATCAATAAGCCGGGATCTCCGGTTGCATATTCAGCTCACGTTTGAGACTCAATTACCGGACCTCGTTGGTGGAAATCATTCTTTTAGGTTTCGGTGCACACCCATTTTTCTATAAGATCCTAACAAGATAGTCTTTTGTCATTTTAACTCGTTATTCACCTGCAATGTGGCGTGGTACACTGGGTGTGATGCACTCTATTTGCGGCCAACTTGCAATGTTGAGATATTATGTTTTGTATGCACCATTTACTGAAGATAGTTTTCAGTACTAGGCAACCAATATGTATTTCAGGTTGATGAATATTTCTGAGAATAATCTTTTGAAAAGTTGATTATAAATCCACATACATGAATATGAATGAATTTGGGGAGTGCACAATAAGGCACATATATTTCATATTTTGAAAAATCTGGAGAGTATATATATATATATATATATATATATATATATATACACACACACACAGAGACATTACAATGTAGCATTATGTATGCCAACCGAAATTTATCATGAAATACATATCATCCACGGATCCAACAATATTAGTTTTACTTAACATGGATTTATGTATAATGTTGTTCAAATAGGAGGCTCACCCACAGGTTGAATTTTCAGTTTCAACAGCGTTTAGAGGAGTGATATCTTCTCACAATTTGTATCTGCCAAGTCAGCCACCTCACAAAAATGTACGTGTGATACCAGGTAGGATTCTATATATGCATATAAAAATACATCTGCTGACTAGGCTACAGAGAAAGGGAGAAATAAATTCACATATTTGTTAACTTTAAAAACACACAGAGATCTATTTCAACAAAAAAATTGACTAGATTTATAACTCCTACCGTATATAATCCAAAAGGCAAGTCCAACAATACCAAACATGCCTCCTCTGAACTGCTTGTATTTCTATTCTGATGGGGTTATTATTCTCCATGATATTACGATTAGTAGTTAGAGTCTAGTAGGGTAGGGGTTAGTGTCAGGGATTCAGTATTTCAAATGGAAAATTGGAAAATGAATCCAATGTGTATGCAAATATGTGCTACACAAAAATGTTCCCACTCTCATCAAGAACTATGGCTTGACATTACTTTTGCCCCAAGTAAGACACAATTAGAGGATAAGTGTTAGAAAATCTGTGAATACATATCTGGAATGGAATATGCTCAGTAGTTCACAACACTGGAGGTGGTAGAGGAGTTCCCAAAAGTAAGGGACAGGGTAAACACTGCACAAACATGGAGCTCTGCTGGCCTAAAGACTTCTTGAAGAACTGCCTCTGAGGTTGGGCACCTGAAAAATATGTTGTTTTCTGGAGCTTTAGCTTCATTTGTAGTGAGACCATCAAAGCTGGGTCTGCATCTATGTGACCTGGAGGACATGGTTTCTTATTTTCCAGTGAAGATGAGGCAACAGTGCTGAATTTGCTCTTTGTAGGTAAACTGTGACCACTGGGGTCTAAGTGTCTCCCCATGTGGACTGTGAAGCCATTTGGTCATCCTCCAAATTTCATGGTGTTTCTTGCTGCTGCACTAGGAGTTTGCTATTTGATTCAAAAATACAAGGAGTTTTAGTGGATCACAGTGCTGGAGAGAGTTCTGTCACATGTGGTGGGTCAGTTTCTGCAAGAGAATGCACCAAACATACTTCTAGCCCACATATATTGCCCCATTGACGATAGCAACATGATTCTGAACATTGCCCTGAAATCTCAAAATATTACAAGATGCCTTTACATAGAAGGGACTGCTCGCTGCACCATGTCAGTTCCAAGCCATTTGGAAGCCAATGGAAGATCCACAAGGCCCCACCACAGATGTTTTATCACACACCTGACCACCACGGCTCTAGGCCCACTACTCAGCAGGCTCCAACTTATTGGCATCTCTGTTCTACATGATTTTCATAAAACCCAGTCAATCAAAGCACTGTCTGGTATACTCATGACCAGCAACAGGACATCCAAATGTCACCCATTGCCACCTGGTCATGGGAATTTCAAAAATTTTATGGTATTTTTGTAGCCATTTTTCAATGATGATGTTGGAGGCACTGTGGGTTAAAATTCACTCCAGAACCATTAAATGTAGAGGAAGCACATTTCAATGAAAGCTTTGGAGAATTCTCACAGGCAAGGCTTCTCAAAAAGTGGCCAAATGGTCACATGAAGCCAGGCCCATTGTGGTCTACAATGAGGACCATGTGAGTTTCGACTCTCAACTATGGCTGCCAAGTCTTTCAGAATAAAATCACGTGATATCTTGGCTGTGATTCCCAGTGCTCTGTTGAAAGCCACCCTGGGCCTAGATCTCAGTTTTCAAGGGGGACTCTCATGCATGGCCTCCTAAAATCCTAACACAATTCATGGCAATAATTCTCTGAGTTCAGTTCCAGAACTCAGTCTCTAAGGGGAATCACACCAGAGTTCATGTCAAGGTGGACCCAGTCATCTCTTCCAACCACCAAACAAATGGCCACAATTAAAACCAAAACACTCCCACATGGCCCTCATGATCTTTCATATAGAAACTCATCATAACCTCTGGCTGGATTTTTCCATGAGGGGCGAAGCCCAAGACAGTCTCCAAAATAATTTCCCTTGCCCCTTAATGGCCTAAAATCAGGGTTGCCTGGACACACTTTCTGTGAACCAGGAGTGATCAAATAGGCCTGCTGTTAATACTTCTCTGCTTCTCTAATTTGAGGCCTACTGACTGTGGGGTTTATTTTTTTATGTGAATTGGAGTCATTAGAAAACCAAGCACTTATCGGCTAGCTTCTGCAGGGTTTGAAGAAATCATTTGACCCAAAGGATCCCTATTCTCACTTGATGGAGGTCAGGAACCTAACAGAAGAAGGGGAGAGACTTCACCCACAATGACTGCTCTTTTGGCCATTTTGGTTTTGGATGCACACATGGGATCATTCTTAAGATACATCAGGTGCTGAGAATCTAAGCCATTGCCTCAAACAGGGCAAAGAGGCGGATTCAGACACATCCCTTTCCAAAGCAATTAAGCAAAGAGGCACAGGTGATGCCCATTCATTTCCATTTGAAACCTGTTTTCTTCAGGTTTCACAAAAGGGTGGACTGAGGCAAAGACCTTCCTGACATTCAGGGCAACAGAACAATAGGTAAGCAAAGCAGGGTTTCTCCACTGAGACTTTATTGGTCACACTGATATTTGAGTTTTCTGAGATGCTCGCCATTCCCTTCAGCTATCCAGTACATGGCCATGTAACAGGGCTTGGAAGTGATACATATCTTGGACACAAAACCATGAGCCTATTCTGTAGAGTGGCCAGAATTCAGGAAGAACGCAGGAACTTTGGAAGATAGCACGTGATGCCCATCGATAAGGCAAGCCAAAATCCATTCATCAATTTGGCAGAATAAATGATGGGAAGCTTTCTACTAGACAGGACACATCAATTGATGCATTCTCTTTTCTAATGTCTATAACCATGAACACAGTGGGATACACAGACATAGAAACACTCGCCTTGTCAAATGACTTACTAGAAATAGTTCACTCAAAACCAAACAAACCGCCTTTTCTATCTATTCTCAGAACATGAGACAAATCCACAAACACACAGCGACATGCACAGAGGCACCTCCTTCCCCAATGTAGGTCAGTGACTATCCAGAGTGTCCCCTGACTGGTGGGCCATAGTATGTTCCCCAGAAATGGCCTGTCCTGTCTCAGATCTGGTCTCCTTAACCAACTCTGTGAAGATGGCAGGAGCCAGTGGTGAACCACTATCTGCTTTCCTCAGGAAAGGCCCCTCTTCAGAGCTTTTCTGGAATTTGGCCATTCTCATATCAGTAGGTACCAAGAAAGACTGACTCTGTCCTTGGTATATACAAACAAGTGAGACCACTGTGACTGGGAATGGGACAGGCTCTGGGTGCCTGTCTTCCTGGATAACAAGTTCTTAGAGTTCCATCACCAAGGAAGTGAGGTGAGGTCACTTCCTTCAGGAACTGAATGAGGTCACTGCCTTAGCAACCACTTTGTCCTAACAGTTGCTTCCAAGGGTCCCATGAGATGGAGGCTGCCCCTACGTACTGTGACACTTTCACAAGTTAGAATGTATATCAACCATAGGCACCCAAGACCAGCTCTCCAAACAGGACTGTTTGGGTCCATATTCTAATGGGTGGCACTAGAGCAGATTATGCTTAGTGAAGCTAGCCAATCCCTAAAAAACAAATACCAAATGTCTTCTTTGATATAATGAGAGCAACTAAGAATAGAGCAGGGAGGAAGAGAAGGAAGAAAAGATTAACATTAAACAGAGACATGAGGTGGGAGGGAAAGAGAGAGAAAAGGGGAATTGCAAGGAAATGGAGGGAGACCCTCATTGTTATACTAAATTACATATTAGAGGTTGTGAATGGAATGGGAAAATAACAAGGTGAGAAATGAATTACAGTAGATGGGGTAGACAGAGAAGATGGGAGGGGAGGGGAGGGGGGATAGTAGAGGATAGGAACGGTAGCAGAATACAACAATTACTAGTATGGCATTATGTAAAAATGTGGATGTGTAACCGATGTGATTCTTCAATCTGTATCTCGGGTAAAAATGGGAGTTCATAAATCACTTGAAGCTAATGTATGCTAATGTATGGATATGTTATGTCAAAAGATTTGTAAGGTTTTGAACAACCAATAATAAAAAAAAGAACAGAGAGGCTGATTCAGTAACAACCTTTCATACTGACCAGGTTGTTTGCCATGTAATTTGACTTTTGCTCTCTCAGGTCCTTCAGTGGTGCATATATCTTCTCCAGGGATCACTTCTGAATGAAACTTTGTGTTTTTCAACAGGTGGAAGATTCCCTACATTCCTCTATTTTAGGACCAACACTGTCCCTGCTCTTCTGTAAAGTTAGATTAGGGAACAGTGTATGGTTTCGCTTAATAACAGGTTTGATTTGGGTTAGGAATCATTCTGCTTGATGAATAATGGTATTGGGAACCTGTGATATTTATAAGAATATATAGGTGAAATATAAGTATGAAAACAGAAATCTAGGTAAGATTGGAATCCCAGAAGGGCATTGCACTCTTGATTGGGATACTTAGCTTTGATACATGTTCTGCAAAGATGTTTCAGATAAATCAATAATCAATGGCATAGGACCTTGTACCTTCGATGATTGAATGTAGAAGTGAGTATCCACTCAAACTGTGATTGTCGGTAGGATTAGGAAGATATTCTGTAGGTTTCAGAAGAAGAGTGAGTACAGGAATTGGACCAAAAGTTCTTTAGCAATAGGGTATCACATAGACAGTGAACGTAAATGTCAGCACATGTGAAGTGTTAGTCAAAATGGTGAACTGGTGAAAATATTTAGGAAAGCAGACATCAATAGAGACATTAGGAAATCAGGGAAAGTATAAAGTGAGTGATAGGATTAGACATTTGAACAGAGTTGTTGTTGAATATATAGTCTTAGGAAGAAACAAATATGTTGTCATAAATAGGATTGACATTTGAGAGCATTAGGCAACCTGGACATGAATGTTTTTAGTAATCCATGCTCACTTTCCATTTAGGCTTTGGTACAATCATAAGTGTGACCTCTGCTTATTGTGTCCAGAATATTACTGTGATAAATGCATACGTACATCAGGTGACATGAGTATTTCTTCCACCATTTCTGGGAGCAACATTTTGAAGACGAATAAATTAGTATTGGGGTTACAAATAGATGTACCCTTTGTCTATGAATGTAGAGATAATTCATGAATAGACCATACTGTGAATAAATAATATAATTGGTTCCAACTTTAAATAATAGATTGAATTGATATCTGAATATATACAGAAAATCTTATATTGATATACAATTATTCATTCTAACCAGAAATACATCTAATGGTAATATTAGGGTTATGTTTTATCATGAAGAGTGTGTGAGTTTTGCTTCAAAATGATTATGGAAATTGAAAATAATGTGTTTGAAATAAAGTCTCATGAAAAGACCAGTCAAGAAACCTGGAGGAATACATGTGTTCTGAATCAGTAAATGATTGAAAGTGAATCAAATGCCTATAAATTTGTGAACTTATGGATGAAATATATGTCCTATGATGTTCGTAAACTGTAGAAATTGTATTGTACCAGTGTTGAATAAAATAAACTTCAAAATAAACATCATGTCCCATAGGAATCTACTTGCATTGATGTTAAACAGGGTCAGTTAATGTAGAAATATTAGGATTGTATGCACCATTCACTGAAGTTAGTTTTCAGTAATAGGAAACAAATATGTATTTCAGGTGGATGAATATTTCTGAGAATAATCTTGTGAAATGTTGATTATAAATCCACATACATGAACATGAAAGAATTTAGGTAGTGTATATAAGACACATATATTTTATATTTGGAAAAATTTGAAGATTGTATATATATATATATATATATATATATATATATATATATATATATATATATTAAAAAAACAAAAACAGACAATAAGATGTAGCAATATATATGCCAATCGAAATTCTTCATGAAATGTACATCAGCCACAGATGCAAAAATATTTATTTTACTCAACATGGATTTATGTATGGCTTGTTGTTCTACTAGGAGGCTCACCCATAGGTTGAATTTTCTACTAGGAGACTCACCCATAGGTTGAATTTTCAGTTCCAACAGAGTTTTGGAGGAGTGATCTCTTCTCACAATTTGTATTTGCCAAGTCAGACACCTCAGAAGAATATACGTGTGATACCAGGTAGGATTCTATATGTGCATATAAAAATACATGTGCTGAATTGGCTACAGAGAATGGGAGACAGGTATTCACATATTTGTTAACTTTAAAAACATGTGGAGAACTATTTCAATTATAAATTAGCTAGATTTATAACACCTACCCTATATCATTCAAAAGGCAAGTCCAACTATACACCATGCCTCATCTGTACTGCTTGCATTTCCATTCTGTTGGATTATTTTTCTCCATCATATTAGTATTAGTAGTCAGAGTCTAGTAGGTTATGGTTTAGTGTCAGGTGTCCGGGCCGGCTGGACACTTCAACGTGGGCGTTGAACCTTGTTGGGGAGGAATGAAGGGAAAAGAGTCATGAGAGATGACAGCAAGACAACAGTTCTGATCATGCTGAAAACTTTTATAGTTCTCACAGTGTATTTATATGCTGCGGATGAGAAAGCTCTCTTATCGGCAGTTGCTGGATGTCTTCACAGGGTGAGATAACCTCAGGATATTTCAGGAAGACGGATAGCTGCAGGGTGTCTCAGGGTGATAGATGGCTGCGGGATGTCTCCCAGGCAGGATATATCGCAGGGGGCTATTTCTTGTAAGTGTCAGGCTATTCTTTGAAGGAGAACTTCCTTCTAGCCCCTGACATCTCCTCCCTTTCTTATATAAAATATTTGACCATACCTTACAGGCCAATGTTTTAGGGGGTTATAGAGGCTCTGTTTCTCTAGCAGGCCTTAGAATATCTCCTGATCTGATCAAGCATGTTTACTAGATTTAGTGGTGGCCTTGGCATGTTTTTTGAGGAGACGGCTTTGAGGGGGAAGCATGCCAACTGCCATGCACCAGAGCGTGTCACTCAGAAGACTTGGATTTTGGGAACCATGGATCCATCCTCCTGCAGTCCTTCCTGCACCCTCCGTTATTATGCCCTAACGTCCTCACTCCATGGGTGCGTCCTCCCCCATGTGGAGCGGCCCATGGAGGACGCACCCTTATGGCAAGTGCTGAAGATCGTTGGTCAGAGCTGTTACTTAGAGTTTTATGTAAGAAAGCGAGATCTGTGGGCATGTAAGCTTGTGAGGAGGGTAGAACATCCTTTTAAATGTTGGCAGCACGGTCTTCCATATCCAGGCAATGATAGTGGACCTGTATGGGCTTAGAGGCCAAAATATTAATCTGTTCTTTAATAAATTGTACCAGCCTGTTTATAATGCAGGGTTTTAGGGACACCATTAAAAGTAAACCCAACAAAAGGCCTAATAGGGGAAGAAGGTAGGGTAAAAATCCATTAAGCCCAGTCCAGAGGGGATTTTCAAATATTTCCCTTCATCTCTTTTCTAGATCTTCTTGAAGCTGCTTAATTTTAGTGCATACTATGCCAGAATTATTGGCATAAATGCAGCATCGTTCCCCTAAGGCCAAGCAAATACCTCCCTGGTTAGCTGTCAGCAAATTTAAGCCTCGTCTTTTTTGAAGGAACACTTCTGCCAGGGAGTCTATTTGGTCCTGCAAATCTTTAATGGTTCCTGATAGAGTTTTTATCAGTTGTTCCTGATAGAGTTTATAATTTGTTGAGAGAGGCGATCGTAAGAGTGAATAGACGTGCCTAAGCCAGTGTACCTGTGCCCACAGGAACTGTTATTCCAAGGCTGGCAGATTGTTGGCTGCATCTGAAAAAGAGGAAATTTTGTCCTCATGAGGAGTGCCTCTGTCCCTGTTTTGAGGTAAGTCATTAACCTGTTTAACCAGGAGTTCTGGTAACCATCTTGGGGCTGTTTGATCTTGGTCCAAAACACAAGCTGAGCCTCCTCCCCAGATGAGGAAAGGATCTGGGCCTTTCCATTTATTTTTAAGTGGACTGTGTCACATAACAGGTGGGCGAACAGAATTGGACGAGGGATGGCAGTGTCTGTCTGCTGCCGAATCGCCTTCATTGTCTAGGGTAAGAAAAATAAGGGCAAATAATGCATTGTTAAGGCGATGCCTGGGTGTGGTAAATACAAGGGAGGAAGCCTTAAGGAGGGATAGCCAAGTTTTTAAGTTAAGGTGGGCAAGTTCCACAATGCCTTGGCCCTGAGGGTTGTATGGAATTCTAGTAGTATTACAAATTTGCAAGGTAGCACAAAACTGTTTAAACTTGGCAATGGTAAATGTAGGATAAATATCTGTTTTAATATGTATTGGTTTACCCATAACAGAAAAGGCTGAAACAAGATGAGAAAGGACATCTTTGGTAGCCTCTCCAGAATGTGGTGATGCAAAAATAAAGCCGCTGAAGGTATCTACAGAAACGTGTATATATTTGGTTATTACAAATTCAAGAAAATGAGTAACATCCATTTGCCAAAACTGATCGGGCAGTAATCCTCGGGGGTTAACTCCCAAGTGTTGAATGGGGAGGGAGACAGCACAACCAGGGCATGCTTTTACTATTATTCGTGCCTGTTGCTGGTAATTTTACAAAGTAATCAAAGGCTCTGGAAATTTAAATGGTGTATATTGTGTAACTCCATGGCCTTTTGAATGGAGCCAACAAAAATTGGAAAGATGGAACGAGTTGCTGCATCAGCTTGGGCATTACCTTGAATTAGAGGGCTGGGAAGATCATAGTGTGCCCTGATGTGTCCTAAGAAAAATGGGTGTTGTCTGGCCTGAATTAGCTGCTGAAGCTGGTGTAACAGAAAGGCCGCATTGTTAGAAGCCTTAAAGGGGGGTGAAATCACCAGCAGGTGCACTGAATGAGCAATGTAGGCACTGTCTTTATAAATATTAACAGGATTATAAAAAATGTTATAAAAACTTGTGTTATGTCAAACAATTCCACAAACTGTGGTGACTGATAGACAGTATCAAAGGTGGTAGGCTTGTTATTGACAACAAAGACCGCTCGGCCATTACAGGAACCGTCTGTAAAGACAGTAAGGGATTGAGGAATGGAAGCCTTTTGAGTAATTTCAGGAAAAGTAAATGGATGTAACTGGACAAAATGTAAAAGGGGGTCTTTGGGGAGGTAGTGATCAATTGTTCCCAAAAGCCTGATAGGGCAATACCACATTCATCCCTTGTCTCTAGTAAAAATTGGGTTTGGTCCTTAGTATATGGAATAAAAATATTATCAGGGTGTTTGCCAAAATGTTGTAGAGAAATCAAATGACCTTTAAAAATAATAGAAGCTACCTGAGCAAGATAAACAGTAATAACCTTCGAGGATGTGGTGGGTAAATGGACCCAAAACAAGGGGCAGTCTTTATTTTTAAAATGTGGATCTCGCTGCCAAAATATTCCTGTGGGTGTATGAGGAGTGTGTAAAATAACCAGAACCAGAGGAAGGTTATAAGAAATTTGTGTAACAAATTGTTGGGCAATGGCTTCTGTGACTTGGTTTAATGCCTGTCATGCCTTGGGAGTAAGATTTTGAGGGAAGGAGGGGTGGAAATTACCTCTCAAAATATCATTAAGGGTCAAAAGTACACAAGTGCATAATTTTAAATATGTTATTAGACATTGAATATCCCTCAGTAATTTCTGAAAATCTTTAAGGGTGTGAAGATGGTCCACACGTCCTTGTATTTTAGAAATTTGGATCTGATTTTCTAGAATTTTAAGGCCCAAACTCTTATAAGAGTCCTGTGTTTGAACCTTATTAGGAGCTATCTGTAGTCCCAAGGTAGTGAGGATTTTGTAAAAGTCCAAGTAACAATTATTAAGGTCATGGGTATTAGGTGCAGCAATTAACAAATCATCCATATAATGTAAAATATAAATTTGTGGCCCTCACTCTCTCACAGGGTCTACTGCTTGAGCAACCTATTTTTGGCAAAGAGTAGGGCTGTTGGCCATACCTTGGGGAAGAACCTTCCATTGAAGTCTCTGCATAGGGCCCTGAATATTAATGCAAGAAAGACTAAAGGCAAAATAGGGTCTATCCTCAGGATGTAAAGGAATGATAAAAAAGCAAACATTTAAGTCCATAACCATTTTACAATAGTTTTTGTGAATAGCCACTGGTGTGGGAATGTCTGGCTGTAGTGCTCCCATCGGGAGTATAACTTTATTAATGGCACACAAATCTTGTAAATGGCGCCACTTGCCTGATTTTTTCTTGATAACAAAAATAGGAGTGTACGATGGTGAGGTTGAGGGCTCTACATGGCGGGCTGCCACCTGTTCCTTCACTAACATGTAGGCAGCCTCCAAATTTTCATGGGTAAGGGGCCACTGATCCACCCACACAAGAGTCTGAGTCTCCCAAATAATTTTATCTGCATGGGGTACAGGAGGGTCAGGGACCGACACTAAAAATCCAAATATCCAAGTCCATATGTATTTTTTTTTTATGGGTTGTATAAGCCCCACCATTCCTTGTCTCACCCTCCCAAGGCCTGTACCAGGGACAAAATTCATGCGGAGCATTTGATGAGTCACCATGGAATTGGGACTGGCAAGAATAAATTCCATTTGACTCAAAATATCTCGGGCCCATAGGTAAACAGGGAGGTCAGGAACAACGAAAGAATTGACAGTTCCCTTATTACCCTCTTTATCAGTCCAGCTAAGAGCAGTAGAGCTGACCAGAGGATTTTTTGACTTTCCTATCCCTTTAAGGTCAGTCAAGGATGGGGTGAGGGGCCAACCTGATCGCCAGTATTTTTGAGAAATAATTGTCGCATCAACTCCAGTAAATTAAATTGCTTGGAATTCCTTTCCTTCAATAAGTAAGGTAAGGGTGTGTTTATTATGAGAAATGGGATGAACCCAATATACCTCAGAGGAGCCCAAGGAGGCAGTCCCCCACAGTAGGTTTGGGTGGTGGAAGTGCCCCTTAATCTAAGGGAAGGAGTATTAATTGTGCAAGACTTTTTCCTCCTGGGATGGCCGCAACTCTATTAATAACTGTGGCCAGTATTTTTATTTCTCCAGTGAAATCATTATCATTAATGCCAGGGAAGACCTGAACACCTTCTAAGGTAGTAGAGGCTCTTCCAAGAAGAAGGGCACACGTATGAGATGGAGGGGGACCCATAATTCCAGTTGGTATTATCTGGGGCCCTTGCATTGAGTCTAATGTTGTATCAGTGGTGGTACAGAGGTCCAATCCTGCACTGCCTGGAGTGGGTAGTTGGAGGGAGCCAATTGTGGAGAAGGATTTTGAGGTTGGTTGGGAGTTCGGAAGGGAACAAACCTTATTGCCCCAGGGAGTTTCCTGAGAAGCAGGAAGAAATAGGCTGTCAGAAGGCGTTTGTCATTGATCTACACTCACTGGCCCAGTGATGAACTTTACCATATCAAGGACAAAGTGTAGCTGGGGGCGGTTTAGCTCCAGTTTGAGGAGACGCTATTCTTACTCTTTGTTTGCCTGTCGGACACTTGCGTGCAAAATGGCCTGGTTGTTTACAAGTAAAGCAAATACGTGAGCCAGGATTGTAAAAGGCCTTGGTAAAGGGAGCACTAAAGTGAGACCCATGGCATGGGCTGCACCCACCCCTGCACAGACTCTAATAAAGTCAGAAAGTTTCCCTTTATCCTTATGATGTCGAAGAACATCCTGACATGCTGGGTTGGCGTTTTCAAAGGCAAGATGTTTTACAAAGGTGCTTTCGCTTTCACTTGGTCCAAGCAAGCATTCCGCAGCTAGGTTAAGCCGGGGAACAAAGTCGCTATAAGGCTCGTCGGGCCCTTGTCGAATTCTGGCTAGGGAAGTGATAGCCGAGGCCCTTTCAGGGAGGCATCTCCAAGTATGTAAGCCAGCCATCTAAATCTGCGCAAAAAGTCCAGCAGGGAAACGTGCCTGTTTAGTTTTAGTGTCAAAAGTTGCATTGCCCACTAGCTTAACATAAGTCCAGGATTTAGAGGAGGCCTTTGTTAAATTTTTTTTGAGCAGTTTCTGACAGGGCTCTTTGAAATCTGCATTCCATAGTAGGAAGTCTCTGGCACTGAGGGCAGCTCTGTCTAAAAATTTCCAATCATTGGGAGTAAGAAATTGTGTGTTGTGGCTTTCTAATAAAGCCAACGTGTAGGGCACAGTGGGGCCATAGTGAGCACAAGCCTTTTTAAGTTTTTCAAGAAAATGGAGGCTAAATTTTTTGTAGCCACTCTGGGTTCCTTCCTGCCTAGGGGTGAACTTCTCATCCTCTAAGTCCTGATCTCCTTGATCCATTTCCTCCGCTTCCTCCTCTTGATCCTCTTCTAAGTCTTTGACCTCAGCCTGAGCAGGCTTATCTATCTGACTGTTGGTGACTGGGAAGGCGAGCACAGGCCGATGTAGCGGCTTCGCCTTTGTATTAGACCACTGTGGGTCAGCTTGTTTTGACTCCATTCCTAAGGCTAATGGAGAGAGCTCAGAGTCAAGTGATCTTTATTCTTTTAAAAATTGGATCTGTTCCCATCCATGTTGGAGAGACTCTCTCAAGGGAGCCGGATTAGGCAAGGGAAGTGGGGAAAAAATATCTGGGGGGACATTTGGCCCCTGAAGGGCCAGAGCACAAAAGGCAGGAGGGATATAGGAGGGAGGGGAATGTGTAAGTCCTATAGGCTATGGCAGGGTCCTGAGAGGTGGCGGGTCTTCTGAATGGTAGCGAGCTGCTTCCTTCTCCAAGGTAGCCTCCTCCCAAGGGGTCAATGTTTCTCTGGGATTTAAAACTGCATAAAGGCTGTTGGAAACCATTGGAACCTTATTCATTAGGGTGGGATTTTGAGGAAGATCAGGAAGGTTCCCAGGGTCCTGGGGAGACTAAAAAGGGTCTATGTCTATACTAACTGATGGGCATGCCGAGAAGGGGCGAGAGGTCTTTTGCATAGTCTCTTCCCCAATCCTGACAAGTATTAAGGTACCATTGTCAAAGGGTGAACTTTTAAGAATTTCACTAATTTATTTCCAGAAAGAAAAGGTAGGAACAGACACTTTTTCTGGGCCAAAGGATTCATAATAATCTTTTAAAATGTCTCCTACTCTAAGCAATCTTTTACCATCAATGGTCCCTTCAAGGGGAAACCATGGAAACAATTTTTCAATGTATGAAAAGAAAAATTTTAAGTCATTTTTCTTAACACGTGCCCCCATGTATTTAAGGATTCCTTTTGGCCTGACAAAAACAAATCATGTGACGAAATTGCTTTTCCCATGGTGCGTCACTCACTGTGCGTCATCCCCACTCTCCTCCTGGATCTGTCTCTCAGTGGTGTCTGCTGAGGCAATCGTGAGCTCCACTTGTCCAAATCTTCCCCCTCAGTCAAAGGCTCGAGCCCCAGTCGTTGGGCGCCAGTTGTCCCAGCCTGCAGGACACATCAACGTGGGTAGCGAACCTAGATGGGGAGGAATGAAGGGACAAGAGACATGAGAGATGACAGCAAGACAAAAGTTCTGATCAAGATGCAAACTTTTATTGTTCACACAGGGGAATTTATATGCTGGAGATTTGAAAGCTCTCTTATCGGCAGTTCCTGGATGTCTTCACAAGGTGAGATAACCTCAGAATATTTCAGGAAGACAGATGGCCACAGGATGTCTCAGGAACACAGATGACTACAGGATGTCTCCCAGACAGGATGTCTCCCTGGGGGCTATTTCTTGTAAGTGTCAGGCTATTCTTTGAAAAAGAATTCCTTCTACCCCTTACAGTCAGGGATTCAGTATTTCAAATGAAAAATTGGAGAAAGAATCCAATGTGTATGCAAATATGTGCTACCCAAAAATCTTCACACTCTCATTCAGAACAATGCCTTGACATTACCTTCACCCCAACTAAGACACAATTAGAGGAGAAGAGTTAGAAAATCTGTGAATACACATCAAGAATGGAAAATGCTCAGGAGTTCACAACTTTGGAGTTGGTAGAGGAGTTTCCAAATGTAAGGGAGAGGGTAAAACTCCACAAACATGGAGCTCTGCTGGACTAAAGACTTCTTGAGAAACTGCCTCTGAAGTTGGGCACTTGAAATATATGTTGTTGTCAGGAGCTTTAGCTCCCTTTGTAGTGAGACCATTAAGCTGGATCTGCATGTATGTTACCTGGAGGACATGGTTTCTTATTTTCCAAAGGACATGAGGCAGCAGTGCTGAATTCTCTTTTTGTAGGTAAACTGTTGTCACTGGGGGCTAAGTGTCTTCCAGTTTGGAAGCCATTTGCTCATCCTCCACTTTTTGTTGTGTTTCTTGCAGCTGCACTGGAAGTTTGGTATTTGCTTCATGAAATACGAAGAGTTCAACTGGGACACAGTACTGAAAAGAGTTCTGTCACATGTGGTGGGTAAGGGTCTGCAGGAGAATGCACCAATCAGGCTTCTATCCCACATAGCTTGCCCCCTTCACCTTAGCAATCTGATTCTAAACATTGCACTGAAACCTCTCCATATAACAACATGCCTTTACATACAAGGGTCTGGGGGCTGCACCATGTCAGTCACAAACCATTTGAAAGCCAATGGCAGATCCACATCACCCAACCAAAGATGTTTTAACACACACCTTCACACCACTTTTCTAGGCCAACTACTCAGCAGGCTCCAAATTACTGCCATCTCTGTTCTACACCATTTTCATGAAACCCAGTCAATCAGGCACTGTCTGGTACACTCGTGATCATCAATAGGACATCCAAAGATTCTACAGTGCGAAGTGGTCATGGGAATTTCAAAAATTTCTTGTTTTTTATCAGGCATTTGTCAAGGATGAAGTTGGAGGCACTGTGGGTTTCAATTCATTCAGGAACCATTAAATGGAGAGGAAGCTCATTTCAATAAAAGCTCTGGAGAATTCTAACAGGCAAGGCTTTCCAAAGACAGGCAAAAAGGTCACATTAAGCCAGGCGTTTGAGGTCTACAATGAGTGGTCCATTTGTGTTTTGACTTGCAACTATGGCTGCCAATTCTTTAAGAATAAAATCATGTGATATTCTTCCTGAGATTCCCAGTGCTCTGTGGAAAGCCACCCTGGGCCTAGATCTCAGTTTCCAAGGGCAACTCTCATGCGTGGCATCCTAAAATCCCAAAACAATACATGGCAATACTTCTTTGAGGTCCATTCCATAACTCAGTCTCTAAGGGGAATCACACAAGTGTTCAAGACCAGGTGGACCCATCATCTTTTCCAACAGCCACAAAAATGACCACAATTAAAAGCAAAACACTTCCACATGGCCCTCATCTTCTTTCATATAGACACTCATCATAACCTCAGGCTGTAGTTTTTCATGAGGAGCACAGCCAAAGACAGTATCCAAAATAAGGTCCCTTGCCCCCATTTGCCTAAAGTCAGTGTGGCTGGGACACCCTTCCTGTGAACCAGGAGTGATCAAAGAGGCCTGCCCTTAATACTGCTCTGATTCTCCATTTTGAGGCCTAATGACTGTGGGGTTTAGATTCTTTATGTTAATTGGAGTCATGAGAAACCTATGAACGTATGGTCTAGTCTCTGCAGGGCTTTGAAGAACTCATTGGACCCAAAGGATCCCTATTCTCATAGATGGACGTCAGGAACCTTACAGAGGAAGGTGAGAGACTTCATCCACAATGACTGCTCTTTTGGCTCTTTTGGTTTTGGATGCAAACGTGGGATGTTTCTTTAGATCCATTAGGTGCTGAGAATCTAAGCCGTAGCCTCACACAGGGCCAAGAGGCTGATTCAGACACATCCCTTTCCAAAGCAATTAAGCAAGGAGCCACAGATGATGCCCATTCATTTCCATTTGAAAACTCTTTTCTTCAGGCTTCCCAAAGGGGTGGCCTGAGGCAAAAAACTTCCTGACATTCAGAGCAACAGAACAATAGGTAATTAAAAGTACCAAAGCAGGGTTTCTTCACTGAGACTTGTCAGAAGCCAGTGGTGAGTCACTATCTCTTTTCTCATACAAGCCCCCTCTTCAGAGCTTTCCTGGCATATGGCCATTCTCACATCTGTAGGTACCAAGATAGACTGACTCTGTCCTTGGTAATTGACAACTAGTGACACCACTGGGAGTGGGACTGGGACAGGCTCTGTGTGCTTGGCTTCCTGGATGTCAATTTCCATCACCGAGGAATTGAGGTAATGTTACTATCTTCAGGATCTGAATGAAGTCACTGCCTTGGCAACCACTTTGTCCTAACAGTTGCTTCCAAGGGTCCCATGAGATGGAGGCTTCCCCTACTTAATGTGACAATTTCACAAGTTAAAATGGTATATCAACCATAGGCACCTGGGAACAGCTCTCCATACAGGCCTGATTTGGTCCATCTTCTCTACATTAAGAAGAGAGAGGCTGATTAAGACACAACCCTTCATCCTGACCAGGTTGTTTGCGATGGAAGATGACTTGTGCTCTCTCAGGTCCTTCATAACTGCCTACATATTCTCCAGGGATCCTTTCAGCATGGATCTTTGAAGTTCTCAGCAGGTAGAGGATCCCTACATTCCAGTATTATAAGACCACCTCTGTCCCTGCTCTTCTGTAAAGTAAGATTGAGGGAACAATGTATGTTTAGGGTTAATAACAGGTTCAATTTGGGTTAGGAATCATTTTGTGGATGAATAATGGTATTGGCAACCTGTGAAATTTATAAGAATATAGAGGTGAACAGTGTGTATGAAAACAGAAATCCAAGTAAGATTGGAAGCCCAGAAGGGCATTGGGCCCTTGATTGTGATACTTAGCATTGAATTACATTCTGCACAGATGTCTCAGATAAATCAATATACAATGGCATGGGACCTTGTACCTTGGATGATTGAATGTAGAAGGGAACATCCAGTCAAAAAGGGATAGTCAGTAGGAATAGGAAGATAGTAGGTAGGTATAGAAAAAAGGGTGAGTGTATGATTTGGAACAAAATTTCTTTAGCAATAGGGTTTCAGTTAGAAAATGAATTTAAATGTCAGCACATGTGAAGAGTCTGTCACAATGATGAAGTGGGAAAAATATGTAGGTAAGCAGATATCAATAGGGACATTATGAAATCAGGCAAAGTAAAAAGTGAGAGATCGGCTTAGACATTTTCAAAGGGTTGAGTTTGAATATGCAATCTTAGGAAGAAACAAATATGTAGTCATGAATAGGATTGACATTTGAGAGCATAAGTAATCATGGACATGGATGATTTTAGTAATCCATGTTAATTTTCCATTTTGGCTTTGGTACAATCATAAATGTGAACTTTGAATTTAGTGTCCAGTATATTTCTGTGAATAAATGTATATGAAAATCAGGTGACATGAGTATTTCTTCAACCATTTCTGGGAGCAATATTGACTGACTACTTCTGATTGATAGGTACAGATTCTTTATGTGAATTGGAATCATGAGAAACCCAAGCACCTCTTTAGGGATTGAAGAACTCATATGACCCAAAAAATCCCTATTCTCAATTGATGGAGGTCAGGAATCTAATAGAGGAAGGGAAGATACTTCATCCAAAATGAGTGAACTTTTTGCCATTTTGGTTTTGGATGCACACATGGGATCTTTCTTTAGATCCATCAGGTGCTGAGAATCTAAGTCACAGCCTCACACAGGGCCAAGAGGCTGATTCAGACACATCCCTTTCCAAAGAAATTAAGCAAGGAGCCATAGGTGATGCCCATTCATTTCCATTTGAAAACTGTTTTCTTCAGGCTTCCCAAAGGGTTAGCCTGAGGTAAAGAACTTCCTGACATTCAGGGCAACAGAAAAATAGGTAAGCAAAAGGCCCAAAGCAGGGTTTCTCCACTGAGACTTTCCTGGTCACACTGTCCCTGCTCTTCTGTAAAGTTAGATTGAGGAAACAGTGTATGGTTAGGGTTAATAACACGTTCGATTTGGGTTAGGAATCATTCTGCAGGATGAATATTCGTTGTGGGAATCTGCAATATTTACAAGAATATATAGGTAAAAAAAGTATGAAAACAGAAATCTAGGCAGGATTTGAAGCTCAGATGGGCATTGGGCCCTTGAGTGGGTTACTTATCTTTGAATTATGTTCTGCACAGATGTCTCAGATAAGTCGATATACAATGACATAGGACCTTGTACCTTGGATGATTGAAAGTTGAAGAGAACATCCAGTCACAAAGGGAAAGTCCGTAGGTTTAGGACGATATTCTCTAGGTTTAGAAACAACAATGAGTATAGGATTTGGACCAAAAGATTTTTAGCAATTGGTTTTCAATAAGAGAGTGCATGTAAATATCAGCACATGTGAAGAGTGAGACACAATGATGAAATGGGGAAAATATGTAGGAAAGCAGATATCAATAGAGACATTAAGAAATCAGGCAATGTATAAAGTGAGGGATAGGATTAGACATTTTGAACAGGGTTGAGTTTGAATATATAATCTTAGAAAGAAACAAATACATAGGATTTATCAATAGGATTTACATTTTACAGCATTAAGAAACCGGGACATGGATATTTTTAGTAATCCATGTTCACTTTTCTTTTAGGCTTTGCTACAATCATAAGAGTGACTTTTGCTTTCTGTGTCCAGAATATTACTGTGTTAAAATTTATATGTAGATCAGGTGACATGAGCATTTCTTCCACCATTACTGGGGGCAATAATTTGAAGACGTATAAATATTGGGGGAAAAAAAGTGGAGTACCCTGTGTCAATGGATATAGAAATAATGTATGAATAGACCATACTGTGAATAAATAATATAACTGGTTCCAACTTTAAATAGTGGATTGATTTGATATCTGAAAATATACTGGAAATCTTAAATTGATATTCATACATTCATTACAAGCAGTTATACATCTAACGGTAATATTAGGGTTATGGTTTATCATGAAGAGTGTGTGAGTTTTGCTTCAAATATGATTATGAAAATCAAAAATAATGTGTTTGGAAAGAAGTCTCATGACAAGACCAGTCAAGAACCCTGGAGGAATATATGTGTTCTGAAGCAGGAGGTGATTGAAATTGAAACAAATGCCTATAAATTTGTGAACTTGTGGATGAAATATATATCATATGATGTGCATAAACTGAAGAAATAGTAATGTACCACTGTTTAATAAAAATGAACTGCAAAATACACATCATGTCCCATAGGAAAATGCTTGCATTGATGTTGAACTAGGTTTTACTGTAGAAATATTAGGATTTGTGTGCACCATTCACTGAAGTTAGTCTTCAGTACTAGGAAACAAATCTGTATTTAAGGTGGATGAATATTTCTGAGAATAATCTTGTGAATAGTTGATCATAAATCCACATACATAAATATGAATGATTTTAAGGAGTGTATAATAAGATTCATATATTTCATATTTTGAAAAATTTGGAGAGTATATATATATATATATATATATATATATATATATATATATACACACACACACACACACACACACACACACACACAGACATTAAAACTAGCAATATATTTGCCAATCGAAATTCATCATGAAATATGTATCATCCACAGGTGCAAAAATATTGATTTCACTGAAAATGGATCTATATATAATGTTGTTCTACTAGCAAGCTCACCCATAGGTTGAATTTTCAATTCCAACAGTATTTAAGAGGAGTGATCTCTTCTCATAACTTGTATCTGCCTAGTCAGCAACCTCACAAAAAATGTACGTGTGATAACAGGTAGGATTCTATATGTGCATATAAAAATACACGTGCTGAATAGTCTACAGAGAAAGGAGACACCAATTTGTTGAAAGCCACAGCTTAAGGGGCCCCATTAAACTTCCAGCTACCAGCAACATTCCCCTGCCAGATGATTATTGGCTCACAGCGGCCCCAGCAACATCTAGCTGATTGGCTCCTCTGCGGTGATGCTCATTGGGCAGTTTCCCTGCCCTTTCAGACCACAGAGCTGCTCATTGTGGGACTTTTTTGGCTCCACCCACCTGACCCAGCTAAATAGCCTCAAGAGCAGGAGGATTGTGGGAGGTGGAGAGGCTTGTGGGTGTGACAGAAACTTTGCAAGGAAGCCAGTGGTGGCAGTTGGGCTCTGAGGGTTTTTCCTGAGGAGCTGTTTTGTTTGGCATGTGTGGTTCTAAAAATAAAGTTTGTTTCTTTTGAAAAGTGGCTCTTGAATCGTGCCCAGCCAGACTGCAGCATTTTTATGGCTTGCACGGGGAGCCACTGAGGGTAAGTGATAAGGTAAACTGCTCGCCCCTGAGCGAAGGGCGAGAGGATGGGTAGCCATTTAAGATTCCTCTTTTGTTTTGCTTCACTTTTGTTGCCTGTCCATGGAGATGAGTGAGATGGAAGAAAAACCGCTCACATCTGAGAAAAAATTATTTACTTCTGAGGAACAGATAGGGAGAAAGGACGGATGCACATGTCAGTAGGATATAAAGGCTATAATGACTTTTTGTTGTTCCCTTTTTATTTTATTCTGTCTCGGTTTTGTTTGGCATCGTCTTGTTGGGTTGTATTATAGTAGAAATACGGGATCAGAAATTAGTAAAAAAACAAACTGAAAGAGTGTTAAGTAAATTGTTAGAGGAAGGAGGCATCTCAGTAAAGTCAAGAACAGTCAGGGCATACGTTGATACAATACAAAAATGTAGCACATGGATTTTTAAGGAGTTGTTAAATATACCATAATGGAACCATCATGGTGAAGATTTAAAAGGGGGTAAAAGAACAGCCCAGGGACTCTGCCAGTTGGCACATTGCCATTGAGGACGTTCATATCTGGTTTGCTTAGTCCAAAGACTTCAGTTCAGACAAAGATAGAAGAACAAAGCTTAGGGCAGAAAAAGCCATCAGGGGCAAAGTTACAAAAGGAGACTGCTACTAACAACTTTCTATCACTAGAGGGCGTAAATGACCAACCAACAGCGCCTCCTCTACAGGAGACTGTTACTAACACCTTTCTATCACCAGAGGATGTAAATGTCCAAATAACAAGGCCACCTCCATATGCTGGGAGGCCCCCAAACCCCACAGTTGATAGTTCGGATCCTGAGACAGGATCTCAAGTATGAACATGCCCTGATTTTGAGGTAGGAGGGCAGCGAATTCACCATGCTTTAAATTTCAAAATAGTGAAGCAGCTAAAAGGGGCTGTAACAACCAATGGTCCTCAAGCACCCTTCATTGTAAGCTTGGTCAAATCCATTAACAACTTGAATATGACGCCAGTAGATTGGGCTAATATGTGTAAAGCTGTGCTAAATGGAGGTCAATACCTTTTATGGAAGGTTGCCAATGAGGAATTTTGCAAGGAGACGGCTAGGCGTAATGCAGAAACTGGTTTTCCTCAGAGAAATCTAGATATGTTGTTAGAAAGGGACCTTATGAGGATCAGCAGCAACCAATTGCATATGATCCTTGCGTATACGCAAAAATTGCAGCAGAGGCGGTTAGGGCATGGAAGACTTTACAACGACATGGAGGTTTACAAGGTCAATTATCTAAGGTAATACAATGAGCTAATGAATCTTACACTGAATTTGTAGATAGGCTTATTCAAACAGCTACCAGAGTTTTGGGGAATACAGAACAAACAATGCCATTAATAAAAAACTGGCTTATGACCAAGCGAATCATTGGTGCAGAGATATCACTAGACCATGGAAACATGAAGATTTAAACACATATATTAAATTATGTAAAGACATTAATGAATAAGAGAAAGTCATGGCAGCTGCAGTAAAACAGGCTTTAGATGCCAGAGACATCAATGAACAAGGGCAATTTGTGGCAGCTGCAGTAAAACAGGCTTTAGATGCCAGACCAGGAACATGCTACAATTGTGAACAAACAGGACATTTTAAAAGGAATTGCTCCATAGGAAGAGGGCTTAACAAAACTAGGTACCAAAGGAGTAGAATACGTGGGTATTTGCCCACGATGCCGTAGAGGGAGACATTGGGCTAATGAATGCCGTTCTCAAACCACCATAGAGGGTACTTCATTATCAAAAATGAACAAGGACTAGCTGTTTATCCACAATATCATGGAGAAAGGCATCGGGCTCCATTGCCAAAAAATGGACAGGGGAGCCCAATGCTCTGGGGCCCAAAACCACAAATATACAGAGCACTGGAGGAACCCAGCAACCCCATCAGTGTAGTGCCCAGGACACATTGTCCATCAGACGCCTCATCAGACAAATCAGAGGGAGCGCAGGGTTAGATATCTGCACCTCCGTCAGATCAGTACTAACTGTAGATATGGGGGTTCAAATCATTCACACAGGGTGAGAGGACCTCTTCTCAAAGGAACGGTAGGCTTATTATTGGGACGCAGCTCTTCTAATCTAAAAGGACTTATGATAAGTCCTTGGGTAATTGATCCCGATTATGAAGGTGAAATAAAATTATACCCAGTTCTCCAAAGGACATATCAGTAATTTCACCAGGAGATAGAATAGCACAGTTACTAATAATACTCAGTCTGCATGATAAATTTTCCAGTCGTGCTGTAGAAAGAGGTTCCAAGGGATTAGGCTCCACAGGTGTAGATTTGGTTATGCTTTCTTTAAATTTAGATTCTCGCCCCAGGCTAAAACTAAATATTCAAGGACATGAATTTAATCGGCTACTTGATACAGGTGCAGATGTTAGCATCGTCTCTCATCAAGAATGGCCAAAACATTGGCCATTACAACAGTACACTAAAATACTTTGAGACATAGGAGTGGCAACTAATGCCCATAGAAGTGCAATGGCATTGGATTGGAAGGATCCTGAAGAATGTGAAAGAACTATACAGCCATATGTATTGGATCATCTTCCCGTAAATTTATGGGGATGAGATGTCCTAGATCAATTAGGTTTGACATTAACAAATAACATCAATCAAAATGCACCCACTATTATGGCTAGAGAAGGTTTTAGGAAAGGAAAAAGATTAGAAAAACAAGATCAAGGTATATCAGCACCAATACAAATAGACCAAGCAACAGACAGACATGGGTTGGATTTTCAGAAAGGGCCACTGAGACAATAAAAATTACTTGGAAATCAGAAAGACCAGTATGGGTTTTTCAGTGGACCCTGACTAAAGAAAAGATACAAGCAGCCCAGTTCCTGGTCAAACAACAATTAGCGGAAGAACATATACAACCTTCTGTATCTCCCCATTATACTTTCATTTTTGTCATCAAAAAGAAATCTGGTAAATGGAGATTATTGGAAGATTTAAGAGCCATTAATAATGAGATGGTTATTTTGGGACCTGCTCAATCAAGGATTCCTCAATTGTCTGCTTTGCCAAAAACTTGGTATGTTTTAGTTATACATATTAAAGATTGTTTTTTTTTTTTCATTTCCAATTCTTCCTGAGGATAGTCCAAGTTTTGCATTTACTATCCCTGCACTGAATCATGAAGGTCCTGATCAGAGGTATGAGTGGAAAGTATTCCCTCAAGGGATGGCTAACAGCCCAACTATTTGTCAAATTTATGTTAACAAAGTAATCCAGCCACTTAGAAATCAAAATCCTGAACTACAAATATTTCACAATATGGATGATGTGTTATTAGCACACAAGTTAAAAACCCATTGCTAGAATGTTATGCCACACTTACAAACTTATTAAAAAATTATAACCTAGGGATATCAATTGATAAAGTACAATTAAATTTTCCAATTAATTATTTAGGAGTTCTATTATCCTCAACCATGGTCAGTCCACCAAAAATTCAAATACGAGTAGATCAACTCAAATCAATTAATGACTTTCAAAAGTTATTAGGAGACATTAATTGGATAAGGCCTTATCTAGGTATACCAACAGGAGAGTTGGGACCTATATTTGATATCCTAAAAGGTCCATCTGATCCAAATTCACCCAGAATGTTAATGCCTGAAGCAAGAAAGGCATTAAAAATCATTGAAACATATATGGGAAATATGCATTTGGATAGATTTGATAAAATAATGCCTCTATTATTCATTGTGCTACCAACAAAAAAATATTCCTACAGGAGTATTTTGGCAAGAAGGTCCATTATTATGGATACATTTATCTTATTCTTCTAACACTATTATTACTAGGTATCCTGAGGCTTAGGGACAATTAATACTAATAGGAATAAAAGCAGCAAAGGGAGTGTTTGGAATTTCTCCCAATAAAATTATTACTCCATACACTATGAATCAAATTGATGAATTAGCTAATGAGTTAAATACTTGGGCAATAATCCAGTGTAAATCTAATGTTTCATTTGATAACCACTTACCATCTAATCTTTTATTGTCTTTTGGGTCATTGCATCCTGTAATTTTTCCAAAAATTACAAGAAAACACCTATCATGAATGCTCCAAATATATTTACTGATGGGTCAAATAATGGTACAGCAGCAATAGTTACACCTGATCAAATTTTTACATTTTTAGCACCCCAACAATCAGCTCAAAAGGTAGAGCTTAATGCAGTATTATAAGCTTTTGTGATGTTTAAAGATTCTGTGTTTAATTTATTTTCCAATAGTCAGTATATAGTTAATGCTATAGTATCCCTTGAAGATGCTGGTAGGATTTCCCCTTCCTCTACTGTTTTCTCTTTGCTTTCCAGTATACAAAGTCTAATCTGGGACAGAAAAGATCCATTCTTAATAGGACATATCTTGGCACATACAGGATTGCCTGGAGCCCTTAGTTTGGGCAATGATTTAGCAGGTAAAACGACACATGACATACATACATATTTTCTCTACACTAGAAGAAGCTATAAATTTTCATGAAAAGTTCCATATCAATGCTAATACTTTACAAAAGCATTTTAAAATAACTAAGGAGCAAGCTAGACAAATAATAAAACAATGTCAAAATTGTGTGACCATTTTACCACATTTTAATCTTAGAGTCAATCCTAGAGGATTGATACCTTACCATATATGGCAGATGGAAGTCACACACTTGCCAGAATTTGGAAAAGTAAAATATTTGCATGTTACAGTTGATACTTCTTCTGGATTTTTGATGGGCTCCCTTCATGGGGGAAAAAAAAACTAAAGATGTTATAGCTCATTGCTTACAAAATTTTGCCACTGTGGTCATTCCAAAACAGTAAAAAACAGATAATGCCCCCGGTTATACTTCTACCTCTTTTAAACCATTTTGCTCATCATTTGGCATTACTCATATAACAAGAAACCCATACAATCCACAGGGACAAGCCATAGTTGAAAGAGCACATCACACTATTAAAATGTACTCATTAAAGTAAGAAGACAGAATTGGGAAGGAATATAAATTCCCCAAAGATAAAATTAAAATAACCCTTTTTAATCTAAACTTTTTAAATTTGGATTTTCAGGACTTAGTGCTGCAGAAAGGCATAAGTGTCCAAAAAATGTGTATAAGCCCGAGGTACTTTGGAAGGATATTCTAACAGGAAAATGGAAAGGTCCTGACCCATTAATTTTCTGGAGTTGGAGGTCTGTTTTTGGGTTTCCACAGGAAGAACAGCAGCCGATTTGGATTCCAGAGAGATTAACTAAGGTCCCGACCCAGTGATTGCCTGGAGTTGGGGGTCTGTTTATGTGTTTCCAAAAGGAGAACAGCAGCCGATTTGGATTCCAGAGAGATTAACTGAAGCGCTTTCAATAGACCAAAATAAGATGATTTGGCTCAAATCCATAACAGCTGATATCGAAAACTCCAGTTTGGCTATCCTTACATCTGCGACAGAACAGGGATGCTTTTTTCAATATCTATTTTATTATTGCCCTTTCCCACATCATGAAGTTCTCTTTTGTTTTTTTTGAGCTCATACAGACCTAGGATAATGTTTTGCTTATCAGTTCTAATTTTTGACTATAGAGTTTTTAAACATTGCAATGATGATTTCACATGTAAAAAGTTATAAGGCCTTTACTATTATATTATGTGTTGTATGTATTTATTATGTGTGCACACTTGTGTTTTGTGTTATATATTTGAATGTGTGTATGTCCATATATCACATATGATGAGTGCTAATGAAATAATATATCCATTTTTTTTATTCACGTGAATTAAATTGTTTAATTTAAATTGGGAAAACAACTGTTCAGGATTGTCTTAATATGTGAAAAAATAGGAGGTTAACAGACGTGCTTGTTTACTTTCACTTTTCCTTTTCATTATATTTAATTATTCTCTTCAAGATAATGTAAATTGTTAAGAAAATTGTTTTCTTTTAGTGCCCTCAGGAATGTTACATAATTTTTTCTTTAGCCATCACTGCCAGAATTCCTATTTTCATCCCAGTGCCAGTGAAGACAAAGATAAAACCAATCTACAGATTCTGCAATAGCCATCACTGAACTGCTTGCAGAACTTGCCTGGATTATGTATCACTTGTATGCATTGTGAACTCACTTGTATGCATTGTGAACTATCTGCTGCTGCAGCGAATTGTCGTAGTGTTGGGGTACTAATGCTGATGCTGTCATCAATGATAGAATTTTTCCAATAGGAGCCATCAATTGACTTGGTGTATCTTTCCTATTCTCACTTGATAGAGGTCAAAAAACTTACAGAGGGAGGTGAAAGACTTCATCAGCAATGACTGCTCTTTTGGCAATTTTGGTTTTGGATGCACACATGGGATTTTTCTTTAGATCTATCAGGTTCTGAGAATCAAAGCCACAACCTCACACAGGGCCAAGAGGCTGATTCAGACACATCCCTTTCCAAAGTAATTAAGCAAAGAGCCACAGGTGATGCCCATTCATTTCAATTTGAGAACTGTTTTCTTCAGGCTCCACAAACGGGTGGCCTGAGGCAAAGACATTCCTAACATTCAGGGCAAGGGAACCATAGGTAAGCAAATTGCCCAAAGCAGGGTTTCTCCACTGAGACTTTTCTGGTTACACTGATCTCTGAGGTTTCTGAGATGTTCCCATTCCATTCAGCTATCCAGTATATGGCTATGTCACAGAGTTTGGAGGTGGTACATATCTTGGACACAAAACCATGAGCCTATTCTGGAGAGAGGCCAGAAATCAGGAGGTGAACAGGAACTTGGGAAGATAGTAGGTGTTGTCTATCCATAAGGCAAGCTGCAGTCCATTCATAAAAAGGGCAGAATAAATGCCTGGAAGCTTCCTACTAGTCAGGACACCTCCATTGATGTATTGGCTTTTCTAATAACTACAACCACGGACACAGTGGATACACAGACATAGAAAAACTCGCCTTCTCAAACGACTTACTAGAAACAGTCGACTCCAAACCAAACAAACCACCTTTACTACCTATTCTCAGAACATGAGACAAAAGCACGAACTCACACCCACACCCACTAAGGCACCTCAATCCCACAACTAGGTCTGTGACTATCCGGAGTGTCCTCTGACTGGTGGACCATACTATGTTCCCCCCAAATGGCCTGTCCTGTATCAGATCAGGTCCCTTTTGCCAACTCTGTTAAGTTGTCAGGAGCCAGCAATGAGCCACTACCTGCTTTCTCAGGAAAGGCCCCTCTTCAGAGTTCTCCTGGCATTTGGTCATCCTCACATCAGGAGGTACCAAGAAAGACTGACTCTGTCCTTGGAAAATTCAAACAAGTGTGCCCACTGGGAATGGGACTGGCACTGGCTCTGGGTGCCTGGCTTCCTGGATCCCAAGTTCAGAGAGTTGTATCACCAAGGAAGTGAGGTAGGTCACTTCCTTCAGGAATTGAATGAGGTCAATACCTTGGCAACCACTTTGTCCTAACAGTTGTTTACAAAGGTCCCATGAGATGGAGGCTGCCCCTACTTTCTCTGACTCAGTCATAAGTTAGAATGGTATATCAACCACAGGCACCATGGAACAGCTCTCCACACAGGCCTGGTTTTGTCCATCTTCTCTACATTAAGAACAGAGCGACTGATTCAGACACAATACTTCATCCTGACCTTTTTTTTTGCCATGGAAGATGATTTTGCGCTCTCAGGTCCTTCATAGCTGCCTAAGTCTTCTCCAGGGATCATTTCTGCATGGACCTTTGAGGTTTCAGCAGGTGGAAGATACCCTAAATTCCTGTATTGTAAGACCAACTCTGTCCCTGCTCTATTGTAAAGATAGATTGATGGAACAGTGTATGCTTAGGGTTAATAACAGGTTTGATTTGGGTTAGGAATCATTCTGTGCAATGAATAATGGTTTTGGGAACCTGCGATATTTACAAGAATATATAGGTGAAATATAAGTATGAACACAGAAATCTAGGTAGGATTTGAAACCCAGAAGTGCATTGGGCCCTTGATTGGGATACTCAGCTTTGAATTATATTCTGCACAGATGTCTCAGATAAATTGATATACAATGGCATAGGACCTTGTACCTTGGATGATTGAATGTCGAAAAGAACATCCAGTCAAAAGGATAGTCAGTAGGATTAGGAAGATATTCAGTTGGTTTAGAAAGCAGAGTGAGTATAGGATTTGAACCAAACGTTCTTTAACAGTAGGGTTTCGGGTAGAGAATGAATGTAAATATCAGTACATGTGAAGAGCCAGTCACATTGATGAACTCTGGAAAATATGTAGGAAACCATATATCAATAGAGACATTAGGAAATCAGGCAAAGTATAAAGTAAGTGATAGGATCAGGCATTTTCAACAGTGTTGAGGTTGAATATATAATCTTAGGAAGAAACAAATATGTAGTCACCAATAGGATTGACATTTGATAGCATTAGGCAACCTGGACATAGATGTTTTTAGTAATCCATACTCACTTTCCATTTAGACTTCGGTACAAACATAAGTGTGACCTTTGCATTTTGTGAAAGAAGTCTCATGAAAAGACCAGTCAAGAAACCCTGTGGAAAACATGTTTTCTGAATTAGGAAGTGATGGAAAGTAAGACAAAATGCCTATAAATTTCTGAACTAGTGGATTAAATATATATCCTACCATGTGCATTAACTGAAGAAAAAGTAATGTACCAGTATTGAATAAAAATGAAAGACAAAATACACATCACGTCCCATAGGAATCTACTTGCATTGATATAAAACTGTGTCAGTTACTGCAGAGATATTAGGATTTGTATGCACCATTTACTGTTAGTTTTCAGTACTAGGAATCAAATATGTAGTTCAGGTGGATGAATATTTCTCAGAATAATCTTGTGAAAAGTTGATTATTAATCCACATACATGAATATGAATGAATTTACGGAGTGTATAATAAGACACATATATTTCATATTTTGAAAAATCTGTAGAGTGTGTGTTTATATATATATATATATATAAACACACACACACACACACACACACACACACACAGGCACGCACACAAACAGACATTAAAAAGTAGCAATATAAGCCAATTGAAATACACCACGAAATATATGTCATCCACAGATGCAGATAAATTCGTTTTACTGAACATGGATTCATGTATAATTTTATTGTACTAGGAAGCTCATCAATAGTTTGAATTTTCAGTTTCAACAGCGTTTAGTAGGAGTGATCTCTTTTCACAATTTGTGTCTGCCAAGTGAGCCACCTCACAAGAATGTACGTGTGGTACCAGGTAGGATTCTATATGTGCATATAAAAATACATGCGCTGAATAGGATACAGAGAAAGGTAGACAGGAATTCACATATTTGTTAACTTGAAAAACACATGGAGAACCATTTCAACAAAAAATTGACTAGATTTATAACTCCTACCCTATATAAAGCAAAAGGCAATTCCAATGATACACCATTCGTCCTCTGAACTGCTTGTATTTCTATTCTGTTTGGGTTAATTTTCTCCATCATATTAGAATTAGTAGTCAGAGTCTAGTTGGCATGGGTTTGTGTCAGGGATTTGGAATCATTTGGAAAATGATTCCAATGTTTATGCAAATATATGCTACAAAAGTATCTCCCACTCTCATGCATAACAATGCCTTGAGATTACCTTGGCCCCAAGTTAGACACAATTAGAGGAGAAGAGTTAGAAAATCTGTGAATACATATCTGGAATCAAATATGCTCACGAGTTCACAAACTTGGAGGTGGTAGAGGAGATTCCAAAAGTAAGGGACAGGGTAAACACTTCACAAACATGGAGCTCTGCTGGACTAAAGACTTCTTGAGGAACTGCCTCTGAGGTTGGGCACTTGAAATATGTGTTGTAGTCAGGAGATTTAGCTTCCTTTGTAGTGAGACAATCACATCTGGGTATGCTTCTATGTGACCTGGAATACATGATTTCTTATTTTCCAATAAACATGAGGAAGCTGTCTTTAATTTTCTGTTTGTAGGTAAACTGTGGCCACTGGGGACTAATTGTCTACTCTTGTGGACTCTGAAGCCATTTGGTCATCCTCCAGTTTTCCTGGTGTTTCTTGCTGCTGCACTGGGAGTTTCGTATTTGCTTCAAGAAATACAAGGAATTCACCTGGGACACAGTGCTGGAGGGAGTTCTGTCACCTGTGGTGGGTCAGGGCCTGCAGAAGAATGTACCAACCAGGCTTCTCTTCCACATAGCTTGCCTCCTTGACCATAGCAACCGGATTCTGAACATTGGCCTGAAACCTCTCCATATAAAAAGATACCTTTACATAGAAGCGTCTGCTGGCTGCACCATGTCAGTCACAAGCCAATTGGAAGACAATGGCAGATCCACATGGCCCCACCACAGATTTCTTTTTATCACACACCTGCCCTTCACTGCACTAGGCCCACTACTCTGCAGGGTCCAACTTCCTGGAATCTCTGTTATACACCATTTTCATGAAACTCAGTCAATCAAGTCACTGTCCTGAATAATCATGTTCAGCAACAGGACAACCAAAGTTTCTCCAGTGCCATCTGGTCATGGGAATTTCAAAAATTTCATGGTATTTATCTAGCAATTTTTCAAGGATGAAGTTGGCAGCATGTGGGTTTCAATTCATTCAGGGACCGTTAAATGTTGTGGAAGTTCATTTCAAATGAAGTTCTGGAGAACTCTCACTGGCAAGGTTTCCCAAAGATTGGCCAAAGTGTTACATAAATCCAGGCCCATTGAGGTCTACAATGTAACGTCCATGTGTGTTTTGACTCTCAACTAAGACTGCCAAGTCGTTAAGAATAAAATCATGTGATATCAAGCCTGAGATTCCCAGTGGTCTCTGGAAAGCCACCCTGGGCCTAGATCTCAGTTTCCAAGGGTGACTCTCATGCTTGGTCTTCTAAAATCCCAACACAATTCATGGCAATACTTCTCTAAGTTCAGTTCCTGTACTCAGCCTCTAAGGGGAATCACACCAGAGTTCAAACCCAGGTGGACTCAGTCATCCCTTCCAACTGCCACAAAAATAACCACAATTAAATCCAAAACACTCCCACATGGCCCTCATCTTCTTCCATATAGACACTCATCATAACCTCTGACTGGAGATTTTCATGAGGAATGCAGCCCAAGAGAGTGTCCAAAATATGGTTTCTTGCCCCTCATTTACCTAAATTCTGCGTGACCTGGACACCCTTCCTGTGAACCAGGAGTGATCAAATAGGCCTGCCGTTAATACTGATCCACTTCTCAAATTTGAGAACTACTGACTGTGGGGTTTAAATTCTTTATATGAATTGGAGTCATGAGAAAACCCAACCACCTATGGGCTAGCCTCTGCAGGGAACTGAAGAACTCATTTGACCTAAAGGATCCCTATTCTCACTTGATTGATGTCAGAAACCTTACAGAGGAAGGCGAAAGACTTCATCCACAATGACTGCTCTTTTGCTATTTTGGTTTTGGATGCACACATGGGATCTTTCTTTAGATCAATCAGTTGCTGAGAATCTAAGCTACAGCCTAACACAGGGCCAAGACGCTGATTCATACACATCTCTTTGCAAAGCAATTAAGCAAAGAGCCACAGCTGATGCCCATTCTTTTTTATTTGAAAAAGGTTTTCTTTAGACTTCGCAAAGTGTTGTCCTGAGGCAAAGACCTTCCTGACATTCAGGGAAACAGAACAATAGGTAAGCAAAAGGCCCAAAGCAGGGTTTCTCCAATGAGACTTTACAGGTTAAACAGGTATGTGAGTTTTCTGAGATGCTCGCAATTCACTTCAGTTATTCAGTACATGGCCATGTCACAGAGCATGGAGGTGGTACATATCTTGGATACAAAACCATGAGCCCATTATGGAGAGTGGCCAGATTTCAGGAAGAAAACAGGAACTAAGGAAGATCGTAGGTGTTGCCCATCATTATGGCAAGCCGCATTCCATTTATAAATTGGGCAGCATGAATGCTGGTAAGCTTTCTAAAAGACAGGACACATCCATTGATGCTTTCTCTTTTCTAATATCTACAATAACGGACACAGCGGGATACAGCGACACAGAAACACTCGCATTGTCAAATGACTTACTAGAAACAATTCACCCCAAACTAAACAAACCTCATTTCCTACCTCTTCTCAGAACTTGAGCCAAAACCACAAACCCACACCCACACCCACAAAGGCACCTCTTTCCTCCAAGTAGGTTGTGACTATTTGGAGTGTCCTCTGACTGTGGGCCATTCTACGTTCCCCCGAAATGGCCTGTCCTGTCTCAGATTTTGTGTCCTTTGCCAACTCTCTGAAGTTGTCAGGAGCCAGCGGTGAGCCACTACCTGTTTTTTCAGGAAAGGCCCCTCTTCAGAGTTTTCCTGCCATTTGGCCATCCTAACCTTAGTAGGTACCAAGAAAGACTGACTCTGTCGTTGGGAAATTCAAAAAGTATAACCACTGAGACTGGGACTGGGACTGTCAATGTTTGACTGGCTTCCTGGATCGCAAGTTCACAGAGTTCCATCACCAAGGAAGTGAGGTGAGGTTACTTCCGTCAGAAACTGAATGAGTTCACTGACTTGGCAACCAATCTGTCCTAAGAGTTGCTTCCAAGCTTCCCATGAGATGGAGGCTGCCCCTGCTTCCTGTGACACTTTCACAAGTTAGAATGGTATATCACCCATAGGCACCCAGGAGCAGCTCTCCACACAGGTCTCATTTGGTCCATCTTCTCTACATTAAGAATGGAGAGGCTGATTCAGACAGAACACTTCACCCTGACCAGGTTGTTTTCCATGGAAGATGACTTTTGCACTCTCAGGTCTTTCAGAGTTGCCTACATCTTCTCCAGAGATTATATCTGCATGGACCTTTGAGGTTATCAGCAGGTGGAAGATTCCCTATATTCCTGTATTGTAAGACCAACTCTGTCCCTGCTCTTCTGTAAAGTTAGATTGAGGGAACCATGTATGGTTAGGGTTAATAACATGTTTGATTTGGGTTAGGAATCATTATGCTGAATAAATAATGGTATTGGGAACCTGCAATATGTATAAAAATATATAGGTGAAATATATGTATAAAAACAGAAATCAAAGTAACATTTGAAGCCCAGAAGGGCACTGGGCCCTTGATTGGGATACTTAGCTTTGAATAAATTGATATACAATGGCATAAGACCTTGTACTTTGGATCATAGAATGTAGAAGAGAACATTCAGTCAAAAAGGATAGTCGGTAGTGAAAGGTTAATAAAATAGGTACTTGTCACTTCCTGTTTTTCTGTATGCTTAACAAAACACTGTTAAAATCTTGAGAACTGTTTGCTAATCTTGTTCCCAGAATGTGCTGTCCCCAAGTGCCAAAGTGTAGAATGTACTCCCTCACCCGGTTGCACGCAAACCGACCACTCGCCCTGAACCATGAGTAAACTTCCCTCCCTGCCCTCTCCAAGGAAAATATATATGTTCTGCTTAAACTGTTCTCAGGGCTCTCTGATCAATTCAAGTGAGCTCCGAGCCCCAGCATGCTAGACCCAGAATAAACCCTTTGCTGTTGGATAAGACAGTCTGTTAGTGGTCTCTTCCTTCCATGCTCGCCCGACTTTTACATATGGAGATTCCACCGAGTTTTGGCAGCGGCGGACAAAAGACCCTAACGGGTTCCTCTCGGGTTAAGTAAGGCCCCTCTTTCTTGTTTCAGTGTTAAGGTTAGGGCTTGGCAAAATGGCTGTCGATGAAGAGCGTGAGTTCTCTCCGATGGTGGCTGACAGACGTGTCACAGAGCCGCAGGCCACGTCCCTGGGGGACTTCCCAAAGACTCGGGAAATCGAGGAACAATAGTCTCCTCGACTCAGTAATATTTTGTATCAGATTCGGAATTGCCAGGCCATTGGGTTTTGCTGGCTACTCAGTCCTGGTCTCAGTTTTGGATGTCCATTGAATGTCTTTATTGTCTTGTCTTGTCTGTGTCGTGTGTCTTGCATTCACTCTTTGTGTATCTTTCATTATGGGACACAGCACTTCAATGCCCCTGTCCCTGACCCTTGATCACTGGACCAAAGTCCGCTTAAGGGCTCAGAATCTTTCTTTTTTAGTAAAACGTTGGACCTTTCGGAATCTCTGTGCCTCAGAATGGCCCACCTTTGAATTTGGATGGCCCCTAGAAGGATCTTTCTATTTCCCACTAATTTAAGAAGTCAGAGATATTGTCTTTCACCCAGGCACACATAGCCATCTGGATCAACAGCCATATATCTTAACTTTGCAGGACCTCTGCAAATCTCCTCCTCAATGGGTGAAGCCTTTCTTTGTCCCTTCCCCTGCTCCTACTCCTTCCCCCATGATCTCTCAAACCCTCTGCCCCTCCTCCTCCTCCACCCTTTGTAATCCCTGAGTCACAAGATTTGACTCTACTGGACTCTCTTCCCCCGTATTATACCCTGCCCTCGTCCCCCAACCACCAACACCCTCTAAGTGATTCTCCTGCAGCTGACTCAGCCTCTCTACCATTGGAGGAATCTAAGCTGGCCCAGCGCCCTCCAGATAACTCCCCCGCAGCACACACAGCCCCTCCTCCACAGGAGGAAGCTAGCCCAGCTAAGGGAACTTGATGGTGGCGAATGATTGAAAACCCTGGACCTCCTGTGATGCTCCCCCTATGTCCCTACGGACCATTGATTGACGAAGGCCATGGGGGGAAAATGCAAGCCTACAAATATTGGCCTTTCTCCTCTTCCGACCTATATAACTGGAAAAATAACAATCCCCCTTTTTCCGAGGACCCCATCGGGCTCACAGGTCTGGTTGAGTCATTGATGTTTTCACACCTGCCTACTTGGGATGACTGTCAACAATTCCTAGGGACTCTCTTCACGACAGAGGAACAAAAGAGAATCTTCCTGGAAGCTATAAAAAAAATGTCCTCCGACCAGATTGGAGACGGACACATCTTCCCAACTTAATCAAAGCTGGTTTTCCCTTGAAACAACCCAACTGGGACACCAACAACATTGAAGTTAGAAAGCATCTGTCCACTTATCGCCAGGTTCTAATAGTGGGCCTCCAAGTGGCCACTAGGCGACCAACTAATTTGACCAAGGTAATAGAGATTATTCAAAGGCCTGATGAATCTCCCTCTATGTTTCTAGAGAGAATTATGGAGGCATGTAGGAGATATACTCCTTTCGATCCACAGGCAGAGGATCAAAAGGCATCTGTCATGATGGCCTTTATTGGGCAAGCTGCCCTGGATATTAAAAGAAAGTCACAATGCTTAGATGGATTACAAGATATGACTTTGAGAGATTTAGTCAGAGAAGCCAAGAAAATATACCTTAAGAGAGAAACTGAGGAAGAGAAAGAAGCAAAGTGAGGATAAAAGAAACAAAAGACAGACTAAGGTGTTGACTAAGGTCCTGGTCACAACAACAAAAGGGCCAGAAATTAAGAAACAGGGAGACAGGAAGGGATACCTGGTCCCATGCCAGAGGCCACCCCTGGCCTCAGATCAATGTACCAACTGTAAAAAAAAAGGACACTGGGCCAAAGAGTGCCCTAGAAAGGGACAGCCACGCCAGTCAGCCATTCTGACTCTGGAGGATGAGTATGAAAGTCGGGGCTCAGATCCCCTCCCCGAGTTCAGGGTAACTTTTGAACTGGAGGGGACCCCAGTAATCTTTGAAGTGGATAAAGGGGCAATATACTCACCCCTAATGTCACATTGGGCCCTCTATCAAATAAAAGGTCTCTAGTTCAAGGGGCTAATGACAGTAAATATCGGGCTTGGACAACTAAGAGGATCATGGAACTGGGGAAAGGAAAAATCCATCACTCCTTCCTAGTAATCCCAGAATTCCTAGCCCCATTGATGGGCAGAGATCTGCTCACCAAGTTCCGGTCCAAAATAACTTTTAACCCTGAAGGCCCCCAAGTGGAATTTCTAAATCCTTCAGTAAAAACTCCTATAATCACAGCTCTAAATATGTCAGTAGAAAATGCACATCAACTCACTCACCTTGGTTCAAAGAAACTGCAGGTATTTCTGAAGTATCAAGAACAGAGTTTTCCACTAACTGACTCACAGCAAAAAGAAATAACTGAATGGGTAAAAAAAGCCTGTCGAGTCCATCAATTGGTAAATTCTTACCCTTCCAAGCTTCCTGCAGGAAAGCACCTACGAGGAACCAGACCAGGACAATTCTGGGAAGTTGACTTTACTGAAATTAAGCCAGCAAGGTATGGACATAAATATCTTCTAGTCTTTGTAGATACATTTTTAGGATGGATTGAAGCCTTCCCCACTAAAAGAAAAAAAAAAAAGAAACAGTGCTAATGGTGGTCAAGCAGATCCTGAAAGACAATTTTCAAAGATACGACCTGCCAAAGGTAATACGGTCTGATAATGCACCGGCGTTCATGGCCCAAGTAAGTCAGGGGTTAGCCAGGAACCTGGGGATTCATTGGAAGTTTAATTGTGCTTACAGACCCTAGAGTTCAGGACAGGTAGAAAGAATAAATAGAACCATTAAAGAGACCTCAACGAAATTAAGCTTAGAGACCAGCATAAATGATTGGACTATGCTCATGCCTTATACAATGTTTCGTGCAAGAAATATGCCCTCTGTTTCTTTGAGTAACCACACCCCCTGTGAATATCTAGGGTGCCTCTCTTCTAGTAACGGACCAAAGCCCAACTCTAAGACCTAACGATCCCTTTCACACCCCCTTGTTTGACAGACTTAAAGCTCTTGAAATATCTCAGTGATACCTGTGGAAACAGCTGGCCACTCACTACCAAACTGGGGACGAGGGGACTCCACATCCATATCAAGTAAGAGACTTCATCTACATAAGATGATATCAGGTGTCATCCCTGGAACCCCACTGGAAAGGACCATACCAGGTGCTACTTATAACATCTATAGTGGTAAAGGTAAACGGAATCACTTCCTGGATCCATGCCTCTCATCTCAAGCCTGCGCCCTGTCCACACTCTGGCTGGAAACTGGAAAAGACTGGTAACACTTTCAAATTGCATATTCACCGTGTGGATAAGCCTATAGACTCTCCCTTGGCCACAAGTAGTCCTAACCCTCATCAGCCCGTTCAGCAGCGATGGCTGATCACAAATTCTACTGGAAAAGAAGTATAATCTATCTTGCATGCAGCCCACTTAGGGACCTGGTGACCATCTCTCCACCCAGACATTTGTCAGCTGGCTATAGGTCTTTCCTAATGGGATATCCCTGATGAAGAGGATCCCACTAAAATTCCATTAAATCCCTTCCTTACCATAGATAATGGAAACAAATATTATGGATGTAGGGACACACGAGCCAGATGCAGGTTGGCTAGCCTAGATTACTGTGTTTACCCGGCCGACTGTCAAAGCCAAAAACAGCCATGGCTGTGTGGGGGAAAAGCCGACTTCTTCTGTAAGTCATGGGGATGTTAGCGTACAGGGGCTGCCTGATGGAACCCAAACCCTGCATTAAATTCAGTAGACAGCATTGGCCATATTACGAATTAGATAACAAAAACTGATGGCCACCAGAGGGGATTCGAGATCCTCAAATCCTGCATGACCTTTTTAACATCTGCTAGTGCTCAAAAGGGTGAAAGGAGATTCCACTATGTGTAGGCCTTTTCCCTTCTTGGCTCACATCCTGAACTATGCTTATCCAATAGATCCTCACCTTCAGCCTTCTTTTCCAGAGTCTCTGCTGTCACTCCCACCTCAGCAACCTGATTTCTCCAATACAATTATTAGATCAAAAACCCAAACCTCTGCTGGTTCTCAGACCATTGACCCCTTGCTGAGGTAGCAGGTACTGAGGTACCCCTCCACCCACTCACTCCTCTCTTCTGTTGACAGTGCCCGCACTGGGTCCCACCAGGTCCTCTTACCAACTAACCCAAAGCTCAAACCAGCTGAGGAGAGCCCTCAGACCTCTATCCAAGATGTAATGAAAATGGCCTTTAAAGTTGCTTTGTCATCACTGAAAACTGTTTACTACAAATTTAAAGTCCCTCTGCGTTTTGGGATACTCACTACCATCTTCCCCTCTGCTTGACCTGTTCTACTGCTCAAATATTTGTTGCTAGGAAAATTCCAAACCACTTTCCCATTATTTTTTTAAATCTCTCTTTTCTCATTCTCAGATCCTCGGAGCTGCTCTCAGCCCCACCTTCTCCGTCTTTCCCCTCTATACCAGGCCCACAGAAAAGTCTTTAACTGACCTTCTCCAGAAGTCTTCACCATGGCTGACTTTAGGACTTTCAGAAAAAGAGTCCCTATAAAAAAGTTCAATGTAGTTAAAATTCCTATTTTCATGTTGCCCTGTTCTACTTGGCCACTGGCTAAAAAAATCAGCACTCCTAATCCAGACACCCCCTTACTAGTTTTTCACAAAAATATGTGAACAAGGCCTCTCGCCTTGACGTGGGGCTTCACAGAGATGGCTACATTTCTAAGTTAACGAAGTTAGCAACTGGGCTCCGTAGTAACAGCTGGCAATGGGAAAATAAGAAAGGGAAGAAAAAGCTCTTTCCCTCCCAGGTGTCCTTGAAAAGTTAACTTGCCCAGAACCGAGGAAAAAACAGAAACAAAAACTGCTTTTTTCAACTTCTGCAGACTGTGAACTTCTGAGCCCCTTCCCTTACATGTTGGGTACAAAATTCTGAAACTACCTAAACTTGGGATTCAGAGGATTAGTTGATTACAACAGAATCAATGCCCTCTGAATCTGGTTGCAACCAAATAGGACTGTTTCCCTGTCTTCAGTGCTATCTTAGGTGCGTTGCCTTGTCCTTCCCTACTGCAGCATGATTCTATATACTTAAACATTGTTAATGTTTTCATGAAATGGTCAACAGATGTGATTAATTGTGTAATTGTGCAGATGTTTCCCAGAGTGCTCTGTCACGACGCAGATTCATTTGAAGATCAAATAGGGGGGCATTCAACCCGGTTCCACTGAAAATATATATCTCTCAATGTAGCCATCCTATTAGGAATAGAAATTGCTGCACTGGTGGCCACGGGAACCACTGCCTTTGTCCAAGGGACTCAACAAATGACCCAACAAATGACAGCAATAGACCAAAACTAAGATATTAGAAACCTCCATCAGAGCTTTGCATGAGTCTTTTACCTCTCTCTCTGAAGTTGTTTTTCAGACCACTCGAGGGTTGGACCTCCTCGTCATGAGAGAATGGGGCTTTGTGCTACATTGAGAGAAGAAAGTTGTTTGTATGCCGAGCATACTGGACTTGTAATAAAATCTAAGAGTAAATTAAAAAGATGCCTTGAAAAGCATCAACGAGACAGAGAGGCCCAAAAAAGGTGGTTTGAGTCTTGGTTCACACAGTCTTCCTGGTTAACTACGTTTTTATCAACCCTGGCCGGTCCAATAGTAATCCTCATGTTATTGCTAACTATAAAACCCTGTTTTCTCAACCATGTAATTTCTTTTCTCCAGGCTCAAATTGGACGAGTTAAACTTATGGTAATACCCTACTAGTATACATAGAATGTGACACCCCCCCAATGATCATTTTTATGATTAAAAGTAGCCAGAAGAAGAAGTGGGGAATAAAAGGTTAGTAAAATAGGTACTTGTCACTTCCTGTTTTTCTGTATGCTTAACAAAACACTGTTGAAATCTTGAGAAATGCTTGCAAATCTTGTTCCCAGTATGTGCTGTCCCCAACTGCCCAACTGCAGAATGTGCTCCCTCACCCAGTTGCACGCAAATCGCCCACTCACCCCGATCCATCAATAAACTTCCCTCCCTGCCCTCTCCAGGTAAAGTATATAAGCTCTACTTAAGCTATTCTCAGGGCTATCTGCTCTATTCAAGTGAGCTCTGAGCACCAGCATGCTGGACACAAAATAAACCCTTTGCTGTTGCATGAGATAGTCTGTTGGTGGTTTCCTCCTGTGAAGCTCGCCGGACATTTACTATAATGATTGAATGTAGAAGAGAACATCCAGTCAAAAAGGGATAGTTGATAGAAATAGGAAGATAGTACATTTAGGAAGAAGTGTGAGTATAGCATTTGGAACAAAAGTTCTTTAACAAAGGGTTTCGGTTACAGAGTGATTGTTAAAGTCAGCACATATGAAGAGTCAGTCACTATGATGAGCTGGGAAAAAATGTAGAATAGCAGATATCAATAGAGACATTACGAAATCAGGGAAAGTATAAAGTGAATGATAGGATTAGACATTTTCAACAGGGTTGAGTTTGAATACATAATATTAGGAAGAAAAAAATATGTAGTCACCAATAGGATTGACATTTGAGAGCATTAGGCAACCTGGACATAGATGTTTTTAGTAATCCATGTTCACTTTCCATTTAGTCCTTCGTGCAATCATAACCGTGACCATTACATTATTTGTCCAGAATACTACTGTGATAAAATGTATATGTAGATCAGGTGACATGAGTATTTCTTCCACCATTTCTGGAAGCAATATATTCAAGACGTAAAATTAGTATTGGGGTTACAAAGAGGTGCACCCTGTGTCTATGAATTTAGAGATAAAGTACGAATAGACAATACAGTGAATAAATAATATAACTTGTTCCAACTTTAAATAATGGATTGAACTGATATCTTAAAAATTACAGGAAATCTTATATTGATATACAATCATTCATTCCCACCAATTATACATCTAATGGTAATATTAGTGTTTTGGTTTATCATGAACAGTGTGTGAGTTTTGTTTCAAAAGTGATTATGGAAATCGAAAATAATATGTTTGGAAAGAAGTCTCATGAATAGACCAGTCAGGAAACCTGGAGGAATGCATATGTTGTAAAGCAGGAAGCGATTGAAATTGAATCAAATGCCTATAAATTTGCTAATTTGTGGATGAAATATATATCCTATGATGTGCATAAACTCATGAAATAGTAATGTACCATTGTTGAATAAAAATGAATGTCAAAATACACATCATGTCCCATAGGAATCTACTGGCATTGATTTTAAACTGGGTCAGTTACTGTAGAAATATTAGGATTCTCGTGCATTATTCACCGAATTTAGTTATCTTTTTTTTAATTTTTATATATGGTTGCTCAAAACATTACATAGTTCTTGATAAATAATATTTCACACTTTGATTTATGTGGGTTATGAACTTCCATTTTTGCCCCGTTTACAGATTGCAGAATCACATCACTTACACATCCATTGATTCATATATTGCCATACTAGTGTCTGTTGTATTCTGCTGCCTTTCCTATCCTCTACTATCCCCCCTCCCGTCGCCTCTCCTCCTCTCTTCTCTCTCTACACCCTCTACAGTAATAAATTTCTCCCCCTTGTATTATTTTTCCCTTTCCCCTCACTTCCTCTTGTATGTAATTTTGTATAACCCTGAGGTTCTCTTTCCATTTCCATGCAGTTTCCATTCTCTCTCCCTTTCCCTTCCATCTCTCATCCCTGTTTAATGTTAATCTTCTTCTCATGCTCCTCGTCCCTACTCTGTTCTTAGTTACTCTCCTTATATCAAAGAAGACATTTGGCATTTGTTTTTTTTAGGGATTGGCTAGCTTCACTTAGCATAATCTGTTCTAATGCCATCCATGTCCCTGCAAATTCTATGATTTTGTCATTTTTTAATGCACAGTAATACTCCATTGTGTATAAATGCCACATTTTTTTTATTCATTCTTCTATTGAAAGGCATCTAGGTTGGTTCCACAGTCTTGCTATTGTGAATTGTGCTGCTATGAACATCGATGTAGCAGTGTCCCTGTAGCATGCTCTTTTTAGGTCTTTAGGTTTTAGACCGAGAAGGGGAATAACTGGGTCAAATGGTGGTTCCGTTCCCAGCTTTCCAAGAAATCTCCATACTGCTTTCCCATTTGGCTGCACCAATTTGCAGTCCCACCAGCAATGTACAAGTGTACCTGTTTCCCCAGATCCTCGCCAGCACTTGTTGTTGTTTGACTTCATAATGGCTGCCAAACTTACTGGAGTGAGATGGTATCTTAGGGTGGTTTTGATTCACATTTCTCTGACTGCTGGAGATGGTGAGAATTTTTTCATGTACTTGTTGATTGATTGTATGTCCTCCTCTGAGAAGTGTCTGTTCAGGTTCTTGGCCCATTTGTTGATTGGGTTATTTGTTATCTTATTGACAAATTTTTTGAGTTCTTTGTATACTCTGGATATTAGTGCTCTATCTGAAGTGTGAGGAGGAAAGATTTGTTCCAAGGATGAAGGCTCCCTATTTACCCCTCTTACTGTTTCTTCTGCTGAGAAAAAACTTTTTAGTTTGAGTAAGTCCCATGTGTTGATTCTAGTTATTAACGCTTGTGCTATGGGTGTCCTATTGAGGAATTTGGAGGCGACCCCACAGTATGTAGATCGTAGACAACTTTGTCTTCTATCAAACACCATGTCTTGATTTGATATCAAGCTCCTTGTTCCATTTTGATTTAACTTTTGTGCATGGCAAGAGAAAGGGATTCAGTTTCTTTTTGTTACATATGGATTTCCAGTTTTCCCAGCACCATTTGTTGAAGATGCTATCATTCATCCATTGCATGCTTTTAGCCCCTTCATCAAATATAAGATAGTTGTATTTTTTTGGATTGGTTTCTGTGTCCTTTATTCTTTACCATTGGTCCACCCACCTGTTTTGGTACCAGTACCATGCTATTTTTTTTACTATTGTTCTGTAGTATAGTTTGAAGTCTGGTATCGCTATACGGCCTGATTCTCACTTCCTGCTTAGTGTTGTTTTTGCTATTCTGGGTCTTTTATTTTTCCATATGAATTTCATGATTGCTTTCTCTATTTCTACAAGAACTGCCGTTGGGATTTTGAATTGCATTGCATTACACATATAGAGAACTTTTGGTAATATCGCCATTTTGATGATGTTAGTTCTGTCTATCTATGAACAGGGTACATTTTTACATCTTCTAAGATCTTCCGCTATTTTTCTCTTTAGGGTTCTGTAGTTTTCCTTGTATAAAACTTGCACCTCTTTTCTTAGGTTGATTCCCAATTATTTTTTTTTTTTAGTATATTGTGAATGGAGTGGTTGTCCTCATTTCCGTTTCAGAGGATTTGTCACTGATATTCAGGAATGTCTTTGATTTATGAGTGTTGATTTTATATCCTGCCACTTTGCTGAATTCATTTATTAGCTCTATTAGTTTCTTTGTAGACCCTTTTGGGTCTGCTAGGTATAGAATCATGTCATCTGCAATAGTGATAATATAAGTTCTTCTTTTCCTATTTATATGCCTTTAATTTCTTTTGTCTGTCTAATTGCTCTGGCCAGTGTTTCTAGAACTATGTTGAACAGAAGTGGTGAAAGAGGGCATCCCTGTCTTGTTCCATATTTTAGGGGGAATGCCTTCAATTTTTCTCCATTCAGAATGATGCTAGCCTGAGACATAGCATAGATTGCTTTTACAATATTGAGGTATGTTCCTGTTATCCCTAGTTTTTCTAGAGTTTTGAACATAAAGGAATGCTGTACTTTGTCGAATGCTTTTTCTGCATCTATCGAGATGATTATATGGTTCTTATTTTTAAGTCTATTGATGTGATGAATAACATTTATTGATTTCAGTATATTGAACCAGCCTTGCATCCCACGGATGAATCCTACTTGATCACGGTGCACAATTTTTTTGATATGCTTTTGTATCTGATTTGCCAGAATTTAATTGAGGATTTTTGCCTCTAGGTTCATTAGAGATATTGGTCTGTAGTTTTCTTTCTTTGAAGTGTCTTTGTCTGGTGTAGGAATCAGAGTGATGTTGACCTCATAGAATGAATTTGGAAGAATTCCCTCTTTTTCAATTTCCTGAAATAACTTGAAAAGTATTGGTATTAGTTCCTCTTTAAATGTTTTGTAAAACTCTGCTATATACCCATCAGGTCCTGGGCTTTTCTTACCTGGTAGTGTTTTGATGGTTTTTTCTATTTCCTCAATTGATATTGGTCTGTTTAGGTTGTCTATATCCTCCTGACTCAATCTGGGCAGATCATATGACTTAAGAAATTCATCGATGCCTTCACCGTCTTCTATTTTATTAGAGTACAAAGATTCAAAATAATTTCAGATTATCTTCTGTATATCTGAAATATCTGTTATGATGTTGTCTTTTTCATCCAATATGCTAGTAATTTGAGTTCTCTCTCTTCTTGTCTTCGTTAGCATGGCTAATGTTCTGTCGATTTTTTTTATTTTTTCAAAGAACCAAATGGGTTGACGTGTCTGCCGCGCTTGCAGGTCGCTGGGCCTGTTCCGCCTGTCGGTTGCAGGTCTGCCTACCTTGTGGGAGCGGGTGGTGGCTCTGCTCTGGCCCTACTGCCATTGGGGTGTCGTGACTACCATGCTGGCAGATCGCTGGGCCTGTTCTGGGTGCGGGCAAAGGCTCTGCTCTGTCCCTACTCCAATTGGGTTGACGTGACTACCACGCCGGTGGGCCGTTGTGCTTGTACTGGGCGCAGGAGAAAGCTCTGCTCTGTCACTACTCCAATTGGGGTGTCATGTCTACCATGGTGGCAGGCCGCTGTGCCTGTTCCGCAGGTCAGTCACAGGTCTGCTTTTGTTGCGGGCGTGGGCGGAGGCCTGCTTGGCCCCTACTACAATTTGGGTGACGTGACTACCACACCAGCTGGTGACTGGGCCTTATCCGGGCACGGGCAGCGGCACTGCTATTTCCCTACTCCATTTGGGGTGACGTGGCTACTACGCCTGCGGGCCTGATGAATCTTCCTCTATGCTTCTAGAGAGAATTACGGAGGCATATAGGAGATATACTCCTTTCGATCCTCATGCAGAGGATCAAAAGGCATCTGTCACAATGGCCTTTATTGGGCATGCTGCCTTGGATATTTAAAGAAAGTTACAATGCTTAGATGGATTACAAGATATGACTTTGAGAGATTTAGTCAGAGAAGCCGAGAAAGTATACTATAAGAGAGAAACTGAGGAAGAGAAGGGAGCAAAAGGACGAAAAAAGAAACAAAAGACAGACTAAGGAGTTGACTAAGGTCCCGGTCACAACAACAAAAGGGCCAGAAATTAAGAAACAGGGAGACAGGAAGGGATACCTGGTCCCACGCCAGAGGCCACCCCTGACCTCAGATCAATGTGCCTACTGTAAAGAAAGAGGACACTGGGTTCAAGAGTGCCCTAGAAAGAGGCAGCCACGCCAGCCAGCCATTCTGACTCTTCAGCATGACTACGAAAGTCGGGGCTCAGATCCCCTCCCTGAGCTCAGCGTATCTTTTGAAGTGGAGGAGACCCCAGTAAACTTTGAAGGGGATACAGGGGCAATAAACTCAGCGCTTAAGGCCCCATTGGGCCCTCTATCAAATAAAAGGTCTCTAGTTCAAGGGGCTAATGGCAGTAAATATCGGACTTGTACAACTAAGAGGATCATGGACCTGGGGAAAGGAAAAATCCATCACTCCTTTTTAGTAATTCCAGAATGCCTGGCCGACTTTTTCTGTACGTCATGGGGATGTGAGCATACAGGGGCTGCCTGATGGAACACAAACTCCTCATCAAATTCAGTACACAGCATTGGCCATATTACCAATTAGATAACCAAAACCGATGGCCCCCAGAGGGGTCTCTAGATCCTCAAATTCTGCGTGACCATTTTTTTTTAAAGAGAGAGGCGAGAGACAGAGAGACAGAGAGAATTTTTAATATTTATTTTTTAGTTTTTGGCGGACACGACATCTTTGTTTGTATGTGGTGCTGAGGATCAAACCCGGGCCGCACGCATGCCAAGCGAGCGTGCTACAATTGAGCCACATCCCCAGCCCTGTGTGACCTTTTTAACTTCTGCAAGTGCTCAAAAGGGTGAAAGGAGATTCCCCTATGGGCAGGCCTTTTCCATCCTTCACTCATATCCTGAACTATGCTTATCCAATAGATCCTCACCTTCAGCCTTGTGCTCCAGAGTCTCTGCTGTCACTCTCACCTCAGCAACCTGATTTCTCCCCTCCAATTATTAGATCAAAAACACAAACCTCTCCCGGTTCTCAGACCATCGCCCCCTTGCTGAGTTAGCAGGTACTCAGGTTCTCATCCACCGACTCACTCCTCTCTTCTCCTGTCCGTGCCCGCACCGGGTCCCACCAGGTCCTCTTACCAGCTAACACAAAGCTGAAACTAGCAGAGGAGAGCCCTCAGACTCCTATCAAAGATGTAATGAAAATGGCCTTTAAAGTTGCTTTGTCATCACTGAAAACAGTTTACTAAAAATTTAAAGTCCCTCACATGCATTTTGGGATAATCACTCTTGTCTTCCCCTCTGCTCTACCTGTTCTGCAGCTCAAGTTTTTGTTACTAGGAAAATACCAAACCCCTTTCCCATTATTCTTTTACATCTCTCCTTCCTTATTCTCAGATCCTCGGAGCTGCTGTCAGCCCCACCTTCCCTGTCTTCCTCTTCTGTACCAGGCCTACAGAAAATTCTTAACTGACTTTCTACAGAAGTCTTCACCATGGCTGACTTTAGGACTTTCAGCAAAAGAGTCCCTATAAAAGAGTTCAATGTAGATAAACTTCCTCTTTTAGTGTTGCCTTGTTCTACTTGGCCACTGGCTAAAAAAATAATCACTTCTATGCTAGACACCCCATTACTTGTTTTCCACAAAATATTTGAACAAGACCTCTGGCGGTGAGCTGGGGCTTTACAGAGATGGCTATATTTCTAAGATAAAGAAGTTACCATCAGGGCTCCATGGTAACAGCTGTCAGGGGCGAAAAATGAGAAAGGTAGGAAAAAGCTCTTTCCCTCCCAGGTGTCCTTGAAAAGTTAACTTGCCCAGAACCCAGGAAAAAACAGAAACAACAATGGCTTTCTTGAACTTCTGCAGACTGTGAACTTCTGAGCCCCTTCCCTTACATGTTTGGTACAAAATTCTGAAACTACCTATACTTGAGTTTCAGGAGAATAATTGATTACAACAGAAGCAATGCCCTCTGAATCTGTTTGCAACCAAATAGGACGGTTTCGCTTTCTTCGTTGCTATCTTAGGTGCCTTGCCTTGTCCATCCCTACAACAGCATAATTGTATATAATTAAACATTGTTTATGTTTTCATGAAATGGTCAACAGATGTGATTAATTGTGTAATGGTGCAGATGTTTCCCAGAGTGCTCTATCATGATGCAGTTTCATTTGAAGATCAAATAGGGGGGCATACAACCCGTTTCAACTGGGAACATATATCCCTCACTTTAGCCATCCTATTCGGAATAGGAGTTGCTGCAGGGGTGGGCACAGGAACCACTGCCCTCGTCCATGGGACACAACAAATGACCCAATTAGAAGAAGCAATAGACCAAAACTAAGATATTAGATACCTCCATCAGAGCTTTGCATGAATTTTTAACCTCTCTCTCTGAAGTTGTTTTACAGAACAGGTGAGTGACACAAAACACACACACACACAGAAAAAAAAAATAGCAACATATATGTCAATCAAAATTCATCATAAAATATATATCATCCACAGATCCAAAAATATTCATTTTACTGAACATGGAAGCTCACCCATTGGTTGAATATTCAGTTCCAACACGGTTTAGTAGGAGTGATATCTTCTCACAATTTGTATCTGCCAACTCATCCACCTCACAAGAATGTATGTGTGGTACCAGGTATGATTCTATATATCCATATAAAAATATATGTGCTGAATGGGCTACAGAGAAAGGGAGACAGGAATTCACAATTTGTTAACTTTAATAACACATGGAGAACTATTTCAACAAAAAATTGACTAGATTTAACTCCTACTCTGTATCATGCAAAAGGCAAGTCCAAATATACACCATGACTCCTCTAAACTGCTTGTATTTCTATTCTGTTTGGGTTATTTTTCTCCATCCTATTAGAAATAGTATTCAGAGTCTGATAGGGTATGTGTTAGTGTCAGGGATTCAGTATTTCGAATAGAAAATAGGAAATTGAATCCAATGTGTATGCAAATATATGCTACACAAAAATCTTCCCACTCTCATCCAGAACAATGCTTTAACATTACTTTCGCCTCAAATAAGACACAATTATAGGAGAAGAGTTAGAAAATCTGTGAATACCTATCTGGAATGGAAAATGCTCCAGATTTCACATCTTTGGTGTAGGTAGAGGACTTTCTAAAAGTAAGGGACAGGGTAAACACTCCACAAACATGGAGCTCTTCTGGCCTAAGGACTTTTTGAGAATCTCACACTGAGGTTGGGCACTTGAAATTTAGGTTGTTTTCAGGAGCTTTATCTTCTTTTGTAGTGAGAACATCAAAGGTGGGTCTCCATCACTTTCACCTGAAGGACATGGGTTCTTATTTTCCAATTAACATGAAGCAGGAGGCCTGAATCCTCTCTTTGTTGGTAAACAGTGACCACTGGTGACTAAATGTCTCCCCATGTGAACTGTGAAGCCATTTTGTCCTCCTCCACTTTTTGTGGTGTTTTTCCTGCTGCACTGAGAGTTTAGTATTTGCTTCATGAAATACAAGGAGCCCAACTGAGACACAGTGCTGGAGGGAGTTATGTCACGTGTGGTGGGTCAGGGTGTGCAGGAGAACGCACCAACCAGGCTTCTATCCCTCATAGCTTACCCCATTGCCCCCTTGTCCATATGACCCTTATTCTGAACATTGCCCTGAAACCTCTCCATATAAAAAGATGACTTTACAAATAAGGATCTGCTGGCTGCACCATGTCAGTCACAAGCCATTTGGAATCCAATGGTAGATCCTCATGGCCCTACTAATGATGTTTTTTCACACACCTGCCCACCAGTGCTCTAGGCCCACTACTCAGCAGACTCAAACGTACTGGCATCTCTTTTCTACAACATTTTCATGAAATCCAGTCAATCAAGGCACTGTCTGGTATACTCATGATCAGCAACAGGACATTCAAAGGTTCTCCAGTGCCACCTGGTCATGGAAATTTTAATAACTACATGGTATTCATCTAGCCATTGTTAAGGATGAAGTTGGAGGCACTGTGGGTTTCAATTCATTCAGAAACCATTAAATAATGAGGAAGCTCATTTTCAATGAAAGCTCTGGAGAACTCTCACAGGCAAGGCTTCCCAAAGAGTGGCCAAAAGGTCACATGAAGCCAGGTAAATTGAGGTCTACAATGTGAGGTCCATGTGTGTTTTGACACTCAACTATGGCTGCCAAGTCATTCAGAATAAAATCATGTGTTATCCTGGCTGTGATTCTCAGTGCTCTGTGGAAAGCCACCCTGGGCCTAGATCTCAGTTTCCAAGGGCGACTCTCATGCGTGGCCTCCTAATATCCCAACACAATTCATGGCAATACTTCTCTGAGTTCAGTTCCAGAACGCAGTCTCTAAGAGGAATCCAACCAGAGTTCAAGCCCAGGTGGACCAAGATATTTCTTACAACCACCACACAAATGACCACAATTAAAACCAAAACACTCAAACAAGGTCCTCATCTTCTTCCATATAGTCACTCATCGTAACCTCTGGCTGAAGGTTTCCATGAATGGCTCACCCAAAGACAGTGTCCAAATAAACTCCCTTGCCCCTCATGTGCCTAAAGTCATGTTGGCCTGGACACCCTTCCTGTGAACCAGGAGTGATCAAATAAGCCTCCCGTTAATACTGCTCTGTTTCTCCAATTTGTGGCCTACTGACTTTCAATTATAGATTCTTTATGTGATTTGGAGTCATGCAAAAACCTAAGCACCTCTGCAGTGATTTGAAGAACTCATTTGACCCAAGGAATACCAATTCTCACTTGATGGAAGTCAGGAACCTAACAGAGGAAGACGAGAGACTTCATCCACAATGACTGATCTTTTGGCAATTATGGTTTTGGATGCACACATGGGATCATTCTTTAGATCCACCAGCTGCTGAGAATCAAAGTCACAGCCACATACAAGGCCAAGAGGCTAATTCAGACACATCCCTTTCCAAAGCAATTAAGAAAGAGCCACAAGTGATGCCCATTCATTTCCATTTGAAAACTGTTTTCTTCAGGCTTCACAAATGGGTGGCCTGAGGCAAAGACCTTCCTGATATTCAGGGCAACAGAACAATAGGTAAGCAAAAGGCCAAAAGCAGGGTATATCCACTGAGACTTTCCTGGTCACATTGATATCTGAGTTTTCTGAGATGCTGGCCATTCCCTTCAGCTATCCTGTACATGGCCATGTCACAGACCTTGGAGTTGTTACATATCTTGGACACAAAACCATGAGCCTATTCTGGAGAGTGGCCAGAATTCAGAAGAAAACAGAGACTTAGGAAGGTAGTAGGTATTGCCCATCCATAAGGCAAGCTGCACTCTATTCATAAATTAGGCAGGATGCATAATGGGAAGCTTTCTACTAGACAGGACACACCCATTGTTGCATTCTCTTTTCTCATGTCTACAACCGCGGACACAGTGGGATACACAAACATAGAAACACTCATCTTGTCAAATGACTTACTAGAAACAGTTCACTTCAAATCAAACAAACCGCCTTTCGTACCTATTCTCTGAACATGAGACAAAACAACAAACCCACACACACAAATGCATCTCCTTCCCTCAAGTAGGTCTGTGACTCTCCGGAGTTAACTCTGACTGGTGGGCCATATTATGTTCCCCCAAAATGGCGTGTCCTCTATCAGATCTGGTTTCCTTGACCAACTCTGTGAAGTTGTCAGGAAAAAGTGGCCAGCCACTACCTGCTTTCGCAGGAAAAGTATCTCTTCAGAGCTCTCCTGGTATTTGGCAATACTCACATCAGGAGGTACCAAGAAAGACTGACTCTGTCCTTGGAAAATCCAATCAAGTGAGCCCACAGGGACATGGACTGGGATTGCCTCTCGGTGACTTGGTTCTTGGATAGCAAGTTCAGAGAGTTCCATCACCAAGGAAATGAGGTATGTCACTTTCTTTGGAACTGAATGAGGCCACTGCCTTGGCAACCACTTTGTCCTAACACTTGCTTCCAAGGGTCCCATGAGATGGAGGCTGCTCCTACTTCCTGGAACACTTTCACAAGTTAGAATGGTATATCAACCATAGACACCAGGGAACAGCTCTCCACACAGGTCTGGTTTAGTCCATCTTCTCTAAAATAAGTAGAGAGATGCTGATTCGGACACATCCCTTTATCCTGACCAGGTTGTTTGACTTGGAATAGGACTTTTGCTCTCTCAGGTCTTTCATACCTCCCTACAACTTCTCCAGGTATCATTTCTGCATGGACCTTTGAGGTTTTCAGCAGGTGGAAGGTCCCCTAATTCCCTGTATTTTAAGAACAACTCTGTTGCTGCTCTTCTGTAAAATGAGATTTAGGGAACAGTGTATGTTTAGGGTTAATAACAGGTTCAATTTGGGTTAGGAATCATTCTGGGCGATGAATAATGGTATTGAGAACGTGCGATAATTACAAGAATATAGAGGTGAAATATCAGTATGGAAACAGAAATCTAGGTATGATTTGAAGCATAGGACCTTGTACCTTGGTAGATTTAATGTAGAAGAGAACATCCAGTCAAAATGGATAGTCGGTAGGATTAGGAAGATAGTCGGTAGGTTTAGGAAGAAGAGTGAGTATAGGATTTGGACCAAAAGTTCTTTAGCAATAGGGTTTCTGTTAGAGAATGAATGAAAATTTCAGCACATGTGAAGAGACAGTCACAACGATGAACTGGGGAAAATAAGTAGGAAAGCAGGTATCAATAGAGACATTATGAAATCAGGCAAAGTATAAAGTGAGTTATAGGATTAGACATTTTCAACAGGGTTTAGTTTGAATATATAATCATTGGAAGAAACAAATATGTTGTCACCAATAGGATTGACATTTGAGAGCATTAGGCAACCTTCACATGGATGTTTTTAGTTATCCATGTTCACTTTCCTTTTAGACTTTGGTACAATCATAAGTGTGACCTTTACATTTTTTGTTCAGAATTTTACTGTGATAAAATATATATGTGGATCAGGTGACATGAGTATTTCTTCCACCATTTCTGGGAGCAATATTTTGAAGACATATACATTAGTGTTAGGGGTACACAGAGGTGAACCCTGTGTCTATGAATATAGAGATAATGCATGAATAGACCATCCTGTGAATAAATAATTTAACTGGTTCCACTTTAAATAATGAATTGAATTGATATCTAAAAATATATAAGAAATCTTATATTGATATATAATCATTCATTCCAACCAGTTATATATCTAATGGTAATTTTAGGATTATGGTTTATCATGAAGGGTGTTTGAGTTTTGCTTCATAAGAGATAATGAAAAATGAAAATATTGTGATTGGAAAAAGTCTTATGAAAAGACCAGTCAAGAAACATGGAGGAATACATGTGTTCTGAAGCAGGAAGTGACTGATCATTAAACAAATGCCTATAAGTTTTCTAACTTGTGGATGAAATATATATCCTATGATGTGCATAAACTGAAGAAATAGTAATGTACCAGTGTTGAATAGAAATGAACGTCAAAATACACATCATGTCCCCTAGGAATCTACTTGCATTGATGTTACACTGGGTAAGTATCTGTAGAAATATTAGAGTTTGTATGCACCATTCTATGAAGTTACTTTTCAGTACTAGGAAAGAAATATGTATTTCAGGTGGATGATTATTTCTGAGTATAATCTTGTGGAAAGTTTGTTATAAATCCACATATATGAATATGAATGAATTTAGGGAGCGTATAATAAGACACATATATTTCATATTTTGAAAAATCTGGAGAGTATATATATATATATATATATATATATATATATATATATATATATATGCACGCACACGCACAGACATTAAAAAGTAGCAATATAGGAGATCCAACATGGTGGCGAACATGGAGAAATCAAGTCTCTGACCTCTTAAGCTGTGCAGGCATAGGGAGTCATAAACTGTCTAAATGCTGTTTGTTCAGAATCACTAGGCAATGCTGACCTGACATGAATCTGGTGCGAACAGTCTGGGCCCCTCAGAAAACACACAGATCCCGGATCAGCTGCATAGAAGCTCAGATTTGCCTGATTCTTGTGTCTCAGAACTAACATTCCCTCTGAAATAACTGGTCCGCCCTTCTGAATTTACAGAGGTAAAAGGCCACTGAATTGAAATGGGGCTTCGGAGACACAGTCAGGACCCATCCGTTGCATTGGTCACCTGGCAAAAGGAATGAACGGTCACCATTTGCATGGGATACCACCATGGAAGAGAACTGACGTCATGGGCAGAGGAGATAACTTCATTGAAACCAGTACGACAGGTGTGTAATTCCCTATGCATCTCTCTCCACACAGCGGGGAAACATTAAGGGCCCCTTCCAGCTCTCCTTTAAGGGGCCCTCCCAGGTCTCCCTTGAGAAAGATGGCCAGACCGAGGGAATCATGTGTGCTGTGGGACTCGTGGCATGGAATTCCCGGCTACCGCTCCCACCAGTGCTGACAACTGAGGTCTCTTACACCAGCTAATGTGGGCATGGATACCAGAGAGCAAGCAAATTCGCTGGGGGTTCCCAGCCCCAAGCTCTACAAACTTAGGGTCTGAGGGAGGCAAACAGGGAGAGAGTAGCAGGCGTTGATGAAAACAGGACTACCAGGACCAGAGACCTGACGTGTAGCAAGTATTGTGGTGAGTGTCACAGTTGAGCGGAGCCTGGCTTGAGGAAACACTAGAGAAGGTCCTAGGCACTCAGGATTGGAGACCCGCCCAGTCTGGGAGGAAGAGCTGCTGCACAGTGATTGGTTCCCACCTATTGAGAGGAGAAGCTTGGCCCAGTGAGCACAGCTCCACCTACTGGAAGAGAAGTTAATTGAACTCTATGACTGCATGTATTATTTTTATTATTATTTTATTTTTACTTTTTTTCTTTCATTTTCATTTTTTGTTGTTGTTCTTTAACTTATTTTAATGTTTTTATTTTTTAAATTTTACTATTATTATTATTATTTTAAATTTTAATTTTCATTTTTAATTATCATTATTATTTTAAAAAAATTATTTCTTTCTTTATTTTCTATTTTTTTCTTTTGTCTTTTCATTTCTTTTCAATTTTCTTATTCCCTCATCCTTGAATTCTACCTGCCTATTCTCATTCTCTTTAGTGACTTCTTCCCATCCCCTCTAATATCTTTCCTCCCAAGCTTCAAATAAATTTATAAGAATAAGCAGTAACTCAGCACTCAAACAAACAAGAAGTAACATGAGCAGCATAAAAAAGCAAGAAAGAAAAGGAGTACAAACAATGAAGGAATACCTAAATATTCAGGAGGACCTAGAATCATCAGAAAAATGGTCATATAAAAAACTCAAGGAATACCTTAGACAGATGGAATGAAACCTTAAAGAGGATACGAGAGAGCAAATAAATACAGTGAAAGAACACATTGAAAATGAATTACATAAACAGATAAAAGAAGAAGTTAATCTTCTTTATCAGGAGATAGAGATTATAAAAATTCAAAGAATAATTCTAGAAATGAAGAAAACGATAAACCAAATTAAAAACTCAATTGAGAGTATCACTAACAGAGTGGAGGAAGTAGAAGACAGAATGTCACATAATGAAGACAAAATATATCATCTTGAAAAGAGTCTAGCCAACACAGAAAGGCTGGTAAAAAATCACGAGAAAAACATCCAAGAGATACGGGATAACATAAAAAAACCAAACTTATGAGTCATCTGGATAGAGGAAGGTACAGAGATTCAAACGATGGGAATGAGTAACCTGTTGAATGAAATAATTACAGAAAATTTTCCAGAAATAAAAAAGGAAACGGATATACAAATTGAAGATGCTTACAGGACACAGAGCACACAAAATCACAGTAGACCAACGCCAAGACACATTGTTATGAAGATATCCAATATACAGAACAAAGGGAAAACATTAAAAGCTTCAAGAGAAAGGAGGAAGATTACATTCAGGGGTAAACCAATATGGTTAACAACCTATTTTTCATCACAGACACTGAAAGTGAGAGGATCCTGGAACAACGTATTTCAAACATTGAAAGACAATGGATGCCAAACAAGAATTCTGTATCCAGCAAAATTCAGCTTCAGGTACGACAACGAAATAAAAATCTTTCATGATAAAGAAAAGCTAAAAGAATTTGCAGCAAGAAAACCACCATTGCAAAGTGTCTTGAGCAAAACACTACACGAGGAAGAAATGAAAAACAACAACCAAAACCATCAGTGGGATGTGCCTCAGTAATGACAGAGGGCGGGGGAAAAGCTAATCAAGGAGAAACAAAGTAAATTTAAAAAAACGATAAATATTCAAACATGGATGGCAGTAGAAACCATATATCAATAGTAGCTCTAAACACTAATGGCTTAAACTCTCCAATAAAGCAACATAGGCTTGTAACTTGGATTCAAAAAACAAATCCAACAATATGTTGCCTCCAGGAGACATATCTGAATGGAAAAGACATACACAGGCTGAAGGTGAAAGGTTGGGAAAAAAAATACCATGCACACGGTCCTCATAAGCAAGCAGGGGTGGCCATCCTCAAATCGAATTAAATTGACTTCATGACTAATTTAATCAAAAGGGATAATGAAGGAAATTATATACTGTTAAAAGGAACAATTCACCAACAAGACATAAAAATTATCAATATTTACGCACCATTAAATGGTGCTGCAACGTTCATAAAACAAATTCTCCTCAAGTTCAAGAATCAAATAGACCACAACACAATAATTATGGGTGACTTCAACACACCTCTCTCACCATTGGACAGATCCTCCAAATAAAAGTTGAATAAAGAAACTATAGAACTCAATATCACAATCAATAACCTAGACTTAACTGACATATATAAAATATATCAACCATCATCAAGTGGATATACTTTTTTTTTAAGCAGCACATGGATCCTTCTCAAAAATAGACCATATATTATGCCATAGAGCAACCCTCAATAAATATAAAGTGGTGGACATAATACCATGAATTTTATCTGATTATAATGGAATGAAACTGGAAACCAATGAAAAAGAAGGAAGGAAAAATCCTACATCACATTGAAAATGAACAACATTTTACTGAATGATTAATGTGTTACAGAAGACATAAATGAGAAAATCAAAAAATTCTTCGAGATAAATGAAAATACAGACACAACATATCGGAATCTATGGGACACAATGAAAGGAGTTTTAAGAGGGAAATTCACCACCTTGACGTCATTCGTCAAAAATAGGAAAGAACAACAAATAAATGAGCTCACACTTCATCTCAAAGCCCTAGAAAAGGAAGAGCAAAACAACAGCAAATGTAGCAGAAGGCAAGAAATAACTAAAATCAGAGCGGAAAACAACAAAATTGAAACAAAAGAAACTATTGAAAAAATTACAAAACTAAAGCTTGGTTCTGCGAAAAATAAATAAGAACAATAGACCCTTAGCATCCCTTTATGTTCAAAACATTAGAAAAATTAGAGATAACAGGAACTTACCTCGACATTGTAAAAGCTATCTATGTTAAGCCTCAGGCTAGCATTATTCTGAATGGAGAAAAATTGAAGCATTCCCTCTAAAATCTGGAACAAGACAGAGATGTCCTCTACCACCACTTCTATTCAATATAGTTCTCGAAACACTGGCCAGAGAAATTAGACAGATGAAAGAAATTAAAGGCATGAAAATAGGAAAAGAATAACTTAAATTATCACTACTTGCAGCTGACATAATTCTATATATAGAAGACCCAAAAGGGTCTACAAAAAAAAAAAAAAAAAAAAAAAACTACTAGAACTAAGAAATGATTTCAGCAATGTGGCAGGATATAAAATCAACATTCATAAGTCAAAGGCATTTCTGTATATCAGTGACAAAACTTCTGAAACGGAAATGAGAAAAAAAACACTCCATTCAAAATATCCTAAAAAAATAAAAATAAAATCCTTGGGAATCAACCTAACAAAAGAGGTGAAAGATTTATACAATGCAAACTACAGAACCCTAAAAAGAGAAGTAGAATAAGATCTTAGAAGATGGAAAAATATACACTATTCATGGATGAGGAGAACTAACATCATCAAAATGGTGATATTCCCAAAAGTTCTCTATAGGTTTAATGCAATGCCAATCAAAATCCTAACGACATTTCTTGTAGAAATAGAGAAAGCAATCATGAAATTCATTTGGAAAAATAAAATATCCAGAATATCAAAAGCAATTCTAACCAGGAAGTGTGAATCAGGCAGTATAGCAATACCAGATTTCAAACTAAATTTCAGAGCAATAGTAACAATGACAGCATGGTACTGGTACCAAAACAGGCGGGTGGACCAAAGGTACAGAATGGAGGACACAGAGATTAATCCACAATGCTACAACAATCTTCTATTTGATAAAGGAGCTAAAAGCATCAATGGAGGAAGGATAGCATCTTCAACAAATGGTTCTGGGAAAACTGGAAATCCATATGTAACAAAATGAAACTGAATCCCTTTCTCTTGCATGCACAAAAGTTCACTCAAAATGGATCAAGGACCTTGATATCAAATCAGAGACATGGCGTCTGATAGAAGAAAAAGTTGGCTACGATCTACATACTGTGGGGTCGGGCTTCAAATTCCTCAATAGGACATCCATAGCACAAGAGTTAATAACTAGAATCAACACATGGGACTTACTCAAAGTAAAAAGTTGTTTCTCAGCAAAAGAAACAATAAGAGAGGTAAATAGGGAGCCTAAATTCTGGGAACAAATCTATACTCCTCACACATCAGATAGAGCCCTAATATCCAGAGTATACAAAGAACTCAAAAAATTAAACAATAAGATAACAAATAACCCAATCAACAAATGGGCCGAGGACCTCAACAGACATCTCAGAGGAGGACATATAATCAACAAGTACATGAAAAAATGCTCACCATCTCCAGTAGTCAGAGAAAGGTGAATCAAAACCACCCTAAGATACCATCTAACTCCAGTAAGATTGGCAGCCATTATGAAGTCAAACAACAAGTGTTAGTGAGAATGTGGGGAAACAGGTACACTTGTACATTGCTGGTGGGACTGCAAATTGGTGCATCCAATTTGGAAAGCAGTATGGAGATTTCTTGGAAAGCTGGGAATGAAACCACCATTTGACCCAGCTATTCCCCTTCTCGGTCAATTCCCTAAAGACCTAAAAAGAGCATGCTGCAGGGACACTGCTACATCGATGTACATAGCAGCACAATTCACAATAGCAAGACTGTGAAACCAACCTATATGCCCTTCAATAGATGAATGGATAAAAAAAATGTGGCATTTATACAGAATGGAGTATTGCTCTGCATTAAAAAATGACAAAAAATCATAGATTTGCAGGGAAATGGATGGCGCTAGAGCAGATTATGCTAAATGAAGCTACCCAATCCCTTAAAAACAAATGCCAAATGTCTTCTTTGATATATGGAGATTCACTAAGAACAGAATAGGTATGAAGAGGATGAGAAGAAGATTAACATTAAAACAGGGATGAGAGGTGGGAGGGAAAGGGAGAGAGAAGGGATATTGCATGGAAATGGAAGGAGACCCTCAGGGTTATACAAAATTACATACAAGAGGAAGAGAGAAGAAAAGGAAAAATAATACATGGGGAGAAATTTATTAAGGTAGAGGGGGTAGAGAGAGAAGATGGTGGGAGAGGGGAGGGGAGGGGGGATAGTAGAGGATAGGTAAGGCAGCAGAATACAACAGACACTAGTATGGCAATATGTGAATCAATGCATGTGTAACTGATGTGATTCTGCAATCTGTATACGGGGTACAAATGGGAGTTCATAACCCACTTGAATCAAAGTGACAAATATGATGTATCAAGAACTATGAAATGTTTTGAACAAGCATAAATAAAAATTAAAAAAAAAAAGAAAACTAACTTCGGTGAATGATGCACGCGAATCCTAATATTTGTACAGTAACTGACCCAGTTTAACATCAATGCAAGTAGATTCCTATGGGACATGATGTGTATTTTGACGTTCATTTTTATTCAACACTGGTACATACTATTTCATCAGTTTATGCACATCACAGGATATATATTTCATCCACAATTTAGCAAATTTATAGGCATTTGTTTCACTTTCAATCACTTCCTGCTTCAGAACACATGGATTCCTCCATATTTCTTGATTGGTAATTTCATGAGACTTCTTTCCAAACACATTATTTTCGATCCATAATCACTTTTGAAGCAAAACTCACACACACTTCATGATAAAAAATAACCCTAAGATTACAATTAGATATATAACTGGTTGGAATTAATGATTGTAAGTCAATATATGATTTCTTATATATTTTCAGATAACAATTCAATCCATTATTTAAAGTGTAACCAGTTATATTATTTATTTACAGTATGTTCTATTCATGCATTATCTCTATATTCATAGACACAGGGTACACCACTTTGTACCCCCAATACTAATTTATATGTCTTCAAATATTGCTCACAGAAATGGTGTAAAAAATACTCATGTCACATGATCTACATATATATTTTATCACAATAATTTTCTGGGCACAAAATGCAAAGATCACACTTATGATTGTACCAAATCCTAAATGGAAGTTGAATATGGATTACTAAAAACTTCCATTTCCAGTTTGCCTAATGCTTTCAAATGTCATTTCTATTGGTGACTACATATTTGTTTCTTCCTAAAATTATGTATTCAATCTCGATCCTGTTGAAAATGTCTAAACCTATCACTCACTTTACAATTGCCTGATTTTGTAATGTCTCTATTGATATCTTCTTTCCTATATTTTCCGCAGTTCATCATTGTGACTGACTCTTCGCATGTGCTGACATTTACATTCACTGTATAAATGAAACCCTATTGCTAAAGAACATTTGATCCAAATTTTATACTCACTCTTCTTCCTAAACCTACCGACTCTCTTCCTTATCCTACCCACTATCCCAATTTGAGTGGATGTTCTCTTCTACAATCAATCTTCCAAGGTACAAGGTCCTATGCCATTGATTATCAATTTATCTGAGACAACTGTGCAGAACATAATTAAAAGCTAAGTATCCCAATCAAGGGCCTCATTCCCTTCTGGGCTACAAATCTTACCTAGATTTCTGTTTTCATACTTATATTTCACCTCTATAGTTTTATAAATATCACAGGTTCCCAATACCATTATTCATCCATCAGAATGATTCCGAACCCAAATTGAACATGTTATTAACCCTAACCATACACTGTTCCCTCAATCTAACTTTACAAAAGAGAAGGGACAGGGTTCGTCTTGCAATACAGCAATGTAGGGGATCTGCCACCTACTGAGAACCTCAAAGGTCCATGCATATTTGATCCCTGGAGAAGATGTAGGCAGCTATGAAAGACCTGAAAGACCAAAAGTCATCTTCTATGGCAAACAACCTGTTCAGCATGAAGGGTTGTGTCTGAGTAAGCCTCTCTCTTCTTAATGTAGAGAAGATGGACCAAACCAGGCCTATGAGGAGAGCTGTTCCAGCAAACTGGTGTGGCCAATTTGGAAAGCAGTATGGAGATTCCTGGGAAAGCTTGGAATGGAACCACAATTTGAACCAGCTATTGCCCTTCTCGGACTATATCCTGAAGACCTTAAAATAGTGTATACCTCTGGGATACTGCCACATCAATGTTCTTAGCAGTACAATTCACAATTGCTGCACTGTGGGCCCAACCTAGATGCCCTTCAATAGATGAATGGATAACAAAAATGTGGCATTTATACACCATGGAGTATTACGCAGCACTAAAATATGACAAAATCATGGAATTTTAAGGGAAATGGATGGTAATAGAGCAGATTATGCTTAGTGAAACTAGCCAATCCCTAAAAAACAAATACCAAATGTCTTCTTGGATATAATGAGAGCAACTAAGAACAGAGCAGGGAGGAAGAGCAGGAAGAAAAGATTTACATTAACAGAGACATGAGGTGGGAGGGAAAGGGAGAGAAAAGGGAAATTGCATGTTAATGGAGGGAGACCCTCATTGTTATACAAAATTACATATAACAGGTTGTGAAGGGAATGGGAAAATAAACAAGGAGAAAAAGTAATTACAGAAGATGGGGTAGAGAGAGAAGATGGGAGGGGAAAAGAGGGGAATCATAGAGTATAGGAAAGGTAGCAGAATGCAACAGTAACTAATAGGGCATTATGTAAAAATGTGGATATGTAACCAATGTGATTCTGCAATCTTTATTTGGGGTAAAAATGGGAGTTCATAACCCACTTGAATCTAATGTATGAAATATGATATGTCAAGAGCTTTGTAACGTTTTGAACAACCAAAAAAAGAAAAAAAAGTGGCCATGTATATGCCAATCGAAATTCATCATGATATATATATATATATATATATATATATATATATATATATATATATATATATATATATATAATCCACAGATGCAAAAATATTCATTTTACTGAACATGGATTTATGTATAATGTTATTGAACTAGGAAGCTCACCCCTAGGTTGAATTTTCAGTTCAAACAGCGTTTAGGAGTAGTGATCTCTTCTCACAATTTGTATCTGCCAATTCAGCCACCTCACAAGTATGTACGTGTGATACCAGGTAGGATTCTCTATGTGCATATAAAAATACGTGTGCTACAGAGAAAGGGAGACAGGATTCCCATATTTGTTAACTTTAAAAACACATGTAGAATTATTTCAAGAAAAAATTGACTAGAATTATAGCTCCTATACTATATAATGCAAAAGGCAATTCCAACTACACACCATGCCTCCTCTGAACGGCTTGAATTTCTATTCTGCTTGGGTTATGTTTCACCATCATATTAGGATTATTAGTCAGAGTCTAGTAGGGTATGGGTTAGTGTCAAGAATTCAGTATTTCAAATGGAAAATTGGAAAATGAATCCAATGTGTATGCCAATATGTGATATACAATAATCTTCCCACTCTCATCCAGAACAATGCTTTGACATTACCTTTGCCCCAAGTAAGACACAATTAGAGGATAAGAGTTAGAAATTCTGTGAATACTTATCTGGAATGGAAAATGATCAGGAGTTCACAACCTTGAAGGTGGTAGAGGAGTTTCCAAAAGGAAGGGACAGGGGTGATCACTCAACCTGATCTTTCATTAATATTGGGAGCCATCTTGCCTTAAAGCCATGGAAAGATAATTTTTGCTTTACTATAAATTACTGCAAATTCTGAACCTGCTTGGAATGCCTGCCCATGCCTTGAACTCACCCATGCCTGTCTTACTGACCAGATCACAGCCCTCTCTGAAACCTTACTGACACCTCATAAATATTGGCCTTCCCTGGCCAGACAACGACCCTCTCTGAGGCTCTAATGGTCCTCATAATTTCTGATGCTGGGGCCAGCAAAAAAAAAAAATGTTAACTACAGTTAGTGTGATGCTTGTCAAAGTTCTGTTTTCTGATACTCCCTTTTTGTGTAACTTTTTGGGCTATAAAGCTGGGGTGTAGGAAAGGTGGGGATGCTGTCTTTTTCCCGCCGTTTTGAGAAGGAGAGTCAGCCTAGCCGGTTGAACTAATAAGCTTGCCTTAATTTGATTTTAATTGGAGTCAGTGGTCTTTTCTTGCATCCTGGTCTAACATTTTGGAGTTCCCCAGCGAGATGACGTGACCAGATCACAAGACCAGACTCCTGGAAATTCTGACGCTGGCCTTTCCTCCAGGGCTCAGGGCTGGAGAGAAAAGTTCCAAAGCCTTGGAGTGAGCCTTCGGTCCAGGGAGCACTGCAGTGAACCATCACACTAAAACTATTAGCAAGCACCTGGTGGAGGAGGCCTCCATTGGTAGGTGGTGCCTTTATAACATCTGATATCTGGTTAAGGGAGATGTCTCCTGATTACAGAGAGGTGGCCTGGGGAGGCTCACATGTACTCCTGTCCAGGACAGTAACAAGAATTGTTCTGTCCTCTGTTCTGTTCTGTATGGAATTTCTCTGAAAGGGTAGAAAGGTGCAGCCGGGCACGCAGGAGCTCCTACCCCGGAGCTTCAGCAAGACATTTCATTGCTCCTCAGTTTTTCTGTATCTTCACCAGGTTTCTGTTTCTTTGTGTTTTGTTTTGTGTTCTATATGTTTTTTGTTTGTTTGTTTTTGTGCATTTTGTTGTTTGATTTCTGTGGTAAAAACTTAAGGATATTGGACGTAAAAATGGGTAATAAAGCAAGTAAGCTTTACACCCTTTGGACTGTGTTCTAAAAAACTGTGATGAAGTTTACCCCCCTTTGTTAAGCAGGATGAGAAAAGCCCCTAGCTGGCAGCCTGGAACTCACCCACTGCAGAGGGCAATGCCTGCTGGCCACCAAGGAACAGAGTATCTCCCAGGTTAACAATGGAAACTCCTTTAAAACCTCTTGTTGCTCCAGTTCAAGAGAGTCACAACCTTTGGGCAGAGTCCCCTGTGTTTCTGCTTTGTTAGCAAAGCAGCAAACCTCCCTTTTTATTTTTCTCAAACCCTGTCCTCATTATTAAATAGGTATTAATTCGCTTCAAGGTCAGAAACCGAAATTTAAGTTACAAATTTTGATAACCCCCCGACCCTGGAACTTTTTGAGAGCTGACTACTGAAATGTTAGGAGTTGGAGCGAGATTGGGGTGGAACCAAACCAGAGGAGCTAGTCCCATAAGTAAAAGGAGGGACTGAGGGACTCCCAGCATCTACCAAAGCCCTGCTGCTTCAAGGAATTCCTTCCTTCGTTCCCTGCACTGTAAGGATTATGCCACCTCTGTCTTCTTAAAAAAAAGAAAAAGAAAAAGGGGACACTAAATGCAGTAAAGTCACCATGGAAACCCTTGATATTACATTTCAGGTTGCCCTCTGTGAAAACATCTGATCCCCTTTTGAGGACATCTATCCTGCCACTGGTGTAGGAAATTTTTCTCTTATCTGCTCTGTTTTTAAGGCTTCTGTCTGTCAGCCATAGTCTGGAGCTCCTTTCTGTCTGTCTTGTGTCTTTGTTTCTGGCCCTTTAAGACATGTGCAATAATGTGCTGATATTATAAATTGTTTCTTGGGAATGATATTAGTTCAATGTGTGTCTAAATGATGATGTTTTATTGTAACAATCTGGTATCTGGATGGGTTTTTGTAGCATTGCTCAATCTTGCAGTTAAAAGTCGGGTTTAGGTAATTGTTTAGTTTATGATTTCAGATAATTCATGCCAGATAACTTAAATACTTAGGATGGAAAACTAAAGCACTCTACTTCCAAGTTGGCAAGTAACTTCCCAAACATTCAGTTTTATTTGTCACTAATTTTGAATTGGGTAGACTGAGAAAATATCACAGTTTGTACCAGTGCATTAATTTGGACAAGGATAGTAAATCATAGTATGGTATCTGTTGACAAAACAAGATGTAAAGATATAAAATTTTGTGAATTTCATCTTAAAATTGTATCATAATTTTCAACATCCGAACCTCAAAACTATGGTTAAAATGCCTTAGGCCTGAGGTGTCTGCTCAGAATAGCAGTTTTTCCCTGCTCCTTTCAGACCTCAGCCAGGACTTTTGTTGAAATGCAAATGAAAGAAGCCTGCAAGCTCAGTAGGAGACTGATCTGAGGCCTAAGGCAGGAAAAAAGGTAAATTGTATGGTATTTATTAATTACTGGGCAGTCATTTTTTCTAGGACTCTTATTTTTTTCCTTAGATTCTGTATTCTTTTTTTGAGCTCATGAATTTGATCCTACAGACCTAGGTTAATGTTTTTCTGATCAGCTCTATCTTTGAACAACAGTGGAGTTTTTGAAACATTGCAATGGAGATTTCAACTGCAAAAAGCTACAAGGCCTTTACTATTATTATGTGTGCACACTTTTGTTATGTGTTGTATGTCTATATATACATATATCCCTATATCATATATATGTTATACAAATTAACACATATAAGGAGCACTCATAAAAAAAGCACTCATAAAAACAAATATTAAAACGTGGATCCAAAGATCTTTAATTCAAGTGATTTAATTGGTACAATTTAAATTGGATAAACAGATAAAAATAAATGTCTTTAAATTTAACCTTACAAGTTTTTCTAGGTGTTCAAAAATCTAATAAAATATTAATGCTGACAAAAGGTCTAATATGCCTTGGTTCTAGGACTTTTTCTTCAACAAAAAATGGTACACTGTTCAATACATTTGTCTAATATTTTGATAAATAAGTAAAGTAAATTTGATATGGGATTACTCATTCATGAGTACTTTTGTTAGATATCTGATTGATTTACTAAGGTCTGTATAAGTTTGTCCTAAAGTCTGTATAAGATTGTAAAAATCAGTCATGTGTTAAAGAGACAAAAATTTCTTAAAACATAAGTTTACCCATAACATTGTGGTTATTAAGTTTTATTTTTCTAGAGCAAGCAACCATAAAAATTAAACAACTGATTAAATAAGAACTGTTATTTTAGAGCACTGTACTGCCATTTCTTTAAAAGCTAAACTTGGTTAATGTAGAAAAATCAATGCAATTGTGATGCTATTAATGTGCTCATATCTTCCAGGTATACAAGTCTGTAAGGTAGAAACTTTAAAAGAGCATTATATCAAGCTGGTGTTCTGAAGTTGTATGGTAAAAAAATATATATATATATATATATATATATATATATATATATATATATATATATATATATATATATATTGGGATTTATTTACTTGTTGTCAATAAGATATGTAAACTTTTATGTTACTTTTTATATTGGGGAACAATTTAAATGTATTTTAAGTTAATGAGAGGCTAATCTATGTAAAGGTTAAAAACTTTCAGCCTTTTTTTAATTCATGTTTTAAATGCTATATCATATGGTGTTAGCTAATGTTCATGTGACCTCAAACAATTTATGTAAACTTTGTAAAATGATATTTAAAAAACAAAGATTAGCTTTAGAATTAAAACACTTAAGATTAATAAAGAGCCCTTCCTTACCTGAGATAAGGCTCTGTGTCCCATCTTATTATGTGAGAATGACTACGAAAGCAGTAGGTCAGATGTTATTTCATTTAAAGATATTTTCAAAAGTTTTTTTTTTCCTGTCAACATTACTAGCATCTCAAACAGAGGATATAATGTATAACTCAGCCAAAAATTTTATGGTAGCTATTACACGAACTAAGTTTGTTTACTGTTGTTAATTTTATTTTGTAATTTCCTTATGGGTGATATAAAGATTCCCTGTTAGTGTTTTACAGAAGTGTTGCTTTAAGAACACAACATTGGTTAATTTAAGATAATTAGCCATCACCTACAAGACAGACAGAATAATACAGATCCCAAATAATAAAAAGATAAATAATTTTAAATTATAGACATTAAAGCCCAGTACTCTTAATATAAGTCTGTTAAAATTTATTTGATGGATGTTTAAGATTAGGATTTAAAATTAAAGTTATATGAAAAGGGACAAGAAAACCAATATTTGGCTCTTGCCCTCTGAGTCAGTCTGTATCCAGGGAACAGCGGACTTCTCTAAAGAGCTTTGCAACTCTGAACCACATAACTTCCTGATCAGGGAGATTAATGAGACCACTGGAGAACAGAAAGCCAATCAGTGCATTTGCTACGAAGAGGAGAGTCATCAGAGAAGGGAGACATCCCTGATGCTTCCGAGGGAAGCCACATGGTCAAACAAGACCTGGACCCACCTAGCGCAAATGGCACTAGCAGAACTGAGAAGCTGCTCTCAAGTTTCCCCAGGAATGACTCCCATAAAAGCTCAGCTGACTGTTCACAATAGATAGAAACAAAAGTCAGTTTGACTGATTCATCTTAAACACTTAGAAAAGACAGTTAAAAACAAATTACAGCCATTCCTGGGCATTTTATATAATAATAGTAATAATAATATTTTAAGGTATACACTTTATGTTAGCCTCCCAAAATAAGTAAGACTAAAGGCTACAAAGAAGGATTCTCAGACAGGAATGCCTGATAACTATAAAAAGAGGCTATCAAGATTATCTGCCAGAGGCAGAAGTTTTTAGTTTAAGGCCTACAGATATTCTTAACCTAAACACATAGTCTTGGTATTTGTTAGTATGATTATGCAGCAATGAGTAAGAGAATTAAAGGTTTCTCTATTAGACACAGAGGTCATACTAGTAAAAGTATTTTGCAAGATCAGATGACATTAAATTATTAAACTGAATCTTATGGGGAGGGACAAATGTAACACTAAAAGTTAAATATTAAGTTGACAGTCCTGATAACTGGGGATATTTAAGACTGGTGAGGAAACTTCTATACAGTGACATGTTCCAGCTGCTGCAACATTTATTAAGTACTCATGTTTTTTTGTTTCTCTCATAGAAGAACCCATCCCCAGATGACTTTACTACCTGTTCTTCCCAATCCAGACTTCAAACCTAACTGACTTCTAAAAGGCGACTAATGTCCCTCAGGCGGTGCCCCCTCACGTCACCCTCTCTCAGCTCAGAAGAAGTCTAAATGAGTGACGCCTCTCTTCTTACAACAATGGAGACAAAAATAAATAGAATATCAATATAAGTAATTAATTAAGTCAGGTAAAATCAGGGAGACGTGTTTTTGGGTGAGTTCAAAAAATCGGGAGACTATTACCTGAGGGATTAAAATTCCCACAGTGCTCTTCCTACCCAATCAAATATATGAAAGGAACACATTAGAGAAGGGGGGAATGATTGACCCAACCTTATCTTTTATTAAAATTGGGAGCCATCTTGCCACAAAGCCGTGAAAAGATAATTTTGGCTTAACTATAAATTACAGCAATATCTGAACCTGCTTGGAATGCCTGCCCGTGCCTTGAACTCACCCATGCCTGGCTATCTGACCAGATAACAGCCCTCTCTGAAACTTTGTTGACACCTCATAAATATTGGCCTTCCTTGGCCAGACGACACTCTCTGAGGCTCTAATGGTCCTCATAAATTCTGATGTTGGGGCCAGCAAACAAAAATGTAAACTACCATTAGTGTGATGCTTGTCAGAATTCTGTTATTTTTAACCCCACTTTTGTGTAACTTTCTGGGCTATAAAGCTGGGCTGCTCTTCTGTTCCCGACGTTTTGGGAGGGAGAGGCAGCCAGGGTGGTGGAAATAATAAGCTTGGTTTAATCTGATTTTAATGGGGTCAGTGGTCTTTTCTTGCGACCTGGTCTAAAAGGTAAACACTACACAAACCTGGAGCTCTGCCAAACTAAAGACTTCTTGAGAAAATGCCTTTGACGATGTGCACTCGACATATATGTTGTTGTCAGAAGCTTTAGATTCCATTCAAATGAGACCATCAAAGCTGGGTCTACATCTATGAGACCTGGAAAACATTGTTTCAATTTTTTCAAAGAACATGAGGCAGCAGTGCTGACTTCTCTCTGTAGGTAAACTGTGGCCACTGAAAGCTAAGTGTCTCCGCATGTGGATTGTGAAGCCATTTGGTCATCCTCCAATTTTCATGGTGTTTCTTTCTACTGCACTGGGAGTTTGGTATTTGCTTCATGAAATACAATGAGTTCAACTGGTACACAGTGCTGGAGGGAGTCCTGTCACGTGTGGTGGGTCAGGGTCTGCAGGAGAATGCACCAACCAGGCTTCTATCCCACATAGCTTGACCCTTTGACCATAGCAACCTGATTCTGAACATTGCCCTGAAACGTCTCCATATAACAAAATGCCTTTTATGGAGAGGTTTCAGACATATAAGTGATTCCTGTCTGTAACATGCTAGCCACAAGTCATTTGGATGTCAATGGCAGAATCACATGTCCCGACCACAGATGTTTTATCACACACGTTCACACAACAGCTTTTGGCCCACTACTCAGCAGGCCCCAACATACTGGCATCTCTGTTCTACACCATTTTCATAAAACCCAGTCAATCAAGGCACTGTCTGGTACACTCAGGATCAGCAACTGTACATCCAAAGGTTCTCCAGTGGCAGGTGGCCATGGGAAGTTCAAAAATTTCATGGTATTTATCTAGCCATTTTCAAAGATAAAGTTGGAGAAACTGTGGGTTTCAATTCATTAAGGAACCATTAAATTTAGAGGAAGCACATTTCAATGAATAATCTAGAGAACTCTCACAGGCAAGGGTTCCCAAAGACTGGCCAAAAGGTCACATGAAGCCAGCCCCATTGAGGTCTACAATGTAAGGTCCATGTGTGTTTTGACTCTCAACTATGGCTTCCAAGTCTTTCAGAATAAAATCATGTGATATCCTGACTGAGATTCCCAGTGCTCTGTGGAAAGCCACTCTGGGCTTAGATCTCAGTGTCCAAGGGCGACTCTCATGTGTGGCCTCCTAAAATCCCAACACAATTCATGGCAATACTTCTCTGAAGTCAGTTCCATAACGCATTCTCTAAGAAGAATCACACCAGAGTTCAAGCCCAGGTGGACCCAGGCATCTCTTACAACCACCACACAAATGACCACAATTAAAACTAAAACACTCCCACATGCTCCTCATCTTCTTCCACATAGACATTCATCATAAACTCTGGCTGGAGGTTTCCATGAAGGGCACAGCCCAATACACTGTTCAAAATAAGCACCCTTGTCCCTCATTTGCCTAAAGTCAGGGTGGCCTGGACACCCTTGCTGTGAACCAAGAGTGATCAAATAGGCCTGCCCTATATCTGATCTGCTTCTCCAATTTGAGGACTAATGACTGTCTGGTATAGATTCTTTATGTGAATTGGTATCATAGAAAACCCAAGCCCCTATCGGCTAGCCTCTGCAGGGATTTGAAGAAATGATTTGACACAAATGATCTCTATTCTCACTTGATTTAGCTCAGGAAGCTTACAGAGGAAAGTGAGAGACTTCATCCACAATGACTGCTCTTTTGGCCATTTTGGTTTTGGATGCACACTTGGAAACTTTCTTTAGATCCATCAGATGCTGAGAATCTAAGCCACTGCCACCACACCGGGCCAAGTGGCTGTTCCAGACACATCCCTTTCCAAAGCAATTAAGCAAAGAGCCACAGGTGATGCCCATTCATTTCCATTTGAAAACTGTTTTCTTCAGGCTTCACAAAGGGTTGGCCTGAGGCAAAGACCTTCCTGACATTCAGGGTAATAGAAACATAAGTAAGCAAATGGCCCAAAGCAGGGTTTCTCCACTGAGACTTTACTGGTCACACTGATATCTGAGTTTTCTGAGATGCTCCCATTCCCTTCAGCTATCCAGTACATGGCCATGTAACAGAGCTTGGACATAGTACATATCTTGGAAACAAAACCATGAGGATACTCTGGAGAGTGGCCAGTATTCAGGAAGAAAAGAGGAACTTAGGAAGATAGTAGCTGTTCACCTTCCATTAGGCAAGCCACACTCCATTCTTAAATTGGGTGGGAAGAATGCTGGGGAGCTTTATACTAGACAGGACACAACTATTGATGCATTCGCATTTCAAATGTCTACAACCACGGATACAGTGGGATACACAGACATAGAAACACTCGTGTTGTCAAACGACTTTCTAGAAACTTTCCAGTCCAAACCTACATGAGACAAAACCACAATCTCACACCGACACCCACAATGGCACCTCCTTCCCCCAAGTATGACTGTGACTATCCTGAGTGTCCTCTGACTGGTGGGCCATACTATGTTCCCACGAAATGGCCTGTCCTATCTCAGATCTGGTCTTCTTTGCAAACTTTTTGAAGTTGTCAGGAGCCATGGTTGAGCCACTACCTGCTTTCTCAGAAAAAGCCGCTCTTCAGAGCTCTCCTGAAATTTGGTCATCATCACAGAAGTAGGTACCAAGAAACACTGACTCTGTCTTTGGTAAATTCAAACAATTTAGACCACTGGGACTGCAACTAAGACTTGCTCTGGGTGCATGGCTTCCTGGATCCCAAGTTCAGAGAGTTCCATCACCAAGGAAGTGTTGTAGGTCACTTCCTTCAGGAACTGAATGAGTTCACTGCGATGGAAAACCACTTTGTCCTAACAGTTGCTTCCAATGGTCCCATGAGATGGAGGCTGCCCCTACTTCCTGTGACACTTTCACAAGTTAGAATGGTATATCAGCCATAGGCATCCGGGAACAGCTCTGTACACAGGCCTGGTTTGGTCCATTTAATCTACATTAAGAAGAGAGAGGCTGATTCAGACACATTCCTTCATTCTGACCAGGTTGTTTGACATGGAAGTTGACATGGATTTGACTTTTGCTCTCTCAGGTCCTTCATAGGTAAAAAGGTCTGTCAAAAGTCGGAGGAAAAGTCCACCAAGAGACTGTCTCATGCCACAGCAAAGGGTTTATTGGGCGTCCAGCATGCTGGGGCTCAGAGCTAACTTCAGAGGAGCAAAGAACAAAGAGCCCCAAGAACAACTTGAGCAGAGTTTATTTACATTCTTTAGAGAGGGCAGGGACTTTGCATACATCATAGCCTCCTTTAGCAAATCAACATACCACGGGAAAATCAAATAACAACCCAAAAACATGATTAGCACATTCATTGGCAGGAAGAGGTCGGACAGGGGGTGATTGGTTAGCCCTGAGAAGGGGTATACGTTTAAACTGATTGGTTGAAGCCCTGAGATGTATACGTGATGAGCTGCACGGTTTCTGGGAAGGGGTTGTTTAGTAACTAGGTGGTCAGGGAAGATTTCAACACACATCTAATTGGCAGTTCCGGGAATTGTCTTAACTGCCAAAGGAATTTCAGGTTCTCAGTGCAGCTTGGAAACTTTACAAAACCTGGTTCTTTATGTTTCAATTTTAATTTCTTTTATTCTTTCATTTCCCACTCCTTTTTCTTACTACATTTAATCTTAAAAGTAATGAATCATAATTATTGCGGGGTCTCACACTCTATTTCTGCCAGTGGAGCGTATTTCTGTCTGATTACCATGAGTTTTTCCTGCCCAATTTGAGCCTGGAGAAAGGAAACTAAGCGGTTAAGCAAACAAGGTCCCACAGTTAGCAACACCATAAGGATGATCAGGGGTCAAGATAAGCCTGATAGGAGTGTAGTTAACGAGGGGGACTGGGTAAACCATGACTCAAACCACCCTTGTTGAATCTCCCTTTCTCTCTGGCGCTCTTCAAGGCATTTTCTCAATTTACTCATGGATTCTCTTACAACTCCAGTATGGTCAGCATAAAAACAACATTCTTCTCTCAGTGCAGCACAGAGGCCCTGCTCCCTCATGAAGAGGAGGTCTAATCCTCGCCTGTTCTGTAAAACAACTTCAGAGAGAGAGTTCAAGGATTCCTACAGCACTGTGATGGTGGTCTCTAATGTCTTCCAGTCTTGATCTATTGCTGTTTCTAATCAGGCCATTTGTTGTGACCCATGGATGATAGCAGCTGTTCCCGTACCCACTCCTGCAGCAGCTCCTATCCTCAATAGGATGGCTAGAGTAAGGGACACTGGATGACAGCAAAATCAGGTTGTTTGTCCCCCTAGTAGACCTTAAAATGATTCTGCATTATAATAAAGAACCCTGGGGAGTATCTGCACCATTACACAATACTTTACAAAGCTGTCAAATACATGGGTTGAAATGCAAGGAGTTCTGACTGTGTGGAGTTCAGTACAATTAAGGTTCCTTTAATTAGTTCCCAGGGGCAGGAGTCAACTGTACTCTGGACTGGGGAAGTAGTCAAAGATGGAAACTGGGAAGTATGAGATGGTAGAGGGGTTCTGGTAGATCTAGGCATGGGAGGTTTTGGAGGCTTAATTCCTGGCTTGAGGGGATTGGGCCCTATTGCTGTGGGATTTTCTTCCTTTTTAAGCAGGATGGTGAACCAGTGACCAACGTCATAACGAGGGCCATAAATATAGAATCTCATTTCCCACGTATGTTCCATAGACCATGTTGTTCTGAGGTAGCCCCTTCCTTTGGAAGTGAAAGTTATATTGAGGGGGTAACATAGACTATTCTTTCCACAGCGAGTTTTTGACACAACTTGGCTAGCGGCACATTTCTTGGGATCAATCCAGGTGTCAATTTTTCCTACCTGAATGATACTGTCTGGGGAGTTTGGGTTCAACCATGTAGCTCCCGTTTGTTCACAACCCCAAGATCTAAAATAAATGTCACTGGGTCCTCCACAGGTTTGGGCCTGTTTGCGACTTCAGAAATCAGCTGGGCACACATAAAAATCAAGACTGGCTAGTTTACACCTGAGCTGGGGAAGATGATATCCATAATTCATGGGGTAAGGTGGTCTATGTTGCCCTGGTTTGGGTTTGAGTGGGATCTGTGTGGAGTCCTCTATGTCAGGGAGATCCTAGTCAGAGAGGCCTATGGCAAGCTGACAAATGTCCAGGTAGAGAGATGGCCACCAAGTCCATAAGAGGGCTGTATGTGAAATAGACCACACTACTTGCCCAGTAGGATTTATAGCTGCCATTGTTGCTGAACAGGCTGATGGTGATTAGGACTGCTGCTGGTCAGGGGAAGAATCCATAGCCCTACCCACACGACGGACACGCAACTTGAGAGGGTTACCAGTCTGTTCCAATTTCCAGCCGGATGCTGGACAGGGCGCAGGCTTGAGATGGGTGGCACGGATCCAGGAAGTGATTCCATCCACTTTCACCACTGTAGGTGTTATAAGCAGCACCTGGTATGGTCCTTTCCAGCGGCGATCCAGGGATGATACCTGATGCTGTCTCACATAGACAAAGACTCCCACTTGATATCGATGTGGGGTTCCCTCGTCTCCAGGCTGATAAGCAGTGGCCAACTGTTTCCACAGGTATTGCTGGGTGCTGTGTTTGTTCATGGGCTTTAAGTCTGTCAAGCAAGGGGGTGTGAAAGGAATAATTAAGTCTCAGAGTTGGGGTTAGGTCCCTTACTGGAGGAGGGGCACCATAGAGAATTTCATAAGTGGTGAGTTTACACAAAGAGGAAGAGGGTGTACTTCTTGCACGAAACAGTGCTTAAGGTAGGAGCATAGTCCAATTTTTTATGCCGGTCTCCAAGCTTAATTTCTTTAAAGTCTCTTTGATGGTTCTAATCATCCTTTCTACCTGTCCAGAGCTCTGGGGTCTATAAGCACAATGTAACTTCCAATTAATCTTCAGGGTCCTGGTGAATCCCTGACTAACCTGGGCAACGAATGCCGGTCCATTATTGGACCCTATTACCTTAGGCAGGCCGAACCTTGGAAAAATGTCATCTAGAATCTTTTTGAGCACCGTCTGAGCCGTTTCTTTCTTCATGGGGAAGGCTTCAACCAATCATGAAAGAGTATCTACAAAGACTAGGGGATATTTAAGTCCATACCTTCCTGGCTTAATTTCAGGAAAAGTCCACTTCCCAGAATTGTCCTGGTCTGGTTCCTCGTAAGCGCTTCCCTGCAGGAAGCTTGGATGGGTAAGCATTAACTAATTGGCAGACTTGACAAGCTCTAGTCACCTGCTAAGCTATTTCTTTCCTCTGTGAGTCAGTCATTAATAAATCCTTTCTTCGGTCCTTTAAGAGAGCCTATAACTTCTTTGAGCTTAAGTGGGTGAGCTAGTGTACGTCTTTGACATAAAGGTGGGCTTTTTGAAATTTTAAACTTGGCTCTGTAGGGTCCCAGAGTTCTGTATCTGTCTCCTCACATGATAAGTTGCCTGAATGTTCCAGTGTGGCCAAGTCTCCTGAATGTTGATCCCCCTGGTGTGGAAAAAGTTAACAGAGTCACTCCGTTTAGGGCTGCCAATTAAGCTTCCTCATCTGCCCTTCTGTTTTTAACTGCGACGAGGTCGTTTCCCTTCTGGTGCCCTGGACAGTGCACTATAGCTAGTTCCTTAGTGCCCTGCCCTGCTGAGAGAAGGTGGAGAATCTCAACTTTGTTCTTTATTTTTTTCCCAGTGGAGGTTAATAGCCCCCTTTGCTGGTAAATAGCCCCGTGCACATTAGCATTGCCAACTGCATAGCGGCTATCAGTGTATATGGTGGCCCTTTTGCCTGTTGCTAGTTCCAATGCTTTCGGAAGGGCAATCAGTTCTGCCTTTTGGACTGATGTCTCTTCTGGGAGACCAGAGGATCAGATGACATTAGTTTTGCTAACTACTGCTGCTCCAGCCTGCCACATACCATCTTGGAGGAAGCTGCTCTCTTTCGTAAACCATACGACTTCAGGGTGAGGCAGTGGCTGGATTTTTCAAGTCTCGTCCTATACTGGTTTCCTCTGCAGTATGTGTTGACACTCATGAGCGACAGGTCCTGATGATTCTTCTGGCAGCCAGGTTGAGTGGAGCAGAAGGTCCAAGAGTTATTCTGTCTTTGCTAATCCAGAGGCTCTGGTAGTGGTTTATTCTGGAGTTTGATAGCTACCTCTCTGGAGGTTGACAGATGATGCTCTCCAGGGCATGGGGGGCTATCATGGATAGCTTCTGTCCCAACGTTCATTAATGAGCATCTTTTATTAGAAGCGCTGCCACTGCTATAGCTCTTAAGCAACGGGACCACCCAGTAGCCACTGGGTCCAGTTTTTTTGATAAGAATGCTACCGGCCTTTTCCAAAGTCCCAAATTCTAAGTGAACACTCCCCGTGCTATTCCTTTCTTTTTCTCAATGTAGAGAGTGAAGGGTTTATCTATATCTGGGAGTGCTAAGGCCGGAGCAGATAGCAGCACTTTTTTTGACATTATCAAAAGCTTGTTGGTGCTCAGGGGTCCATTGGAATTGGGCATTCCACTTTATCAGCGGGTATAAAGGGGCAGCCAGAGAGGTGAACCCAGGAATCCATCACCTGCATAAGGCAGCAGTCCCAAGAAACTCTCTGAGTTGTCTCTTATTAGATGGGGGTGGTATCTGCACAATGGTTTGTTTTCTGTTCTCAGTGAGCCATCATTTGCCACCCCTAAGAGAATAACAAAGGAAGATTACTTCTTGCTGACAAATTTGGGCCTTTTGGCAGAAGCCCTATATCCAAGCCGAGCAAGCTCGGATAATAGTGCTTGGGTCCCAGACTTATAGTTCTCCTTGGTGTCCGCTGCCAGTAGCAGATCATCCACATATTGGAGTAGGGTGATTTCGGGATGTGCAGTTCTGAAGTCGTTTATGTCCCTGTGGAGGGCTTCATCAAAGAGAGTGTGGGGGGGTTTGAACCCCTGTGGGAGTCTAGTCTAGGTTAGTTGGCCAGATGTTCCAGTTTCTGGGTCTATCCACTCGAAAGCAAACAGCAACTGACTGTCCTTATGTAGAGGCAAGCAGAAGTAAGCATCTTTTAAGTCCAGCACAGTGTACCATTCCCGCTCCAGATTCAGAGTGCTAAGCAAATTATATGGATTGGGTACTGTGGGGTGAATGTCCTGCACTCTGTTGTTGATCTCTCTTAGGTCTTGAACAGAACTGTAGTCCCTAGTTCCTGGCTGTCTTACTGGTAGCAGGGGATATTCCAGGCTGATTGACAGGGCCTTAGGACACCAAGGGCCAATTATTTCTGAACATGGGGACTTATCCCATCCTTAAGGTCGTATTTTGTAACCCATCTAGACATTGTAACTTTCTCTTAATATCTTGGGCAGCCTGCTCAATAAAGGCCATTGTAACAAATGCCTTTTGGTCATCTGCCTGAGGATCAAAAGGAGTATATTTTCTATAAGCTTCCATAATTCTCTCCAGAAACATAGAGGGAGACTCATTAGGCCCTTGGATAATCTCTCTTACCTTGGCCAAATTGGTCGGCTCTCTGGCGGCCACTTGGAGACCCACTATTAGAGCCCGGCAATAAGTGGACAGATGCTTCCTACCTTCAAAGGTGTTGGGGTCCCAGTTGGGTCGGTTCATAGGCCCATATGGATGGAGAGAGAGCATCACAGGGGCTTCTGAGTTTTCTATTATCCGTCGCCGGTGGGTTTCTTTAGGTTGCCCAGCTTCCTCCAGGGGAGGAGGGGTTGCTGCTGCTGTGGGGAAGTCCCCTGGAGGGCTTGGGTCTGGCCCAATTGCCTCTAGCAGTGGAGAGGCTGAGTCAGCGGTGGGAGGATCATCAGGAACTGTGTTGGGGGTTGGGGAGGGAGAGTAGATGATAAGGAGGGGGTGGAGTGTCCAGTCTTGTGACTCAGGGAGAATGGAAGGAAGAGGGAGAGGAGCGGAAAGTTTGAATGATAGGAATGTGGGGGAAGGAGTATATGGCTGTTGATATGGGTGGCCACGTGGCCCCGGCTGAATGACAATATCTCTGAATTTTCGGATTAGAGGGAAGTGGAAGGATTCTTGTGGGGCCATCCGAATTCGAGGATAGGCCATTCTGAAGCACAGAGAGTCTGCCAGGTACGGTGTTTTACTGAAAAAGAAAGATTCTGGGCCCTTGAGCGGACATCAGTCCAATGATCAAGGGTCAGAGACAGAGAAGAGGAAGTGCTTTGTCCCATAGTGGGAGTTACTCAAACAGGGACAGTGAAGACACAAACACAACACAGACAAAGACAAACAGTAAACGTTTAACATGAGTCCATGACAAAGATTAGAACAGAGTAACTGGCAAATATTGATGGGTTAGACAATAAAGACAGACAGTAAACTCAACATGAGTTCAGAACAATGACCAAAACTGAGTTACCGGCAAAACCTGATGGGCTGGCAAATCGAATCCTGAAGCAAAACATAACCTAGTTGAGGAAACTACTATTCCTTGAATTCCCTAGTCCTCCGGAGGGTCCCTCAGGGACGTGACCTTGGCTCTGTGACACGTCTGTCACACCATAGGAGAGAGCTAATGCTCTTCACCAACAGCCATTTTGCCACACCCTAGCCTGAAACCCAAAACCAGAAAGAGGCGCCTTACTTACCCCGAAAGGAGTCCCTTGAGGTCTTCCGTCCACCGCTGCCGGATATCTCACCTGGGGCCTCCAGATGAAAAGGTGCTGCGAACGTCAAAAGAAAAGACAACAAAGAGGCTTTCTCATGCATCAGCAAAGTGTTTATAGGGGGTCCAGAATGCTAGGGCTCAGAGCTCCCTTCAGAGGAGCAAAGAACAAAGAGCCCCGAGAACAACTTGAGCAGAGTTTATATACATTCTTTAGAGAGCTCAGCGACTTTACATACATCATAGCCTCCTTTAGGAAATCATCATGTACCACGGGAAAATCAAATAACAACTCTAAAACATGATTAGCACATTCATTGGCGGGAAAAGTTGGGGCAGGGGGTGATTGGTCAGCCCTGAGAAGGGGTACACATTTAAACTGATTGGTTGAAGTCCTGAGATGTTTACGTGGTGAGATGCACGGCTTCTGAGAAGGGGTTGTTAAGTAACTAGGTGGTCAGGGAAGATTTCAACACACATCTAATGGGCAGTTCCAGGAATTGTCTTAACTGCCACAGGAATTTCAGGTTCTGAGCGCAGCTTGGAAACTTTACAAAACCTGGTTCTTTACATTTCAATTTCAATTTCTTTTATTCTTTCAGAACCTTACAGTGGAAGGTGAGAGACTTCATTCACAATGACTGCTCTTTTGGCTATATTGGTTTTGGATGCACACATGGGATCTTTTTTTTGATATGTCTGTTGCTGATAATCTAAGCCACAGCCTCACACAGGGCCAATAGCCTGATTAAGACACATGTCTTTCCAAAGCAATTACTTCTCTGAGGTAAGTTTCAGAACTCAGTCTCTGAGGAGAATCACACCAGTGTTCAAGACCAGGTGGACCCAGTCATCTCTTCCAACCGCCACACAAATGACCACAATTATAACCAAAACACTCTCATATGGCACTCATCTTCTTACATATATACACTCATTATACCCTTTGGCTAGAGGTTTCCATGAATGGCGCAGCCCAAGAGAGTGTCCAAAATAAGATCCCTTGCCCGTCATTTGCCTAACCTCAGGGTGGCCTGAACACCCTTCCTGTGAACCAGGTTTGATCACATAGTTCTTCCTTTAATACTGCTCTGCTTCTCCAATTTGAGGCCTACTGACTGTCAGGTTAAGATTCCTTATGTGATTTGGAGTAATTATTAAACCAAAGCAACTTTGCAGCACTTTAAAGAACTCATTTGAGCCAAAGGATCCCTATTCTCACTTGGTGGAAGTCAGGAAACTTACAGAGGAAGGCGAGAGACTTCATCCACAATGACTGATCTTTTTGCCATTTTGGTTTTGGATGCACACATTGGATCTTTCTTTAGATACATCAGGCGCTGATAATCTAAGCCACAGCCTCACACAGAGCCACAAGGCTGATTCAGACACATACTTTTCCAAAGCAGTTAAGCAAAGAGCCACAGGTGATGCCGATTCACTTCCATTTGAAAACTGTTTTCTTCAAAATTCACAAAGGGGTGGCCTGAGGCAAAGACCTTCCTGAATTCAGGGTAACAGAACAATAAGTCAGCAAATCCCAATGCAGGGTTTCTCCACTGAGACTTTACTAGTCACAATGATATCTGAGTTTTCTGAGATGCTTGCAATTCCCTTCAGCTATCCAGTACATGGCCATGTCACAGAGCTTGGATGTGGTACATATCTTGGACAAAAAACCATGAGCCTATTCTGGAGAGTGGCCAGAATTCAGAAAGAAAACTGGAACTTAGGAAGATAGTGGGTGTTGCCCATCGAAAAGCAACCAGCAGTCCTTTCCTAAAATGGGCAGGATGAATGCTGGGAAGCTTTCTACTAGACAGGATACATCCATTGATCTATTCTGTTTTCTAATGTGTACAACCAAGGACACAGTGGGATACACAGACACAGACACACTCGCCTTGTCAAAGGACTTTCTAGAAACAGTCCACTCTAAACCAAACAAACCGCCTTTCCTACCTATTCTCAGAACATGAGACAAAACCACAAACTCACACCCACACTCAAAAAGTCACCTCCTTCCCCCAAGTAAGTCTGTAACTATCCAGAGTGTCCTCTGACTGGTGGGCCATAATATGTTCCCCCAAAATGGCCTGTCCTGTGTCAGGTCTGGTCTCCTTGTCCATCTCTGTGAAGTTGTATGGAGCCTGTGCTGACCACTACCTACTTTCTCATTAAAGGCCCATCTTCAGAGCTCTACTTGCATTTTGTCATCCTCAAACCATTAGGTACCAAGAGAGACAGACTCTCTCTTTGGTAAATCCAAACAAGTAACTCCACTGGGAATGGGACTGGGACTGGCTCTGTGTCCCTGGCTTCCTGAATCCCAAGTTCAGAGAGTTACATCACCAAAGAAGTGAGGTAGGTCAATTCCAACAGGAAGGGAATGAGGTCACTGCCTTGGCAACCACTTTGTCCTAACACTTGTTTCCAAGGGTCCGTTGAGATGGAGGCTGCCCCTACTTCCTGTGACACTTTCAGAAGTTAGAATGGTATATCAACCGTAGACACCCAGGAGAAGCTCTCCACACAGGGTTGGTTTGGTCCATCTTCTTTATATCAGTAGGAGAGAGGCTGATTCAGACACATCACTTCATCCTGAACAGGTGGTTTGCCAAGGAAGATGACTTTTGCTCTCTCAGGTCCTTCATAGCTGCTACATCTTCTCTAGGGATCATTTCTGCATCAAACTTTGAGGTTCTCAGCAGGTGGAAGATCCCCTACATTCCTGAATTGTAAGACCAACTCTGTCCCTGCTCTTTTGTGAAGTTAGATTGAGGGAACAGTGTATGGTTAGGGTTAATAACATATTCTATTTGGGTTAGGAAACGTTCTGCGGGATGAATAATGGTATTGGGAACCTGCGATATTCACAAGAATATATAGGTGAAATATAAGTAGGAAACCTGAAATCTAGCTACGATTTGAAGCCCTGAAGGGCATTGGGCCCTTTAGTGAGATACTTAGCTTTGAATTATGTTCTGCACAGATATCTCAGATAAATTGATGTGCAATGGCAGAGGACCTTGTACCTTGGATGATTAAATGTCCTAGAGAACATCCAGTCAAAAAGGAATAGTCGGCAGGATTAGGAAGGTAGTCAGTAGGTTTAGAAAAAAGAGTGAATATAGGATTTGGACGAAAGTTTCATTAGCAATAGGGTTTTGGGTAGAGAGTGAACGTAAATATGAGCACATATGAAGAGTCAGTCACAATGATGAACTGGGGAAAATATGTAGGAAAGCAGATATCAATAGAGACATTAGGAAATCAGGCAAAGTATAATGTAATAGGGTTAGACATTTTCAACATGGTTGAAGTTGAATATATAATCTTAGGAAAAAAGACATATGTTGCCTCCAACAGGTTTGACATTTGAGAGCATTAGGCAACCTGGACATGGTTGTTTTTAGTAATCCATGCTCACTTTCCATTTTGCTTTGGTGAAAGGTTAATTAAATAGGCACTTGTCACTTCCTGTTTTTCTGTATGCTTAACAAACCGCTGTTGAAATCTTGAGAACTGTTTGCTAATTTTGTTCCCAGAATGTGCTGTCCCCAACTGCCAAACTGCAGAATATACTCCCTCACCCGGGTGCACGCAAACCGCACACTCGCCTTGACCCATCAGTAAATGTTCCTTTCTGCCCTCTCCAAGAAAAGTATATAAGCTCTGTTAAAGCTGTTCTCAGGGCTCTCTGCTCTATTCAAGTGAGCTCTGAGCCCCAGCATGCTGGACCCCCAATAACCTCTTTGCTGTGGCCGAGTGAAAATGGTATACTGTTCTGTACTTAAAAGATGCTTTCTTTTGCTTGCCTCGGCATAAAGATAATCAGTTGCTGTTTGCTTTCGAGTAGATAGACCCAGAAACCGGAACGTCTTGTCAACTAACTTGGACTAGACTCCCAAAGGGGTTCAAAAACTCCCCCACTCTCTTTGATGAAGCCCTTCACAGACACCTCAACAACTTCAGAACTACGCACCCCGAAGTCATTCTGCTTCAATATGTGGATGTCCAGCTACTGGCAGCCAACACCAAAGAAAACTGTGAGTCTGAGACCCAAGCACTATTATCTGAGCTTGCTCAACTCGGGTAGAGAGCTTCGGACATAAAGGCCCAAATTTGCCTGCAAGAAGTAATCTTCCTGGGGTATTCCCTTAGGCGCGGTAAATGATGGCTCACTGAGCCCAGGAAACAAACCGTTGTGCAGATACCACCCCCATTTAACAGGAGACAACATAGAGAGTTTCTTGGGACTGCTGGCTTTAGCAGGTTATGGACCTGGGTTTGTGTTCTTAGCTGCTCCTTTATACCAGCTATTAAATGAGAATGCCCAATTCCAATGGACCCTTGAGCACCAGCAAGCTTTTGATAACATCTAAGAACACTAACACTGAACTCCTCAACTTCACTGAGCCCAGGCTGCAATTTCAGTAAGCCCTACACTACGTTATAAATGTACATCAACTCAATCAACTTGGTTCAAAAAAACTGCAGGCATTACTGTAGGATCAAGAACAGAGTTTTAGACTAACTCACTCACAGTGAAAGGAAATAATTGAATGGGTAACAAAAGCCTGTCAGTTCTGTCAATTGGTTAATGCTTACCCTTCCAAGCTTCCTGCAGGAAAGCACCTATGAGGAACCAGACCAGGACAATTCTGGGAAGTGGACGTTACTGCAATTAAGCCAGCAAGGTATGGACTTAAATATTTCCTAGTCTTTGTAGATACATTTTCAGGATGGATTGAAGCCTTTCCCACCAAAAAAAAAAAAAAAGAAAAAAAGAAAGAAAAGAAAACTGGCACAAATTGTGGTCAAGAAGATCCTGAAAGATATTTACCAAAGACACGTCCTGCCTAATGTAACATGGTCTGATAATTGAACAGCCTTCATGGGCCAGGAAAATCAGGGGTTAGCCAGGACCCTAGGGATTAATTGGAATTTACATTGCGCTTATAGACCCCAGAGCTCAGGACACATAAAAAAAATAAATAGAACCATTAAAGAGACCTTAACGAAATTAAGCTTAGAGACCGGCATAAAAGATTAGACTATGCTCCTGCCTTATGCACTGTTTCATGCAAGAAATACTCCCTTTGTTTCTTTGTGTAACCTCACCCCCTATGAAATTCTCTATGGGGCCCCTCCTCCACTAAGAGACCTAACCCCGACTCTAAGACCTAAGGATCCCTTCCACACACCCTTGCTTGACAGACTTAAATCTCTTTTAAGAACTCAGCTATACCTGTGGAAACAGGTGGCCACTGGCTTCCAACCTGGGGATGAGGGGAATCCACGTTGATATCAAGAAAGAGACTTCCTCTGAATAAGATGACATCAGGTGTCATCCCTGGAACCCCACTTTAAAGGAACATTCCAGGTGCTGTTTATAGCACCTAAAGCAGTAAAAGTAGAGGGAATCACTTCCTGCATCCATGCCTCTCATCTCAAGCCTGTGCCATGTCCAGACTCTGGCTGGAAACTGGAAAAGACTGTTAACCCTTTCAAATTGCATATTCGCCACGTGGGTAAGGCTATAGACTCTCTCCTTGGCCACCCGTAGTCCTAACGCTCATCAGCCCCTTCAGCAGCGATGGCTGATCACAAATCCTACTAGACAAGAAGTATGGTCTATCTTGCATACAGCCCCCTTAGGGACCTGGTGGCCATCTCTCCACCCAGACATTTGTCAGCTGGCTATAAGTCTTTCCTATTAGAATATCCCTGATGAAGAGGATCCCATTAAAATTCCATTAAATCCTTTCTGTACCATAGATAATGGAAACAAACATTATGGTTGTAGGGACAGGCAAGCCAGATGCAGGTTGGCTAGCCTATATTAGTATGTTTGCCCGGCAGACTATCAAAGCCACAAACCGCCATGCCTGTGTGGGGGAAAAGCCGACTTCTTCTGTAAGTCATGGGGATTTGAGCATACAGGGGCTACCTGGTGGAACCCAAAATCCTCATCAAATTCAGTACACAGCATTGGCCATATTACCACTTAGACAACCCAAACTAATGGCCCCCAGAGGAGTCTCTAGATCCTCAAATTCTGTGTGACCTTTTTAACTTCTGCAAGTGCTCAAAAGGGTGAAAGGAAATTCCCCTATGTGAAGGCCTCTTTCCTCTTTCGCTCACATCCTGAACTATGCTTCTCCAATAGTTCCTCAAACTCAGCCTTCTGCTCCATACTCTCTCCTGTCAGTCCCACCTCAGCAAACCTGATTTCTCTTCTCCAATTACTAGATCAAAAACCGAAACCTCTGCCGGTTCTCAGAGCATTGCCCCCTTGCTGAGGTAGCAGGTACTGAGGTACCCATCCACCCACTCACTTCTCTGTTTTCCTGTCAGTGCCCACACCGGGTCCCACCAGATCCTCTTACCACCTAACCCAAAGCTCAAACCAGCTTAGGAGAACCCTCAGACCCCTATCGAAGATGTAATGAAAATGACCTTTAAAGTTGCTTTGTCATCACTGAAAACAGGTTACTAAGAATTTAAAGTCCCTCACAGGCTTTTTGGGATACTCACTCCTGTCTTCCTTTCTGCTCTACCGGTCCTACTGCTCAATTTATGTTGCTAGGAAAATCCCAAAACCCTTTCCCATTATTCTTTTACATTTCTCCTTCCTTATTCTCAGATCCATGGAGCTGCTCTCACTCCCCGCCTTCCCCGTCTTCCCCCTCTGTACCAGGCCCACAGAAAAATCTTCACTGAACTTCTCCAGAAGTGTTCACCATGGCTGACTTTAGGACTTTCAGCAAAAGAGTCTCTATAAATGAGTTCAGTGTAGATTAACTTCCTCTTTTTCTGTTGCCCTGTTCTACTTGGCTACTGGCTGGAAAAATCAGCACTCCTAAGCTAGACACCCCCTTAGTAGTTTTTCACAGAATGTGTGAAAAAGGCCTCTGGCCTTGAGCTGGGGCTTCACCGAGATGGCTACATTTCTAAGATAAAAAGTTACAAACTGGGCTCCATGGTAACAGTTGGCAGGGGGATAAAAGAAAAGGAAAAAAAAAAGCTCTCTGCCTCCCAGGTGTCCTTGAAAAGTTAACTTGACCACAATAGAGGAGAAAACAGATAAAAAAAAAAAGCTTCTTTTTTTGAATTTCTGCAGACTGTGAACTTCTGAGTCTCTTCTCTTTCATGTTGGGTACAAAATTCTGAAACTACCTAAACTTGGGGTTCAGGGAGTTAATTGATTACAACAGAAGCAATGCCCTCTGAATCCGGTTGCAACCAAATAGGACTGTTTCCCTGTCTTTGGTGCTATCTTAAGTGCCGTGCCTTGTCCGTCCCTACAACAGTATAATTCTATATACTTAAACATTGTTTATGTTTTCATGAAATGGTCAACAGATTTGATTAATTGTGTAATGGTGAAGATGTGTCCCAGATTGCTCTATAATGACCCAGGTTCATTTGAAGTTCAAACAGGGGGGCATACAACCCGGTTCCACTGGGAACATATATCCCTCACTTTAGCCATCATATTAGGAATTGGAGTTGTGGCATGGGTAATCACAGGAACCACTGCCCTGCTCCATGGTACACAACAAATGACTCAAATAGAAGCAACAAGAGACCAAAACCTAAAGATAATAGAAACCTCCATCACAGCTTTGCAGGAATCTTTAACATCTGTATCTGAATTTGTTTTACACACCAGTTGAGGGTTGGACCTCCTCTTCATGAGAGAAGGGGGCCTTTGTGCTGCATTGATATAAGAATGTTGTTCTGATGCCGACCATACTGAGGTTGTAAAAAAAACCTATGAGTAAAATAAAAGGATGCCTTGAAAAGCGTCAATGGGAGAGAGAGGCCCAAAAAGGGTGGTTTGAGTCTTGGTTCACACAGTCCCCCTGGTTATCTACGCTTTTATCAACCCTGGCCTGTCCAATAATAATCCTCATATTATTGCTAACTATAAAACCCTGTTTGCTCAACCATGTAATTTCTTTACTCCAAGCTCAAATTGGACAAGTTAAACTTATGGTAATACCCCACTAGCAGACATAGAATGTGACACGCCCCAATAATCACTTTTATGATTAAAAGTAGCAAGAAAAAGATGTGCGGAATGAAAGGTTAATAAAAAAGGTACTTGTAACTTCCTGTTTTTCTGTATGCTTAACAAAACAGTGTTGAAATCTTGAGAACTGTTTGTAATCTTGTTCCCAGATTGTGCTGTCCCCAACTGCCAAATTGCAGAATGTATTCCCTCACCCACTTTCACACTAACCGCCCACTCGCTCTGACCCATCAATAAATTTCCGTCCCTGCCCTCTCCAAGGAAAGTATATAAGCTCTGCTTAAGCTGTTCTCAGGGCTCTCTGCTCTATTCATGTGAGCTCTGAGCCCCAGCTTGCTGGACCCCCAATTAACCCCTTGCTGTTGCATGAGACACTCTCTTGGTGATCTCTTCCTCCAACGCTTGCAGGAACATTACTTGGATGTTTGAATGTAGAAGAGAAAATCCAGTCATAAAGGGATAGTCGGTAAGATTAAGAAGATAGTCGGTAGGTTTAGGAGGAAGAGTGAGTATAGGATTTGGAAAACAATATCTTTAGCAATAGGGGTTCGGTTAGAGAGTGAATGTAAATGTCAGCACATGTGAACAGTCACAATAATGAAGTGGGGAAAATATGTAGGAAAGCAGATATCAATAAAGACATTACAAAATCAGGCAAAGTATAAAGTGAGTGATACAATTAGAAATGTTCAACAGAATTGAGTTAGAATATATAATTTTAAGAAGAAACAAAATGTAGTCACCAATAGGATTGACATTTGAGAGCATTAGGCAACTTTGACATGGATTTTTTTGTAATCCATGCTCACTTTCCATTTAGGCTTTGGTACAATCACAAGTGTGACCTTTACATTTGTCTCCAGAATACTACTGTGATAAAATGTATATGTAGATGTGGTGACATGAGTGTTTCTTCCACTATTTCTGGGAGCAATATTTTGAAGACATATAAATGGGTATTGGGGGTACAAAAAGGTGTACACTGTGTCATTGAATATAGAGATAATGCATGAATAGACCATAAGTGAATAAATAATATAACTGGTTCCACATTAAATAACAGATTGAATAGATATCTGAAAATATATAAGAAATCTTATATTGATATACAATCATTCATTCCAACCTATGATACATCTAATATTAATATTAGGGTTACGGTTTATCATGAAGATATGTTAGTTTTGCTACAAAAGTAATTATGGAAATCAAAAATAATGTGTTTGGAAAGAGTCAGTCACAATGCTGGCAATATGTAAACAAGGCCTCTGAGCTTGAGCTGGGGCTTCACAGAGATGGCTACATTTCTAAGATAAAGAAGTTACCAACTGGGCTTCATGGTAACAGCTGGCAGAGAGAAAAAAAAAAAGAGAAGAAAATAGCTCTGCCCCATTCCCGGTGTCCTTAAAATGTTAACTTGCCCAGAACAGAGAAAAAAAACAGAAACAAAAACTGCTTTTTATGAACTTCTGCAGACTGTGAACTTCTGAGCCCCTCCCTTACATGTTGGGTACAAAATTCTGAAACAATTTAAACTTGGGGTGCAGTAGATTAAATGATTACAAAAGAAGCAATGCCCTCTAAATCCGGTTGTAACCAAATAGGACTGTTTCCGTGTCTTCGGTGCTATCTTAGTTGCCTTACCTTGCCTTGTCCATCCCTTTTCTCATGAAAAGACCAGTCAAGAAACATGGAGGAATGCATGTGCTCTGAAGCAGGAAGTGATTGATAGTGAAATAAATGTCTATAAATTTTCTAACTTGTGGATGAAATATATATCCTATGATGTGCATTAATTGAAGAAATAGTAATCTACCAGTGTTAAATAAAAATGAACGTCAAAATACACATCATGTCTGATTGGAATCTACTTGCATTGATGTTAAACTGGGTCAGGTACTGTAGAAATATTAGGATTTGTGTGCACCATTCACTGAAGTTAATTTTCAGTATAGGAAAGAAATATGTTTTTCAGGTGAATGAATAATTCTAAGAATAATCTTTGGAAAGTTGATTATAAATTTACGTATATGAATATGAATGAATTTGGTGAGTGTAAAATAAGACACATATTTCATATTTTGAAAAATCTGGAGAGTATATATATATATATATATGTGTGTGTGTGTGTGTGTGTGTGTGTGTGTGTGTGTGTGACTAAAGTCACGGTGGCCTGGACACCCTTCTTGTGAACCAGGAGTGATCAAACAGGTCTGCCATTAATACTTTTCCACTTCTCCAATTTGAGGCATTCTGACTTTGGCATTTAGATTCTTTATGTGAAATGGAGTCAAGAAAAAACCGAAGCACCTATGGACTAGCCTCTGCATGGTTTTGAAGAATTCATTTGACCCAAAGGATCCCTATTCCCACTTGATGGAGGTCAGGAACCTTACAGAGAAAGGCGAGAGACTTCATCTACAATGACTGCAATTTTTGCCATTTTGATTTTGTATGCACACATGGGATCTTTCTTTACATCCACCAGGTGTTGGTAATCTAAGCCACAGCCTCACACAGGGCCAAGAGACTGATTAAGACACATCCCTTTCCAAAGCAGTTAAGCAAAGAGCCACAGGTGATGCCGACTCATTTCCATTTGAAAACTGGTTTCTTCAGGCTTCACAAATGTGTGGCGTGAGGCAAAGCCCTTCCTGACATTCAGGGCAAAAGAACAATAGGTAAGCAAAAGGCCCATAGCAGGGTTTCACCACTGAGACTTTACTGGTCACACTGATATCTGAGTTTTCTGAGATGCTCGCCATTCCCTTCAGCTATCCAGTACATGGCCATATCACAGAGCTTGGAGGTGGTAAATATCTTGAACACAAAACCATAAGCCTATTCTTGAGTGTAGCCAGAATTCAGGAAGAAAACAGGAACTAAGGAAGTTTGTAGGTGTTGCCCTTCGATAATGCAAGCCACAGTCCATTCATAAATTGGGCAGGATTGATGCTGGGATGCTTTCTACTAGACAGGACCCATACATTGATGCATTCTCTTTTCTAATGTCTGCAACAACAGACACATTGGGATACACAGACATGGAAACACTTGCCTTGTCCAATCACTTACTAGAAACGGTTCACTCCAAACCAAACAAACCACCTTTCTTACCTTTTCTCAGAACATGAGATAAAACCACAAACACACAACAAAAACCACAAAGGCATCGCCTTCCCCCAAGTAGGTCTGTGACTATTCGGAGTGTACTCTCACTGGTGAGCCTTACTATGTACCTCCAAAATGGCCTGTCCTGTCTCAGATCTGGTCTTTTTGGCCAACTCTGTGAAATTGTCAGGAGCCCGTGGTAAGCCACTACTTGCTTTCTCTGGAAAGGCCAGTCTTCAAAGCTTTCCTGGCATTTGGCCATTTTCACATCAATAGATACCAAGAAAGACTGACTCTGTCCTTGTAATATCCAAACAAGTGAGCCCACTGGGACTGGGACTAGGACTGGCTCTGGGTGCCTGGATTCCTGGATCACAAGTTCAGAGAGTTCCATCACCAAGAAATAGAGATGAGGTCACTTCCTTCAGGAACTGAATGAGGTCACTGCCTTTGCAACCACTTTTTCCTAACAGTTGCTTTCAAGGGTCCCATGAGATAGATGCTGTCCCTATTTCCCGTGACACTCTCACCAGTTAGAATAGTATATGACCCATAGGCACCCGTGAACAGCTCTCCACACAGGCCTGGATTGGTCCATCTTCTGTACATTAGGAACAGAGACACTGAGTCAGAAACAACCCCTCTCCAGACAGGGTTGTTTTCCATGGAAGATGACTTTTGCTCTCTCAGGTCCTTAATAGCTGCCTACATCTTCTCCAGGGATTATTTCTGCATGGACCTTTGAGGTTTTCAGCAGGTGATATATCCCCTACATTCCTATATTGTAAGACCAAGACTTTCCCTGCTCTTTTATAAAGTTAGAATGAGGGAATAGTATATGGTTTGGGTTAATTACTTGTTCGATTTGGGTTAGGAATCATTTTGCTGGATGAATAATGGTATTGGAAATCTGCAATATTTATAAAAATATAGAGGTGAAATATATGTATGAAAACAGAAATCTAAGTAATATTTGAAGCCCAGAAAGGGATTGGGCCCTTGATTGGGAGACTTAGCTTTGAATTATGTCCTGCACAGATGTCTCAGATAAATCAATACACAATGGCATCGGACCTTGTACCTTGAATGATTGAATGTCGAAGAGAACATCCATTCAAAAAAGGATAGTCAGTAGGATTTGGGAGATAGTCAGTAGATTCAGAAAGAAGAGTGAGTATAGAATTTGGACCAAAAGTTATTTAGCAATTGGGTTTCAGGTAGAGAGTGAATGTAAATGTCAGCACAAATGAACAGTCAAAATGATGAACTGGGAAATTATGAAGGAAAGCCTATATCAATAGAGACATTAGGATATCAGGCAAAGTTTAAAGTGAGTGATAGGATTAGACATTTTCAACAGGGTTGAGTTTGAATATATAATCTTAGAAAGAAACAAGTATGTAGTCAACAATTGGATTGACATTTGAGAGAATTAGGCAACCTGGACATGGATGTTTTTAGAAATCCATGCTCACTTTAAATTTAGGTTTGGTACAATCATAAGTGTGACCTTTGCTTTATTTTCCAGAATATTACTGTGATAAAATGTATATGTAGATCAGGTGACATGAGTATTTCTTCCACCATTTCTGGGAAAAATATTTTGAAGACGTATAAATGAGTATTGGGGGTAGAATGTGGTGTAGTATCTGTCTAAGAATATAGAGATAATGCAAGAATAGACCATACTGTGAATAAATAATATAATTGGTCCGCTTTAAATAATGGACTGAGTTGATATCTGAAAATATACAGAAAATCTTATATTGATATTAAATCATTCATTCCAACCAGTTATACTTCTAATGGTAATATTAGGGTGATATTTCATCATGAAGAGTGTGTGAGTTTTGCTTCAAAAGTGATTATGGAAATCGAATATAATGTGTTTAGAAAGAAGTCTCATGAAAAGTCTTGTCAAAAAACATGGAGGAATACATGTGTTCTGAAGAATGAAGTTATTGAAAGTGAAACAAATGCCTATAAATTTGCTAACTTGTGTATGAAATATATATCTTATGATGTGCATAAACTGAAGAAATAGTAATGTACAAGTGTTGACTAAAAATGAACATCAAAATACACATCACGTTCCATAAATATCTACTTGCATTGGTGTTAAACTGGGTCAGTTACTGTAGAAATATTAGGATTCGTATGCACCATTCACAGAAGTTAGTTTTTAGTTATAGGAAACAAATATGTATTTTAGGTGGATGAATATTTCTGAGAATAATCTCTTGAATATTTGATTATAAATGCACATACATGAATACGAATGAATTTAGGGAGTGTACATTAAGACCCATATATTTAATATTATGAAAAACTTGGAGAGTGTATACACACACACACACACACACACACACACACACACACACACACACAGACATTAAAAAGTAGCAATATATATGGAAATCGAAATTCATCATGAAATGTATATCATCCACTGATCCAAAAATATTCATTATACTGAACATGATTTTATTTATCATGTTCTTCATCTATGAAGCTCACCCATAGGTTGAATTTTCAGTTCCAACTGTGTTTAGGTGGAGTGATCTCTTCTCCCAATTTGTATCTGCAAAGTCAGCCACCTCACAAGAATGTACATGTGATAACAGGTACGATTCAATATGTGCATATGAAATTACATGTGCTGAATTGGCTACAGAGAAATGCAGAAAGGAATTCATCTGTTTGTTAACTTTAAAAACACATGGAGAACTATTTCAACAAAATATTGACTAGATTTATAAGTCCTACCCTGTATAATGCAAAAGGCAAGTCCAGCAATACACTATGCCTCGTCTAAACTGCTTGTATTTCTATTCGGTTTGGGTTATTTTTCTCCATCATATTAGAATTAGTAGTCAGAGTCTAGTAGGGTATGGGTTAGTGTCAGGCATTCAGCATTTTGAATGGAAAATAGGAAAATGAATCCAATGTGTATGTAAATATGTGCTTCACAAAAATCTTCGCACTCTAATCCAGAACAATGCCTTGACTTTACCTTCACCCCAAGTAAAACACAATTAGAGTGGAAGAGTTAGAAAATCTGTGAATACATATCTGGAATGTAATATGCTCAAGAGTTCACAACCTTGAAGGTGGCAGAGGAGTTTCCAAAAGTAAGGGACAGGTAAATACTCCACAAAAATGGAGCTCTGCTGGACTAAAGACTTCTGGTGAAACTGCCTCTGAGTTTGGGCACTTGAAATATTTGTTGTTGTCAGGAGTTTTAGCTTTTTTTGTAGAGAGACCATCAAAGCTAGGTATGTATCTAAGTGACCTGGAGGACATGGTTTCTTATTTTCTAATGAACATGAGGCAGCAGTGCTGAATTCTCTCTTTGTAGGTAAACTGTGGCCACTGGGGGGAAAATCTTTCCGTGTGGACTGTAAAGCCATCCGGCAATCCTCCACTTGTCGATGTGTTTCTTGCTGCTGCAATGTGAGTTTGGTATTTGCTTCACAAAATACAAGGAGTTCAACTGGGACACAGTGCTAAAGGGAGTTCTGTCACGTGTGGTGTGTCAGGGTCTGCAGGATAATGCACCAACCAGGCTTCAATCCCATCCTTGACCATAGCAATCTGATTCTGAACATTGCCCTGAAAACTCTCCATATAACAAGATGCCTTTACATAGAAGGGTCTGCTGGGTGCACCATGTCAGTCACAAGCCATTTGGAAGCCAATGGCAGATCCACATGGCCCCACCACAGATATTTTATCACACACCTGCACACGACTTTTCTAGGCCCACTTCACATCAGGCTCCAGCTTACTGGCATCTCTGTTCTACACGATTTTCATGGTCATGGGAATTTCAAAAATTTCATGGTATTTATCTAGCCATTTTTCAAGAATGATGTTGGAGGCACTCTGTATTTAACTTCATTCAGGAACAATTAAATGGTGAGGAAGCTCATTTCAATGAAAGCTCTGGAGAAATCTCACAGGCAAAACTTCCAAAGAGTGGCCAAAATTTCACAGGAAGCCAGGGCTATTGCTGTCTACAATGTGAGGTCCATTTGTGTTTTGACTCTCAAATATGGCTGCCATGTCTTTCAGAATAAAACCATGTGATATCCTGGCTGAGATTCCCAGTGCTCTGTGGAAAGCAAACCTGGGCCTAGATCTCGGTTTCCAAGGGCGACTCTCATGCGTGACCAACTGAAATCCCAACATATTTCATGATAACACTTCTCTAAGTCAGTTCCAGAACTCAGTCTTTAAGGGGAATCACACCAGAGTTCAGCCCAGGTTTACCCAGTCATATCTTCCAACTACCACACAAATGACCACAATTAAAACCAAAACACTCCCACATGGTCCTCATCTTCTTCCATATATACACTCTCATACTAAGCTCTGTCTGGAGGTTTACATGAGTGGCGAAGTCCAAGACAGTGTCCAAAATAAGCTCTCTTGCCCCTCATTGCCTAAAGTCATGGTGGCCTGGACACCCTTCCTGTGAACCAGGTGTGATCAAATAGGCCTGCCCTTAATACACCTCTGCTTCTCCAATTTGAGGCCTACTGACTGTCAGGTATAGATATTTTTATGTGAATTGGAGTCATGAGAAAACCAAAGAACCTATGTGCTAGACTCTCCAGGGCTTTGAAGAACTCATTTGACACAAAGGATGCGTATTCTCACTTGATGGAGGTCAGTAGCCTTACAGAGGAAGGCAAGAGACTTCATCCACAGGGACTGCTCATTTGGCCATTTTGGGTATGGATTCACACACGGAATGATTCATCAGGTGATGAGAATCTAAGCCACAGCCTCACACAGGTCCAAGAGGCTGATTCAGACACATTATCAGGATCAATCACCTGTTTTTTTCCTCTGTCTAACTAGCTAGAGAGACCTTCTCTTTTAATTGAATTTTTATCTCTGTCTGACTAGCTTGAGAGACCTTCTCTTTTACTTGAATATTTCTACTATAACTATAATACAACCCAAGAAGATATCGCCAAACAAAACTGAACCAGAATGAAACAAAAGTGGAACAACAGAAAATCATTATAATAGCTTTTCTATCCTCCTGAAATGTCCATCTCTTTTTTCTCTCAATCAGTTCCTCAGATGTGAGTGGTTTTTCTTCCATCTTACCCATCTCCAGGGACAGGCAACTTAAAACAAAAGTGAAGCAAAACAAAAGAGGAATTTTAAAATGGCTTCCCATCCTCTCGCCCTGCCTTCAGAGGTGAGCAGTTTACCTTATCACTTACCCTCACTCATTCCCCTTGCGGCCCTCCAAATGCCACAGTCTGGCTGGGCAAAATTCAGGAGCCACTTAACAAAAGAAACGAACTTTATTTTAAGAACCACACATGCCAAACAAAACAGCTCCTGAGGAAAACCTTCAGAACCCAACTGCCATCACCGGCTTCCCACAAGCCAGCAGTGACCTACCTCACTTACTTGGTGATGGAACTCTCTGAACTGGAAGCCCGGGACACAGAGCCAGTCCCAGTCTCAGTCCCAGTGGGCTCATTGTTTGGATTTACTAAGGACAGTGTCAGTCTTTCTTGGTACATACTGATGTGAGGATGGCCAAATGCCAGGAGAGCTCTGAAGTGGAGCTTTTCCTGAGAAAGCAGGAAATAGCTGGCTCCTGAAAACTTCACAGAGTTGGCCAAGGAGACCAGATCTGAGACAGTACCGGCCATTTCGTGGGAAAATATTATGGCGCACCAGTTAGAGGAAACTATGGATAGTCACAGACCTACTTTGGGGAAGGAGGTGACTTGTGGGTATGGGTGTGAGTTTGTGGTTTTGTATCATGTTCTGACAATAGGTAGGAAAAGCAGAATGTTTGGTTTAGAGTGAACTGTGTCTAGTAAGTCCTTTGGCAAGGCAACTGTTTCTATGTCTGTGTATCTCTCTGTGTCCGTGCTTGTAGACCATAGAAGGTGAATTAAAAATTATAGCCAGTTCTCCAAAGGGTATATCTGTAATTTCACCAAGAGACAGAATAGCACACTTACTAATAATACCAAGCCTACATGATAAATTTTTCAGTCATGCTGTAGAAAGAGGTTCCAAGGGATTAGGCTCCACACGTGTAGATTGGGCTATGTTTCTTTAAATTTAGATTCTCGCCCCATGCTAAAACTAAATATTCAAGGACATGAATTTAATGGGCTATTGGATACAGATGCAGAACTTAGCATCATCTCTCATCAAGAACTTAGCATCATCTCTCGTCAAAACATTGGCCATTACAACAATACACTCAAATGCTTCAAGGCCTAGGATTGGTGACTAATCCCCATAGAAGAGCAATGGTATTAGATTCGAAGGATCCTGAAGGATGTGAAGGAACTAAACAGCCATATGTATGGATCATCTTCCCATAAATTTATGGGGATGAGATGTCCTAGATCGATTAAGTTTGACATTAACAAATAACATCAATCAAAATGTACCCACAATTATGGTTAGACAAGGTTTTAGGAAAGGAAAAAGATTAGAAAAACAAGAACAAGGTATAGCAGCCCCAATACAAATAGATCAAAGAACAGACAGACATGGGTTGGATTTTAAGAAAGGGCCACTAAGACAATAAAAACTACTTGGAAATCAGAAATACCAGTATGGGTTCCTAAGTGGCCCCTGACTAAAGAAAAGGTACAAGCAACCCATGACCTGGTAAAACAACAATTAGTGGAAGGACATATACAACCGTCTGTATCTCCCCATAATACTCCCATTTTTGTCATTAAAAAGAAATCTGGTAAATGGAGATTATTGCAAGATTTAAGAGCCATTAATAATGAGACGGTTATTATGCGACCTGCTCATTTGGGAATTCCTCAATGTTCTGCTTTGCCAAAAACCTGGTATGTTTTAATTATAGATATTAAAGATTGTTTTTATTCAATTGCAATTCATCCTGAGGATAGTCCATGGTTTGCATTTACTATCCCTGCACTGAATCATGAATGTCCTGATCAGAGATCCAAATGGAAAGTACTCCCTCAAGGGATGGCTAACAGTCCAACTATGTGTCAAATTTATGTTAACAAATTAATCCAGCCACTTAGAAATCAAAATCCTGAACTACAAATATTTCACTATATGGATGGTGTATTATTAGCACAGAAAGCTAAAAACGCATTGCTAGAATGTTATGCCACACTTACAAACTTATTAAAAAATTATAAACTAGAGATAGCAATAGATAAAGTACAATTAAATTTTTCAATTAATTATTTAGAAGTTCTTTTATCCTCAATCATGGTCCATCCACCAAAAATTCAAATACGAATCGATCAACTCAAATCACTTAATGACTTTCAAAAGTTATTAGGAGACATAAATTGGATAAGGCCTTATCTAGGTATACCAACAGGAGAGTTTGAATCTTTATTTGATATCCTAAAAGGTCTATCAGATCCAAATGCCCCCCGAATGTTAACACCTGAAGCAAGAAATGCATTAAAAATCATTGAAAAATGTATGGAAAATATTCATTTGGATAGAATTGATTTAAGAATGCCTTTATTATTTATTGTACTACCACCAAAAAAATACTCCTACAGAAGTATTTTTGGCAAGAAGGTCCATTATTATGAATACATTTATCTTGTTCTCCTAACACTATTCTTACTAGGTATACTGAGGCTTTAGGACAATTAATACTCAAAGGAATAAAAGCAGCAAAGGGACTGATTGGAATGTCTTCCAATAAAATTATTTCTCCATATACTATGAATCAAATTGATGAGTTAGATAATTAGTTAAATACTTGGGCAATAATCATGTGCAAATCTAATGTTTCATTTGATAACCACTTACCATCTAATCCTTTATTGTATTTTTGGTCATCACATCATGTAATTTTTCCAAAAATGAGAAGAAAAACACCTATTATAAATGCTACAAATATATTCACTGATGGGTCAAATAATGGTACAGCAGTAATAGTTACACCTGATCAAACTTTTACATTTTTAGTACGAAAACAATTAGCTCAAAATGTAGAGCTTAATGCAGTATTACAAGCTTTTGTGATGCTTAAAGCATCTGTAATTAATTTATTTTCCGATAATCAGTATATAGTTATTGCTATAGTATCACTTGAAGATGGTGGAAGGATTTCCCCTTCCTCTACACTTTTCTCTTTGCTTTCCACTATACAAAGTCTAATCTGGGACAGGAAAGATCCGTTCTTTATAGAACATTTCAGGACACATACAGGAATGCCTGGAGCCCTTAGTTTGGGCAATTATTTAGTAGATAAAACAACACATGACATACATACATATTTTCTCTACACTAGAAGAAGCTATAAATTTTTATAAAAAGTTCCATGTCAATGCTAATACTTTACAAAAGCATTTCAAAATAACTAAGGAACAAGCTAGACAAATAATAAAACAATGTCAAAATTGTGTGACCTTTTTACCACAAGTTAATCTTGGAGTAAATCCTAGAGGATTGATACCTAACCATATTTGGAAGATGAACGTCACAAACTTGCCAGAATTTGGAAAATTAAAATATTTGCATGTTACAGTTGATACTTCTTCTGGATTTTTGATGGTCTCCCTTCTTGCTGGAGAAAAAAACTAAAGATGTTATAGCTCATTGCTTACAAAATTTTGCCACTGTAGGCGTTCCAAAAGAGTTAAAAACAGATAATGCCCCTGGTTATATTTCTACCTCTTTTAAACAATTTTGCTCATCATTAGGCATTACTCATATAACAGGAATCCCATACAATCCACAGGGACAAGGCATAGTTGAAAGATCACATCAAACTATTAAAACATACATATTAAAGCAAAAAGAAGGAATTGGGAAGGGGTATATATTCCCCAAAGATAAACTTAAAATAACCCTTTTACTCTAAACTTTTTAAATTTGGGTTCATCAGGGCTTAGTGCTGCAGAAAGACATATATGTCCAAATAATGTACATAAGCCCAAGGTACTTTGGAAGGATATTCTAACAGAACAATGGAAAGGTCCTGACCCAGTAATTGTCTGGAGTCCGGGGTCTGTTTTTGTGTTTCTACAGGGAGAAGAGTAGCCAATTTGGATTCCAGAGAGATTAACTAAAGAGATTTCTACAGACCAAAAATAAGATGATTTGGCTCAAATCAATAAGAGCTGATATCCAGAACTCCAGTTTGGCTGTTCTTACATCTCTGACAGAACCAGAATGTTTTTTTCAACATCTATTTTATTATTGCCCTTTCTCATATCATGAAGTTTAATTTTGTTTTTTTTTTTAGCTCATACAGACCTAGGTTAATGTTTTGCTGATCAGTTCTATTTTTGGACAATAGAGTTTTTAGACATTGCAATGGAGATTTCACCTGTAAAAAGTCATAAGGCCTTTAATATTATGTCATGTGTTGTATGTATTATATTATGTGTGCACACTTGTGTTTTGTGTTATATGTTTGATTTCAGCATCTTTTCTGTGTTGACTATATTCTTTTCAAGTTGATATACTTTGTCTTCATTATCTGATGTTCTGACTTCTACTTGATCTAGTCTGTTTGTAATATTCTCATTAGCACTTTTAATCTGATTTACGGTTTCTTGCATTTCTATGATTACAACTTGATTATTTTTAACACCTCTATCTCCTGATAAAGCTCATTCTTTGTGGATTTAATTTGTGTGGTTAGTTCCTCTTCAAAATATACTTTCAATGCTTGGATTTGCTGTCTCATGTCTTCTCTAATATTCCGTTCCATCTGAATTAGGAATGCCTTAATTTCTTTCCCTGTCCATATTTCTGATTCTTCTAGGTCCTCCTGTATATTTAGACTGTACTGCATTGTTCGTAACCCTTTTTTCCCTTGTTTTTTCATATTGTTCACGTTGCTTTCCAGCTCTGTTTGACTGCTTTGTAACTGCTTTCTCCTATACATTTGTTTTGGCTTTGTATATCTCTGTTGTCTCTCTTTTGTGGTGGGAGATTATGCCTAGAAATTTTGGGCTTTGTTGTACTTTAAAGCTGATTCATTCAATTCATATAATTCATATAAGGCTTCTAGGTTCTGTATGCATATAATGATTTGCTGTTTGTTCTTAGGACTATATGTTTAGGTTGGGTGCTCTGGTGGTACAATGGTTAGTATGACTTGGCTACTTTAGAAGATTGCTCCACTGAAGGTGGATACTACCAGGCAATTGGATCAGGGTGTTGGTAGTAGCTAGGTATTTAGGAGTCTTATAGACAGCCTCGAGACATTCACCTATTTGCATTTAGACAATTACACACAATGGAAGATGTAATGCTTGGGATGAGAGTTGGGCGGTAGGAGAATGAAGGTGCTCTTAAAAAGAAAAAATGATAGAGGGAGAGATAGATTAGAGGGGAATGAAAAGAACAATAAAACTTGAAATGGAATAGAAAGAGAGAAGGAAAAGGGGGGAAAGGAACAGGGAGAGAAGAAGGAGAGAAAAAAATATCAACAACAGCAACAACAACAACAACAAAAAAAATTAAAGTCTTAGAGATCCACCTTCTTCTCTTCCAGTAGGCAGAGCTGTGCCTTCCAAGTAGAGTGTCTGCTCTCTACCTGCCGAGAGCTATCCCTGTACTGCGTCTTCTGGGGGTTTCTCAGACTTGTCAGTCCAGAGCCATTTCACTTCTCCAGCTCTTAACCCCCTTCCTCCTGTCAGCCTGCCAGCCAGGTCCTGTTTCCCAGAAGTGATTCTCCAGAGATCTAGTTACACTTGCAGCCCCACCGAGTGTCCCTTTTAAGCCCCAGTGCTGTGGTAAACTGGCGGCTAAGACCTTAGGGGTCACCGCTGATGATATGGGGGCCTTGGGGTCTGGGCTCCCCTCTGCTTCCCTACGGACATGACCCCTGAGAAGTCAATGAAGTTTCCTGGCTGCTTGTATCAGTATGGGGAGTCACGCACCTGCTAAAGTGGATTCTGCTGGGAAGGAATTTCGCCAGCCGAACTCCGATGACGTCAACTCTCTGCTATGGCGGGCCCCAGGCTTCTTGCCGGATTGACCGAGGGGAGGGGTGGGACTGGCCCGGCCCGGTTCGCCTCAGCTCCTGGCGCGTGGAGGCTTGGCTAAAGACTTCTTCCTGCCAAGCTGTGTCTCAGCGTCTAGCAGGACCCAGTCACTTTGGCTGCGGGCGGGTGGATTGATCTGCAGCTGTGCCCGCGGTGCGCAGACTGTGGCTGGTGAATCTCGAACTCCGCGTCTAGTGGCAGGGTCCCGCTCGTCGGGGTCACACAGACGCTTCAAAAAAATTCTAGTAGCTCCCGGGCGGTCTCCCTTCAGTGGAATTTTGCTAGGAGAATCTCCGTTGGTAGAATCCAAGAGTTATCCTTGCGACTTTATGACCCCATCACTGTGAGTGCATTAAAAGCGCAGCCTCTCTGCCCGCCGCCATGTTGGATCCACCTTTTCTTTGCATTATATTTAATAATTCTCTTCGAGACAATGTAAATTGTTAAGAAAATTGTTTTCTTTTAGTGCCTTTTGGAATGTTACATAATTCTCTCTTTAGGCATTGTTGCCAGAATTTCTAGCTTCATCCCAGTGCATGTGAAGACAAAGATAAAACCAATCTACAGCTTGTGCAATAGCCTTCACTGAACTGCTTGCAGAACTTGCCTGGACTATGTATCACTTGTATGCATTGTGAACTCACCTGCATGCATTGTGAACTATCTGTTGGTGCAGCGACTTGTGGTAGTGTTGGGGTATTTCTCTGATGATGTCATCGGTGGTACAATTTTTTCAAAAAGATCCATCAATTGCCTTGGTGTATCTTCCTCCCTTCTGCTTGTCATGGTCGTTCAGCTAAAATTTGGGTGCCAACAGAGATGAGGCAAAGAACCTCACCCGCCCCTGGTACAAAGACCTCTCCACAGGTGTGGATGTATACTGGACCTGTAGTCAGTGATGGGTAAGATCCAATTACAATGGTACCAATCTAAGACAGGAGGCTGACACCTTGAGGTCAGCTCACTTGATAATGGGTAAGGACCATATGTACTATTGGACAACCTAAGGCAGGCACGGTCCCTAAGCCACATGCTTGTTGTTTAAACAGAGAGGGTTAGATGTTGAGAGCCACAGCCCAAGGGGTCAAAGCAAACTTTCAGACTTCCAGCTGATGGTTGGCTCACAGCGGCCCCAGCAACATCTAGCTGATTGGCTCCTCTGCGGTGATGCCCATTGGGCTGTTTCCCCACCCTTTCAAATTATGGAGCTGCTTCTTGGGGAACTTTTTTGGCTCTGCTCAAACAACCCAGCCAATCGACCTCAAGAGCAGGAGGAGTGAGGAGGTTGAGAGCTTGTGGGAAGCCGGTGGTGGCAGTTGTGCTCTGAGTGTTTTTCCCGAGGAGCTATTTTTTGGCGTGTGTGGTTCTAAAAATAAAGTTAGCTTTTGACAAGTGGCTCCTGAATTGTGCCCAGCCAGACTGTGGCAATCCTAAATTGATGGAGCAAAATAACCAAAACAGAATAGAAATACAAGCAGTTCAGAGGAGGCATGGTGTATAGCTGGACTTACCTTTTGTATGATAAAGGGTAGGTGTTATAAATCAAGTCAATATTAAATTGAAGTAGTTCTCCGTGTGTTTTAAAGATAACAAATACGTGAATTCCTGTCGCCCTTTATCTGTATCCTATTCAGCACATGTATTTTTGCATGCACATATAGAATCCTACCTGGTAACACATGTACACTTTTGTGAGGTGGCAGACTTGGCAGATACAAATTGTCAAAAGAGATCACTCCTCCTGAACGTTGTTGGAACTGAAAATTAAAACTATGGGTGAGCTTCCTAGTTGAACAAGATAATACATAAATCCATGTTCAGTAAAATGAATATTTTTGGATCTGTGAATGATATATATTTCATGATAAATTTCGATTCGCATATACATTGCTACCTTTTAATGTCTGTGCGTGTGCGTGTGTGTGTGTGTGTGTGTGTGTGTGTGTGTGTATACACACACACTCTCCAGATTTTTCAGAATATAAAATATATGTGTCTTATTATACAATCCCTAAATGCATTCATATTCATGTATGTGGATTTATAATCAAATGTTCACAAAATTATTCTCAGAAATATTCATCCACCTCAAATACATATTGTTTCCTAGTACTGAAATCTAAATTCAGTGAATGGTGCATAGAAGTCCTAATTTTTCTACAGTAACTGACCCACTTTAACATCAATGCAAGTAGATTACTATGGTACATGATGTGTATTATGATGTTCATTTTTATTCAACAATGTTACATGACTGTTTCTTCAGTTTATGCACATCATAGGATAAATTTTTCATTCACAAGTTTGCAAATTTATAGGCATTTGTTTCACTTTCTATCACTTCCTGCTTCAGTACACATGTATTCCTCCATGTTTTTTGACTGGTCTTTTCATGAGAATACTTTTCATTTTAGATTTCAATAATCATGTTGAAGCAAACCTCACACACTCTTCATGACAAATCATAACACTAATATTACCATTAGATCTATAAATGGTTGTAATGAATGTATGTATATCAATATAAGATTTCCTGTATATTTTAAGATATCAATTCAATCCATAATTTAAAGTTGGAACCAGTTATATTATTTATTCACGGTATTGTCTATTCATTCATTTTATCAATATTTGTAGACACAGTGTAGACCTATTTGTACACCCAATACTAATTTATACATCTTCAAAATATTGACCACATAATTGGTTTAATAAATACTCATGTCAACTGATCTACATATACACTTTATCACAGTAATATTCTGGACACAAAATGCAAAGTTCACACTTATGATTGTACCAAAGCCTAAATGGAAAGTGAGCATGGATTACTAAAAACATCCAAGTCCAGATTGCCTAATGCTCTCAAATGTCAATCCTATTGTTGCTAAATATTTGTTTCTTTCTAAGATTGTATATTCAACATCTACCATGCTGAAAATGTCTAATCCTATCACTCAATTTATACTTTGCTTGATTTCTTCCTGTCTCTATTGATATCTGCTTCCCTATATATTTTCCCCAGTTAATCATTGTAACTCACTCATCACATGTGCTGACATTTACATTCTTTCTCTACCAGAAACCCTATTGCTAAAGAACTTTTGGAGCAAATCCTATACTCACTCTTCTTCCTAAACCTACTGACTATCTTTCCAATCCTACCAACTACCCTTTTTAAGTGGATGTTTTCTTCTACATTTGATCATCCAATTTACAAGATCCTATGCCATTTTTTATCGATTTATCTGAGACATCTGTGCAGAAGGATTTCAAAGCTAAGTATCCCAATCATGGACCCAATGCTCTTCTGGGCTTCAAATCTTACCTAGACTTCTGTATTCATACTTATATTTCACCTATATATTCTTGTAAATATCACAGGTTCCCATTGCCATTATTCATCATGCAGAATGATTCCTAACCCAAATCAAACCTGTTATTACCCTAACCATACACTGTTCCCTCAATCTAACTTTACAGAAAAGCAGGGACAGAGTTGGTCTTGCAATCAGGAGTGTAGGGGATCTTCCACCTGCTGAGAACCTCAAAGGTCAATACAGAAATAATCCATGGAGAAGATGTAGGCAGCAATGAAGGACCTGAGGAAGGAAAAGTCAACTTCCATCGTAAACAACCTGGTCAGGGTGAAGGGATGTGTCTGAATCAGCCTCTCTCTTCTTAATGTAGAGAAGATGGACCAAACCAAGCCTGTGTGGAGAGCTGTTCCCAGGTGCCTATGGTTGATATATCATTCTAACTTGTGAAAATGTCACAGGAAGTAGGTGCACCCTCCATCTCATGGGACACTTGGAAGCAACTGTTAGGACAAAGTGTTTGCCAAGGCAGTGACTTCATTCACTTCCTGAAGGAAGTTACCTCACATAACTTCCTTGGTAATGGAACTCTCTAAACTTGGGATTCAGGAAGCCAGGAGACCACAGCCAGTTCCAGTCCCAGTTCCAGTGGTCTCACTTGTTTGGGTAAACCAAGGACAGAGTCAGTCTTTCTTGGTTCCTAGTTATGTGAGGATGGCCAAATGCCAGGAAAGCTAAGAAGAGGGGCCTTTCCTGAGAAAGCAGGTAGTGGATCACCAGTGACTTCTGACAACTTCACAGAGTTGGCCAAGGAGACCAGAACTGAGACAGCACAGTGCATTTCGTGGAAATACAGTATATCCCACCCATCATAGGACACTCCGGATAGTCACAGACCTACTTTGGGGAAGGTGCTGCCTTTTTGAGTGTGGGTGTGAGTTAGAGAATATGTAGGAAAGGCGACTTGTTTGGTTTGGAGAGGACTTTATCTAGTATGTCCTCTGACAAGGTGAGTGTTTCTATTACTGTGTATCCCACTCTGTTTGTGTTCTTGGTATTAGAAAAAGAATGCATCATGGATGTGTTCTGTCTAGTAGAAAGCTTCCCAGCATTCATACTGCCAATTTATGAATGGATTGCGGCTAGCCTTATCAATGGGCAAAACCTACTATCTTTCTAAGTTCCTGTTTTCTTCCTGAATTCTGGACACTCTCCAGAATAGGCTCACAGTTTTGTGTCCAAGCTATGTGGCACCTCCAAGCTCTGTCACATGGCCATGTACTGGAGAGCTGAAGGGAAGGGGAGCATGTCAGAAAACTCAGATATCATTGTGACCAGGAAAGTCTCAGTGGAGAAACCCTGCTTTGGGTCATTTGCTTACCTATTTTTCTGTTGCCCTAAATGTAAGGAAAGTCTTTGGCTAAGGCCACCTTTTTGTGAAGCCTGAAGAAAATAGTATTCAAATGGAAATGAGTGGGCATCACCTGTGGCTCTTTGCTTAATTTATTTGGAAATAGATGTGTCTGAATCAGGCTCTTGGCTCTCGGTGAAGCTGGGGCTTAGATTGTCAGCACCTGATGGATCTAAAGAAAGATCCCATGTGTGCATCCATAACCAAAATTCAAAAAGATCAGTCATTGTGGATGAAGTCTCTCACCTTCCTCTGTTAGGTTCCTGACCTCCATCAAGTGTGATTATGGACCCTTGGGTAAAATGAGTTCTTCAAAGCCCTGCAGATGTGCTAGTGTTTTCTCATGACTACAAACCACATAAAGAATCTATACCTGACAGTCAGTAGGCCTCAAATAGTAGAAGCAGAGCAGTATTAATGTCAGGCCTATTTGATCACTACTGGTTGACAGGAAGAGTGTCCAGGCCACACTTACTTTAGGCAAATGAGGGACAAGGAAGCTTATATTGGACACTGTCTTGAGCTGCGCCACTTATGGAAACCTCTTGCCAGAAGTTATGATGAATGTCTATATGGAAGAAAATGAGGGCCATGTGGGAGTGTTTTGGTTATAATTGTGGTCATTTTTGTGGCAGTTGGAAGAGATGACTCGGTCCACCAGGGATTCACTCTTGGGTGATTCCCCTTATAGACTGAGTTCTGGAACTGACCTCTGAGTAGTATTGCCATGAATTGAGTTGGGATTTTAGGAGGCCACGCATGAGATTCACGCTTGGAATCTGAAATCTAGTCCCAGGTTGGTTTTCCACAGAGCACTGGGAATCTCAGCCAGGATATCACATGATTTTATTATGAAAAACATGGCAGTCATAGTTGAGAGTCAAAACACACATGGACCTCACATTGTACAGTTCAATAGGCCTGGATTCCTGTGACCTTTTGGCCACTCTTTGGGAAGCCTTTCCTGTGAGTGTTGTCCAGAGAATTCATTGAAATGAACTTCCTCACCATTTAGTGGTTCCTGAATGAATTGAAACCCACAGTGCCTCCAACTTCATCCTTGAAAAATGGCTAGATGAATACCATCAAATTTTTGAAATTCCCATGACCAGGTGGCACTGAGAAACTTTGGATGTCCTGTTGCTGATCATGAGTATACAATACAGTGCCTTGATTGACTGGGTTTCATGAA